>NW_023270316.1:37566723-37687845 GCF_011800145.1 Mirounga leonina | reverse complement strand
TTTCTTTCTTTCTTTCTTTCTTTCTTTCTTTCTTTCTTTCTTTCTTTTTCTTTCTTTCTAGTTTTGCTTATTTTCTTTTTTTCTATATTTAATGTAAGCCTTCCTAAATTTATTTTGTAACTGACAATCTACCTATAAACAAAATAATAAACCAGCTGATCATTCCTTGAATCAAATTAGCTTAGTCAAAATAATTCTGTTGGTTTATTTCTGTGTTGTTAATTTTGTTTTGTTTCATTTTGTTTTTATTTAAATTTCAGTTAACATATGAACATTAGTTACAGGTGTACAATATAATGATTCAACACTTCCATACCATACCTGGTGCTCATTACAAGCACACTCCTTAATCCCCATCACCTATTTAACCCATCTTCCCACCCACCTCCATTCTGGTAGTCATCAGTTTTTTCTCTATAGTTAAGAGTCTGTTTCTTGGTTTACCCCTCTTTCTCTCTCTTTCCCTGCCCCAGGCTTTTTTGTTTTGTTCCTTAGCTTTCACATATGAGTGAAATCATATGGTATTTGACTTTCTCTGACTGGTTTATTTCACTTTAGCATGATATTCTCTAGCTACATCCATGTCATTCCAAATGACAAGATTTCATCTTTTTTATGGCTGAGTAATATTCCTGTGTGCGTGTGTGTGTGTGTGTGTGTGTGTGTACCACCCTTCTTTATCCGTTCATCAGTTGATGCACACTTGGCCTGTTTCCATAATTTTACTATTGTAGATAATGCTGCTATAAACATTGGGGTGCACGTACCCCTTTGAAATAGTATTTTTGTATCCTTTAGGTAAATATCTAGTAGTGCAATTGCTGAATTATAAGGTAGTTCTCTTTTTAACTTTTTGAGGAACCTCCATACTATTTTCCAGAGTGGCTGCACCAGTTTGCATTCCCACCAACAGTGTAAGAAGTTTCCCCTTTCTCCACATCCTCTCCAATATCTGTTGTTTCTTGTGTTGCTGATTTTAGCCATTCTGACAGGTGTGAGGTGATATCTCCTTGTAGTTTTGATTTGTATTTCCCTGATGATGAGTGCTGTTGAGCATGTATCCATGTATCTGTTGGCTATCTGGATGTCTGCCCTAGAAAAATGTCTATTCATTCATTCTGCTCATTTTTTAACTGGATTATTTGGTTTTTTGTGTGTTGAGTTTTATGATTTCTTTATACATTTTGGATACAAACCCTTTATCAGATATGGCATTTGCAAATATCTTCTCCCATTACACAGGTTGCCTTTTGTTGACTGTTTCCTTCACCATACAGAAGCTTTTTTATTTTGATGACGTCCCAATAGTTTATTTTTGCTTTTGGTTCCCTTGCCTCAGTAAACATATCTAGTAAGATGTTGCTACTGCCGACGTCCCAAGAGGTTACTGCCTGTGTTCTCCTCTAGGATTTTGACGGTTTCTTGTCTTACATTTAGGTCTTTAATCCATTTTGAATTTATTTATGTGTATGATGTAAGAAAGTGGTCCAGTTTCATTCTTTTTCATGTTTCTGCCCAGTTTCCCCAATACCATTTGTTGAAGAGACTTTTTTCCCCATTGGATATTATTTCCTACTTTGTCAGTGATAAATTGACCTTTTAGTTGTGGGTTCATTTCTGGATTTCTGTAATGTTCTGTTGATTATATGTGCCTATTTTTGTGCCAGTACCATACTGTTTTGATTACTACAGCTTTCTAATATAACTTGAAGTCTGGAATTGTGATCTCTCCAGCTTTGCTTTGCTTTTTTAATGTTATTTTGGCTATCTTGGATCTTTGGTGGTTCCATACAAATATTAGGATTGTTTGTTCTAGTTCTGTGAAAAATGCTGTTGGTATTTTGATAGAGATTGCATTAAATCTGTAATGCATTAAATCTTGCTTTGGGTAGTATTGACATTTTAACAATTATTTATTCTTCCAATCCATGAGCATGGAATGTCTTTCCTTTTATTTGTGTCATCTTCAGTGTCTTTCACCAGTGTATAGTTTTTAGAGTACAGGTCTTTCTCCTCTTTGGTTAGGTTTATTCCTAGGTATCTTATTCTTTTTGGTGCAAATGTAAATGGGATTGATTCCTTAATTTCTCTTTCTGCTGCTTCATTATTGGTTTATAGAAAGGCAACATATTTCTGTATGTTGATTTTGTATCCTGCAACTTTACTGAATTCATTTATCAGTTCTAGTAATTTTTTTGTGGAGTCTTCAGGGTTTTATATATATAGTATCATGTCATCTGCAAATAATGAGAGTTTGACTTCTAACTTACCAATTTGGATGTCCTTTATTCTTTCCTCTTATTGATTTCTGTGACTAGGACTTCCAGTACTATATTAAATAATAGTGGTGAGAGTGGACATCCTTGTCTTGTTCCTGACAATAGAGGATAAGCTCTCAGTTTTTTCCCATTTAGGATGGTGTTAGCTGTGGGATTTTCATGTATGGCCTTTATTATGTTGAGCTATGTTCCCTCTAATCCTACTTTGTTGAGGGTTTTTATCATGAATGCGTGTTATACTTTGTTGAATGTTTTTTCTCCATCTATTGAGAGGATCATTTGACTCTTATACATTCTTTTATTAATTTGGTGTATCGTGTTGATTGATTTGCAAATATTGAACCACCCTTGCAACCAGGGAATAAATCCCACTTGATTGTAGTGAACTATTTTTTTAATGTATTGTTGGATTTGGTTTGCTGGTATTTTATTGAGAATTCTTGCATCTGTGTTCATTAGGGATATTGGTTTGTAGTTCTCTTTTTTAGTGGTGTTTATCTGTTTTTGGTATCAGGGTAATGCTGGCCTCATAGAATGAACTTGGAAGTTTTCATTCCTTTTCTATTTTTTGGAATAGTTTGAGAATAGGCATCAACTCTTCCTGAAATGTTTGGTAGGATTCCCTTGGGAAGCCATCTGGCCATGGACTTTTGTTTATTGGGGGATTTTTGATTAGCCAATCAATTTCTTTACTGATTATCAGTCTGTTCAAGTTTTCTTCCTATTTCAGTTTTGGTAGTTTGTATGTTTCTAGGAATTTATTTCTTCCAGATTGCCCAACTTGTTGGCATATAAATTTTCATAATATTCTCTTATAACTGTATTTCTGTGGTATTGGTTATGACTCTCCTCTCCCATTTGTGGTTTTATTTATTTGGGTCCTTTTTCTTTTCATTTTGATAAGTCTAGCTAGGAGTTTATCAATTTTATCATTTCTTTCAAAGAACCAGCTCCTGGTTTCATTGGTCTGTTCTACTGTTCTTTGTTTGTTTCGATATTGTTTGTTTCTGCTCTAATATTTATTATTTCCTTCCTTTTGCTGGTTTTAGGCTTCATTTGTTGTTCTTTTTCTAGCTCCTTTAGGTATAAGGTTAGTTTGCATATTTGAGATTTTTCTTGCTTCTTGAGGTGCCTGTATTACCGTATAATTCCCTCTTTTGTACACTTTTGCTGTATCCCACAGGTTTTGGACTGTCGTGTGTTGATTTTCAATTCTTTCCATGTATTTTTTTTTTAATTCCTTCTTTAATTTCCTGGCTGACCCATTCATTCTTTAGTAGGGTGTTCTGTAGCCTCCATGTATTTGTGGTCTTTCCAAATTTTTTCTTACGGTTGACTTCAAGTTTCATAGTGTTGTGATTGGAAAATATGCATGGCATGATCTCAGTCTTTTTGTTGAGGCCTGAATTATGCCCTAGTATGTGATGTTTTCTGGAGAATGTCCCATGTGCATTCAAAAAGAATGTGTATTCTGCTGCTTTAGGATGAAATGTTCTGAATGTATCTATTAAGTCTATCTGGTCCAGTGTGTCATTCAAAGCCATTGGTTCCTTGTTGATTTTCTGTTTAGGTGATCTGCCCATTCCTGTAAGTGGGGTGTTAAACTCCCCTACTATTACTGTATTATTATCAGTTATATCCTTACGTTTCTTATTGTTTTATGTATTTGAGTGCTGCCATGTTGGGTGCATATGTATTTACAATTTTTGTATCTTCTTGTTGAATTGTCCACTTTATGATTATACAGTGTCCTTCTTCGACTTTTGTTACAGTCTTTGTTTTAAAGTCTAGTTTGTCTGATATAAGTATTGCTACTCTGGCTTTCTCCTGGCAACCATTTGCATGATAAATATTTCTCCATCCCATCACTTTCAATCTGTAGGTGCCCTTAGGTCTAAAATGAATCTCTTGTAGGCAGCATATAGATGGGTCTTATTTTTTTATCCATTCTGACACCCTGTGTATTGGAGTGTTTAGTCCATTTACATTCCAAGTAATTATTGATAGATTTGTATTTATGACCATTTAAGTACTTGTTCTGTCATTGTTTTTGGAGATTTTCTCTGATCGTTTCTTGTCTTTGTCACTTTTGGTCTCTCCTTTGCACTCAAAGAGTCCCCTTTAATATTCTTGCAGGGATGGTTTCATGGTCATGAAGTCCTTTAGTTTTTGTTTGCTGAGTAAACTCTTTATCTCTCCTTCTATTCTGAATGATAGCTTTAATGAGTAGAGTATTCTTGGCTGCAGATTTTTCCCATTCAGCACTTTGAATATATCATGCCACTCTCTTCTGGCTTGCCAAGTTTCTGTTGAGAAAACTTCAGCTACCCTTATGGGTTTTACCTTTTATGTTAAGGACTTCTTTTGTCTTGCTGCTTTTAAAATTTGCTCTTTATCATTATATTTCGCAAATTTAATTACAATATGTCTTACTATTGGCCTGCTTTTGTTGATTTTGATGGGAGTTCTCCATGCTTCCTGGATCTGGATGTCTATTTCCTTCCCCAGATGAGGGAAGTTTTCTGCTGTTATTTCTACAAATAAATTTTTGTCCCCTTTCTCTTCTTTTTCTGGGTCTCCTATTATACAAATGTTATTAGTTGTGATGGAGTCACTGAGTTCCCTATGTCTATTCTCATGTTGCATAATTCTTTCTCTCTTTTGTTCAACTTCATTACTTTCCATTACTGTATCTACTACGTCATTAATTTGTTCCTTTACTTCTTCTAGCATGCTGTTAAGTGCATCAAGCCTGTTTCCAATCTTGTTATTGTACTCTTCATCTCTGATTGATCTTTTTTAACTATTTTATCTCTGTCTATGTTGCTTATTCTTTTCTCAAGGCTAGTGAGTATCCTTATGATTGTTGCTTTAAATTCTCCATCAGGCATGTTACTTATATCTGTTTAACTAGATCTCTGTCCATGGCCTTGTCTTGTTCTTTCATTTGGGATAAATTCCTCTGTTTTCATATTTTGTGTAAGTCTCTGCCTTCTTTTGTGTGTTAGAAAAGTCAGCTACTTCTCCTGATCCTGAAAGTAATGGCCTTATGAAGAAGAGGTCATGTAGTGCCCAGGGCATGGTGCTTCGGGAAATATCTCCAATGTGTGCTGCGTGCACTCTGCTTTTGTGTTTTCACTGCTCTGTGCTTCAGGCCAGTCATCTGCAGAGGCTCCCCTTGCCTTTTGTGGATAGTACTTGGTCCTTAGCCTGAATTTGGCAAGTTTTAACTAGTTGTCCTCTGGTCTACTTGTGAAATGAGACCTGACACCACCTCCACCAGAACTGAGACCTGCAGAACTCTGTGGTTGTGAGACATGGTGTGGTGAGGGGTTTATGCTGGTCTTCTGGGGTAGGGGCCCACTGCACTAAGATTGAGGCAAGCATGACTGAGAAGGGCAGTCCCACCAGAGTGCAGGATGCTGGGGCTTAATGTATGCAAGGTAGAACACCAGTGTTGACACTGTGCTGCTTCACAGAGGTGGCTCTGTGTGTATTATACTGTGGGTCAGAGGAGGGAAATTATGCTGATCAACTCCTTTTTTCCCAGAGAGGTGTTTCCTGAACACTGCCTCTCAGGGATGCTCTATCCCACCCACCAAAGCCCACTGACCTTTAAAACTCCAGGCTTTAAGCTCTGCTAGTTGTAAGAACTTACAAAGTTCAAACCCTCCTGTTTTCCAAACCAATGGCTTTAGGAAAACATTCTCCTTGTGCCTTTGCCTGTGTGTTCCTCTCTCTCGCCCTTCTTCAGGACCATGGCTCCCTCCCCTCCATAGCACCATGATACATTTCTCCCTTAGTCTATATCTCCATACTTCCTCCCGTCTTCCATGTGGCCTTTTCTCTACCTTTAGCTGTGGAGTTTGCTCTGTCAGTCTTCAGGTTGATTTCTGTGGTATTTAGGGTTGTTTAATAGTTATCTAGTTGTGTTCATGGTAGGAGGCAAGCCTAAGGTCCTCCTACTCTGCAGCCATCTTCCTCTCTCCTCTGTATTGTTAATTTTGAATCCATTGTGGGACACTTGTATGTTTTAAGGGGAATTTAAGGTATTTATTCTTTGAAATACTTAAAAATCAATTTATTAAACATAACCTGCTTGTTATTTGAGTTTAATATGGTAACTGTGGCCTTTCCTCAGTTATGATCTTTGAAGTGATCTCGGTCTATGAAATGAAGAAAATCAAGCATTTACCTTATAATTAAGTACTCAGAGTAGTTAAACAAGTGTTTTATTTTTCTATCTTGTAAATTCTTTGCATAAGACTAGATTTAGATTATTTAAGTTTTTATGTACCCATATGTATATGTGTAGTGGTTTCACAAGTATTTGAAAATTCAAGACCACTGAATAACAATTTTGATACTGTGTTAAGTGATAAATACAAATGTCATATAAAAGTACATCTTAAAAATGTTTAATTTTATGTAGAATTCAAACAGGCAGGAGATGAGAAATAAGCCAAATAGTAATAGAATTTTTTCATGTGCTTTTTTCAAATTTATATTTATGTGTGGTCAAAACATATTTCTGAAAGACTAATTCAAAAACAAAAGAAAAACAAACCAGGACAGTCTTCTCCAATTCTGTCTCATCACCTATCAGAATCAATCACAATACTGCTATGTTTTCAGGTAGTTACCTACATATTTCTAAAGAATGGGTTCTTCTTCCTTCATTCATTTAATCCTTCCTCCTTCCTGTCTTCCATCTTTCTCTTTTTTTGTGTTTTACACATTATTTGTTGTCTATTGCTTATGTCTAATATAGACATTTCTACATTCAAAGGTTAATATCAAAGTTTCTCATATCCAAGCCCAAATCACATTTTCCCTATTATACCCCCATTATAATTAGGTTAGAATATGTAGCACAATCAATATTTAGTTTTCATATTACTATGATTTGCAATTTTAATTCATAGCTCACCTACATAGTGTATCAGGATTTTATTTCAGTTTTGGCACACTTTTAGTTTATTTTTCATGGTTTCATATTTTTTTCATTTACTAATATTTTTATTTTGTGTACTATGATCAATTCAGTCCCTTCCTTGCTGTTTCCTTGCTTGATATTTTCCCTTTGTACAAAAATCATGTTCCCTCAGAATATTCAAATCTTTGTCTCATTTTCTTTCATTTTCTGTTTTGGTTCTTAAGAAATTTTATGATTGTTTGATTCTTGATATTCTTTCTTTTCTCTACCAGCTTCTTTAGGATATTTTACTAATCATTAACTTTTAAAATTTTACCTGATATCTTCTAATGAAGTATTTTTTTAATTTTATGTATTTTTAATTTTATATATTTAATTTTATATATGCTCACTGGAGTTAATTTATCTGGAAAATTTTCTTTCACTTCTGAGACATTTTTCTTGGAATTTTTTTCCCTTCAGTTTCTTTTTTTTTTTTTCATTGTTATTTGGATATTGTGCCCTTTGTATCAATTAATATTTCTTATCTAATCTATTCTGTTATTTATGTGTGTCTTTTTTTTTTTTAAGATTATTTATTTATTTATTTATTTATTTGAGACAGAGAGAACGAGAGAGAGAGAGCACATGAGCGGGGGGAGAGTCAGAGGCAGAAGCAGGCTCCCTGCTGAGCAGGGAGCCCGATGCAGGACTCAATCCAGGGACTCCAGGATCATGACCTGAGCCAAAGGCAGTCGCTTAACCAACTGAGCCACCCAGGCGCCCTATGTGTGTCTTTTTTAAAAGTCTCTTATTAGGCAAATATAATCAGTTATGCATTCTAATGTCTATTGTGATTTTTAAATGTCTGCTATCATGTTTCCAAGATCTTATTTTTTCTCTCAGAATGTTTCTTTTTATTATGATTTTAAAATAACAATGTATGATTTAGTTCATAGATGAAATATTCATATTTTTGAATATTTTTTATATTTATATATATATTTTTAATTTTATTATGTTATGTTAGTCACCATACAATACATCATTGGTTTTTGATGTGGTGATCCACGATCCATTGTTTACATTTAAAAATATGCTCCCTGCATTTTGCCTTTATCTAAGAGTTCTTTCTTTCTTTTTTTTTTTTTTTTTTTGTTTTGTGTGTCTTGGCAACTCTCTTCCATGTTTTAGATTTTTCTTCAATGTTGGGTAATTATTGGCTCCTTCTTCATATGTGAGAGTGAGACATAACATATTGTTTGAAGCTATGTGTATATGGTGGTAGAGGGACTTGTTTAATGTGTGCCTGTTTATAGGCTGATTGGGCAGTGCCCTGGCCATTTCAACGATAACCCTCAGGTTTAGTATCATGAGATTTTTTTCTCTCCAGCAAAATAATTTTCCCCAGAGAGGTTTTCTGCAATCTCTTGCAGAGATTATAAATCGGGCTACCAAGATTTGGTGGCAAGCAGGGGAAACAGAACCAGCTACATAATTTCAGTGACCCCTTTTTAAAAAAATTATTAAGAATTTTAATAAAGCAGAAGTAAAACATTAAAACAAGAGTGAGATCCTTCTGAGTGTGGGCCCTGTGTGACTACTCAAGCCCCTCAACAATAACACCAGCTCTAAGGGGAGCAAGCTGTGAGGGCAGACTCCTTTGTATACTTTCACATAATCCTTGTGGTGACTTGAGGTTCGGTATACCAAAGGTTCTCTGTTTATCTCTCCAGAGATAATTCTCCTGTTACCTACTGGCAAGTGCCAAGGACAGTATTCTGGCTATAGAGGAAAGGTAGTAGGGAAAAGATTCTAAAACCTAGTGTTTCTTATAAAGAATTTCAATAAATTATTCTGCTTTCAGTCCCAGGTAGATGGTTTTGGTTTTGGTTTTGGTTTTTTTAAGATTTATTTATTTATTTTAGAGCACCCTGTGTGTGAGTTGTGGGAGGGGGAGGGGTAGAGGGAGAGAACCTTCAAGCTGATTCTCCTTTGAGCATAGAGCCCCACCTGGGGTTTAATCTCAGGACCCATGAGGTCATAACCTAGGCCAAAACCAAGAGTCAGACTCCTAGCCGACTGAGCCACCCAGGTGCTCCAGTAGATGTTTTCAATTTACTGCCCTTAATCAGAAATTGGACTTTTTCTTTTTAGTGAAATTAAAAAAAAAAAGAAAAAAAAGAAAATTCCTCTTTAAAAATGTATTTCAGGGGTACCAGTGTGGCTCGTCAGGTAGCCAGCTCTTGATTTCGGCTCAGGTCATGATCTCAAGGTCCTGGGATTGAGCCCCGTGTCTAGCTCCACATTCTGCAGGGAGTGTGCTTGAGTCTCTCCCTCTCTCATCCTGCTCACACACACTCTCTCTAAAATAAATAAATTATTTTTTTCTAAGATTTTTATTTATTTATTTGACAGTGAGAGACACAGCAAGAGACAGAACACAAGCGGGGGGGGAGTGGGAGAGGGAGAAGCAGGCTTCCTGGGGAGCAGGGAGCCCGATGAGGGGCTCAGGCCCAGGACCCTGGGATCATGACCTGAGCCGAAGGCAGACGCTTAACGACTGAGCCACCCAAGCAGCCCAATAAATAAATTAAAAAATAAATAAATAAAAATAAATAAATAAAAATGTATTTAATTTTACAAAGTATAAAGTATTCTACAAAACGATTTAACTTTCTCTTTTTCTGTTCTTTGATCTTTTTAAATTGAAATCTACTTTAGAAATAATCTAAATTTCCCTCATTTTATAAATGAATTAACTAAAGCTCAGCTGAGTGACATATATATCATCACACAGCTGCATGGGAGCAAAAGAATGTCACAAATTTTTAAAATTTTGTATAGAGTTTAGTATTTAATGCCTAACTAGCTATTATTTAAACATGGACAGTTTACTTTCCTTGAAAATTTTAGACATCAAAGAATGTCTACTTGGAGAAAAAAGCATACACAGGAAAAAGTAATGCCTTTCACACTGTACAAATTCACAAATAATTTTTGATTGAAAATAGCAAATCAGTATCATGGGTTTGGCATTACACTGTGATGTAATAAAATGAGCATCCTGTGGGGCGCCTGGGTGGCTCAGTCATTAAGCGTCTGCCTTTGGCTCAGGTCATGATCCCAGGGTCCTGGGGTCCAGTCCCACATTGGGCTCCCTGCTCGGCAGGAAGCCTGCTTCTCCCTCTCCCACTCCCCCTGTTTGTGTTCCCTCTCTCGCTGTGTCTCTCTCTGTCAAATAAATAAATAAAAATCTTAGAAAAAAGTGAGCATCCTAGAAATTATTAAATCCTTAGTTTTAAATATACACAGATTTATTCTGTTAGGAGAATAGAGAATAAAACTAAATTATTATAAAATTGTTTTTATACTTGCTGTGTATTTGTATCTATTTTATGAGTATTCTTGGGTTACTATCTCTAGATTGCAGTTACCAAAAAAAAAACCCAAAACAAAGCACCCTCATTGTGACCTAAATGTGCATTTTTCCTACATCTATCCGATTAGTGATAACTTGTCTCTTATCTTGTGTCTTAGAATAGAACTACAATAATAATAATAAACCAATAACGGTTTATCTGAATTAAATACTTTCAACTGAGTTTTACAAACACTTTCTTAAGCCCAGGTAAATATGAATGTACATGAACAGAAGAATATTATCATCTATTTTATTTGTAGAGTATAAATACTTCATTCTTTTAGTGAGTCTTAAATACCGAAAGCTTATACTTTGGAACCATTGCCAAGGAAAAGCAATGCCAGCATCTTAATTTTTATCATTTCATCATTCAACTAAAATTTATATTTATACTTCAGGTAAGTCAGTCTTATTCTTGAGCCCATCTTATTGTGTTGTAGTAATAAATGGAATTATTCATTTAGAAGTATGAAGACCAAGGTAGAACTCTTGTCGTTTTCTTTCCACTACTTTAGGAAGTTTTTTCCATGTCCAGAATGAAATCCAGTGCTTTTTTTAAGTCAAACTTTACATTGCTATGTTATTTCAGAAAAAGCTCAGCTGGTGTTTGTCCAGTGAGATGAGCTCACGCAGCACAGTATTAAAAAGGAACCATGAAAAAAAAAAAAGACCCATTAAACATTGGTAGACAAAAAAGACTTTTTCTTGTTGGTTTATTTTTTATACATATACATGTCAAAACAAAGTTTTCTTTCTCAAATTTAAACTCAGATTTTTATCATACATTTGACAGTATTTTTTTTCTCATCTCATCAAAAAGAATTTTTCTTCATTTTATCTAGCATTATATTTCATTTTCAAGGTAAAATATCCACCATTCTCAGATGCTTACTTAGTTGTAAGACTATCCCCATATTCCTCTCACTAGTACGCATGGAATTTATGTTATAGTAGCAAAATATAGCTATAGCATTTTAATTATAAACATGACTCCTTTTCAAATTTACTAAAGTCTTAGTGATACATTTATGGTACTTGTAAAAATATGCTGAATGTTACAAATACTATTATTAAATTGTATTAATATTAGAAATTTAGCTGCATAGATAACCATGAAATGAAGGATAGATAGAAAAGAAAAAGCAGCTAACATATATTGAATTCTTATTTGGTAATGTTCCCTTTACATAGATTGTCATATTTAATCTTTATAAAACCACTTTGAGAAAAGTATTATTATTAATGAAGGAAATAAAGAAGTTTAATAATGTGCACTAATAAACAAACATAACAAAAGTCAGGTCTAGAATACAAATCCAAGATATTCTAACTGTTGAGCCTCACATGTCCTCGAGTAAGAATTTTAAAAGATGGTAAAGAAGAATAGAGGATGAGGTTGGAAGTTAAAGATAAATCAGGAAGGATGAAAAGTGGGGACTTAAAAGAATAGATGGCAAAAATTAAACGTGATAAAGTCTTTCTACATGGTGAAAGAAAGTTTTAAGAAAAAAATATATGTTCTTGGGGAATATGAGGAAAATAAATATGTTTTAGTTAAAGTCAAAGAAGGTCATTATGGATTAAATAGGACAGGAAGGCAGTTGGTAAAACTACCAAACTTCTTAGTGGAATTTTGCTACCATGCTGGCACTAGCACAAGTCCTGTAATAAGTTTGAAGGAGCAGTTGTCTCTGGAGGATACTGAGCATGTTAGACTGTCCAGGGAAACCAGAGAGAATGGACTCAGTTATCAGACAGCATGACAGATTAACCTCATTTAGACACTTAGTCTGCTAACTCTAGTGTAACTGGACTCATCCCAGCTTTAAAGAGTTTCTATAAGTTCACTTAGTGAACAAATGTCAAGTGAATAATATCTGTAGTTTTGTTATTCAGGTTCCAACAGAAAAGAGATCACACACTCATATAAAGATACTTTAAATCATTGTTTTTTCAAGTAAAGGAACTGATTCAAAGGTGTGTACAGTGTAGATGGTAACCATAAGGGGCAGTGCTGTAGTCTAGGACTAGTGGTAGCAAACATTTTACCAAGCCTAAGCCTGAAAGGTCAAGGACAGAGAAAGGTTAATAGAAACCAAATGAAGAAAAGTCTGTCTTAAGAGGAGTAGTGATTTCCACTTCAGAGATCCAGCCAACTGAAGGCGTCCCTGAGAGAAAGTATATTTTGAGGAATTAATACCCTGGCCTAACTTTTCTTCATCTCTTCAGTCTCTTTCAGTGATTTCCTGTATAACCCTTTCATATCTTCTCTCTCCAAAATTTCTTATGCATTATGTCCAATCCTCATTCTCAGCTGTTTACCTTAACTTCTATTTCACTAAGAAAATAGGAGCAATCAGAAGACAACTTCCACCAACTCCCAATACCACTTAAAAAGGTATACTTCATTTTATTGTGCTTCACTTTATTTTATTGTGCTTTGCAGATACTGCATTTTTTACAAATTAAAGGCTTTTGACAACCGTGTTGAGCAAGTCTATCAGCACCATTTTTCCAAAAACATTTGTTCTCTTCATGTCTCTGTCACATTTTGATAATTCTTATAATATTTCAAACTTTGTCATTAGTATTATATTTATTATGGTGACCTTTAATCAGTGATCTTTGATGTTAGTATTGTATTTGTTATGGGGCATCATGAAATATCCCATGTAAGATGGCAAAGTTAATTGATAAATATTGTATGTATTCTGACTGCTCCACCAACCTACCATTCCCCATTTTTCTCCTCCTTAAGCCTCCCTACTTCCTGAACACCATATTGAAATTATGCTAATTAATAACCCTAAATGACCTCTAAGTGTTTAAGTGAAAGGAAGAATCACATGGCTCTCACTTTAAATCAGAATCTAGAAATGTATAAACTTAGTCAAAAGCTGAGAGATGCCAAAAGCTAAGCCTCTTATGTGAAATAGTTAACCAAGTTGTGAATGCAAAAGAAAAGTTCTTGAAGGAAATTAAAAGTGCTACTCCAGTGAACACACAATTAGTAAAAAAGTAAAACAGCCTTATTGCTGATATGGAGAAAGTTTTAGTGGTCTGAGTAGAAGATCAAAGCAGACATAACATTCTCTTAAGCCAAAGCTTAATCCAGAGCAAGGCCTTAACCTCTTCAATTCTATGAAGACTCAGAGAGGTGAGGTAGTTGCAGAAGAAAAGTTTGAAACTGGTACCAGAGATTGGTTCATGAGTTTTAAGGAAAGAAGCTCTCTCCATAACATAAATGTGCAAGGTGAAGCAGCAAGCACTGATGTAGAACTTGCAGCAAGTTACCCAAAAGACCTAGCTAGGGTCATTAATGAAGGTGGCTACACTAAACAACAGATTTCTGATACAGAAGAAACAACCTCTATCAGAAGAAGATGCTGGGCTCCTGGGTGGCTCAGTTAGCTAAGCGTCTACCTTCGGCTCAGGTCATGATCTCAGGGTCCTGAGATTGAGTCCCACATCAGGCTCTCTGATGAGCGGGAGTCTGCTTCTCCCTCTCACTCTCCCTTTGTGCTCTCTCTGTCTCTCAAACAAATGAATAAAAATCTTAAAAAAAAAAAAAAAAGAAGAAGAAGAAGATGCCATCTAGGACTTTCATAGCTAGGGAGAATTCAATGCCTGGCTTCAAAGCTTTAAAGGACAGGCTGAGTCTCTTGTTAGTGACTAATGTAGGTAGTGACTTTAAGTTGAAGCCTATGCTTGTTTATCACTCAAAAAAAAAAAAAAATCTGAGAGCCCTTAAGAATTATGCTAAATCTACTCTGCCTATGCTCTATAATTGGAACAACAAAACCTATAAGACATCACATCTGTTATAACATGGTTTACTGAATATTTTAAGCCCACTTTAAGACCTAGCACTTGGAAAAAAGATTGCTTTCAAAACATTACTATTCATTGACAATGCATGTGGTCACCTAAGAATTGTGATGGAGATGCACAATGAAATTAATGTTGTTTTCATGCCTGCTAACACAATATCCATTCTGTGGCCCATGGATCACAGAGCACTTTTTACTTTCAAGTCTTATTACTTAAGAAATACCTTTCACAAGGCTATAGCTGCCGTAAGTAGTTATTCCATTAAAGGATGTGGGCAAAATAAATTAAATACCTTCTGGAAGGGATTCACCATTCTAGATGCATTTAGAACATCTGTGATTCATGGGAAGAGGTCAGAATATCAACATTAACAGAAGTTTAAAAGAAGTTAATTCCAACCCTCATGGGTGACTTTGAAGAGTTGAAGACTTTAGTGGAGGAAGTAATTGCAGATGTGGTAGAAGTAGCAAGAGAATTAAAACTAGAAGTAGAGCCTGAAATTTGTCTGAATTGCTGCAATCCCTTAATAAAACTTTAACAGCTGAAGATTTGCTTCTTATGGATGAGCGAAGAAAGTAGTTTCTTTTTTTAAAAATTTTTATTTAAATTCAATTTAGTTAACATATACTGTATTATTAGTTTCAGGGGTAGAATTTAAGTGATTCATAAGTTGCATGTAACACCCAGTGGTCATTACATCAAGTGTCCTCCTTAATGTCCATCACCCAGTTACCCCATTCCCCCACCCACATCCCCTCCAGCAACGCTCAGTTTGTTTCCTATAGTTAAGAGTCTCTTATGGTTTGCCTCCCTCTCTGTTTTCATCTTATTTTATTTTTCCTTCCCTTTCCCTATGTTCATCTGTTTTGTTTCTTAAATTCCACATATGAATGAAATCATATGGCATTTGTCTTTCTCTGACTGACTTATTTTGCTTAGCATAATACCCTATAGTTCCACCTATATCATTGAAATGGAGATACTTCTTTTTGATGGCTGGGTAATATTCCAATGCATATATATATATATATATATATATATATATATATATATATATATATCACATCTTCTTTATCCATTCACCTGATGATGAACATCTGGGTTCTTTCCATATTTTGGCTATTGTGGACATTGATGCCATAAACATTGGGATACATGTGCCCCTTGAGATGGAATCCACTCTGGGTGAAGATGCTGTGAAGATTGTTGTAATGATAATGAAGGATTTGGAATGTTACATAAACTTGGTTGGTAAAGCAGTAGCAGGGTTTGAAAGGATTGACCTTAATTTTGAAAGAAATTCTACTGTGGGCAAAATGCTATCAATCAACTTTGAATTCTACAGAAAAATCATTCAAGAAAGAATGAATTGATGCAGCAAACTTCATTGTTGTTGTATTTTAAAAAATTTTCACAGCCACCTTTAAAAACCATCACCCTGATCGGTCAGCAGCCATCAACATTGGAGCAAAACTCTCTACTAGCAAATTGAGTGTGATTTGCTGAAAGCTCAGATAATGCTTATCATTCTTTAGCAATCAAGTATTTTTTAGTTAAGGTATGGTACATTTTTTTTTTCAGACATAAAGCTATAGCACACTTAATAGACTACACAGTGTAAACATAACTTTTATATACACTGGGAAACCAAAAATTTCATATGACTCACTTCATTGTCATGGTCTGGAAGTGAACCTATAATATTTCAGAGGTATCCCACTATGAATACGTGCGTATATGTGCTCTGCCTTCCTTACTATTACCATGGATGATCTATTGATAGAGGTACCTGAGGGCCAAATCATTCAGTTGTACATTATGTTTCATGTGCTTGTATCTCTCATCAAGTATATCACTCTAAAAATGTACTTTTTTCCCTGTATCATAAATTTTTCCTTCCATATTGAATTATTTCTATCAACATAACAAAAATACAGTTAATTTTTATTAAAGTAAATCCTCTAATAATTGTTAGGAGACAACCTATGAGTCTATCAGTTTGTACCCATCTTGCAAACTGAAGTACAGACTGTTCTTTTTACAAGAATGTTCGTATGGGAAGCAGATTTGGGCAAAAAGGTTGTGTCTCCTACCAGAGCAAAGGGAAAACTTTCCTGTAGTCTTTTATAGAAGACTCGGGTTCCTTAAACTCAGGCATCTTATGTAACTCAAGCCCCTGCATGTGGGAATTAGTGCTCAGAGGATAGACATAAAAATGATGAAACTATAGCTACTGCTATTGCTGTGAATAATAAACTGTCTTTCATTTCTGACCCAGAGTGCTGGGGTCTTCTACTAGCATTCATGAAATTGTAGCAAGCTAACTTGTAAGATGGAAGTAAAGTAAAATGTAGACCCTCTACTTTTATTGCCATCAATCTCATTTATCTAATACATGATCCTTCGTGACAAAACTCCTTGAAAATGTTGTCTATATTTATTATCTCAAATTCCAGTCTTCCCATTCTGATTGTATTACTGCACAGAAACTGCTTCTATCAAAATTTGACCTAAAAATTGCTTAGTCCAAAAATCAGTTCTTAGCTCTCATCTTTCATTATTTATAACCAACATTCAACTTCTGATCACACTTTTCCTTTCAAGGTCTTTCCTCACTTTGCTTCTAGATCAATACCATTATGTTTTTGGTCCTTTCATACCACGAGCTAATTTTCAGTATCCTTTGAAAATTTTTCTTCATTTTTTTATTCTCTTAAGAGTCTATCCCTTATGATAAAGGGCTCAGTCTTGAAACACTTCTCTTTGCTTTCTACATGCAATTTCTGGAATATCTATCTCTTTTAACATCATGACTTTAATTATCTGTCCACACTGACAACTAGCATATTTATATCTACATCCCCGACCTCTTGAGCTACACATTTACTTCCAACTGCTTGACACATTCACTTGGAAGTAAAATTGGCATATCAAACTTAACATGTTTAAAACTGTACTACATATTCCCCCATAAGCCTATTCCTTTCTCAGCCTTTAATTCCATATAATGTCAACCACATCCTTTAAGTTGCTTAAGCCAAAAACCTTAAAATTTTCCTTAACTTCTCTTTTTCTCAGGTCATAAATCTAATCTTCCACAAATTCCTTTGTCTCTTCCTTATATTTAATTATATTTAGAGACATCCACCCTCCTATCACCTCTAATGCTACACCTGGTCTAAACTACCATAATCTCTTATCTAGATTACTGCAATAGCCTCCTAACAGATCACAATATTTCTGTTTCTCCTCATAAAGTTTATTTTCACCAGAGTAGCTAGAGCAATCCTGCTGTCCTGTAAAATGAAATCTTCACTTCTGTGCTCATACCTCTGTTGGCTTCCCAACTCACACAAAGTATAAAGCATATTCCCTACAGTGACCAAGAGGACTCTTTTATCTCATATTTTACCTCCTTTACTCTCTGACTCACTCTGCCCAATCCATGTAGGCTTCTTCAGTGATCCTCAGATATTCTAGTACATTTATTTTCAAGATATTTAAACTTCCTCCAGATATCCATGAAGCTTACTCCCTCATATCTCTTCACATCTTGACTCAAATATAATCTTTTCCCTTAAACTTCTAATTCCCTGACCCCTGGAACATTATATAAATTTTTTAAAATTTTTTTTACTTCCTATCTCTGACATCATTTCACATAATTTCCATTTTTACTTAAATATTCACAGCTAGAATGTAGGCTCTATGGAGAAATTAGTCTTTTTTTTAATCATTCTATAATCATGACATTTGCAGTAGTCCCTGGAACATAGTTGGTGTTCAATAAATATTTGTCACATGATTGATTTACTTAATATACACATACTTGGACATATCTCAGAAAGCCTTCCATATATTATACAAATTATTTTAGGGAATATTCTGAAAATGAATAAAATATTTTTCTTTCCTTTCAAGTGAAGATCTTTGATCAGTACTGTTTTATAGACAGTGTTCAATGAAATATTTAATTTAGTTACTATCCATAAGTAGTTTGTCATATTTCTTCAAATTTCAGTTGTTCATCAGTCTGTTTTTTTAAAAAGGACTTTATTTATTTATTTTTTTATTATTATGTTATGTTAATCACCATACATTACATCATTAGTTTTTGATGTGGTGTTCCATGATTCATTGTTTGCATATAACACCCAGTGCTCCATGCAGAATGTGCCCTCTTTAATACCCATCACCAGGCTAGCCCATCCTCCCATCCCCCTCCCCTCTAGAACCCTCAGTTTGTTTTTCAAAGTCCATTGTCTCTCATGTTTCATCTTCCCCTCCGATTCTATGTTTTATGTAGTTAAATGACTAATAAGCTATATTCCTGACCTCAAAGTTGGGGTCAGTGTTTGTAAATGGCAAGTTGCCATTTTTATTTTATGCAAACATGTTTTTCTCTATATTAATGATCAGTTTTAAGAAAACTCTCTTTTAGAGTTTTCAGAATTTATTTATTTATTTTATTTACTTATTATTTTTAAGATTTTATTTATTTGACAGAGACACAGCGAAAGAGGGAACACAAGCAGGGGGAGTGGGAGTGGGAGAAGCAGGCTTCTTGCGGAGCAGGGAGCCCGATGCGGAGCTCGATCCCAGGACCTGGAATCATGACCTGAGCCGAAGGCAGACGCTTAATGACTGAGCCACCCAGGCGCCCCCAGAATTTATTTTTTATCCTCATTATCCAAGTCTAATTAGTTACTCCTTTCATATGTTGTTTTGTGTGTGTGTGTGTGTGAGAGAGAGAGAGAGAGAAATCTGAATTTCTCCAAACAATTATGCAAGTGTTCATTGAGGAGAAGAAGAAATGTAGAAAGGAGTGCCATTGAGAATAGGAAGAGGGGGAGAAGTTTAATCAGATGGAAATTAAAGCTGAAGTTTGTTGTTATGGGTTCAGTTGTGTTTCCCCAAAAAACATGTTTAAGTACTAACTTCTAGTATCTGTGACTGTGACCTTATTTCAAAATAGAGTCTTTACAGACGTATTCAAGTTAAGACAAGGTCATTGGAGTGGGCCCTAACCCAGTACCAATGCAATTTAACACCCGTAACTGGTGTCTTTATAAGAAGAGAAGAGACATGCAGGGAGAATGTCATGTGAAGATGGAGACAGAGATAAAGTGATGTATGAACATGCCAAGGAACACCAGGTATTTGGGTCATCATCAGAAATTAAGAGAGGCATAGAACAGATTCTGAGCCTTTAGAAAGAACCAACCCTGCCAACACCTTGGTTTCAGATTTTTAGCCTCTAGAACTGTGAGAGAATAAATTTCTGTTTTTTTTAAGCTACTTGTTTTGTGGTATTTTGTTATGGCAGCCCTAAGAAACTGGTATAATTGGAATGCCCAAAAAACAGGGGAAAAACTCACTATGTACCATTGACTGAGTGATATACCAAGAGAGCAAAGAGGATGGATGTCAAGAAGTTGTATCTTGGGCACTATTAGCCAAGTCTCACCAGCAACTCCCTAGCTACCTACTGTGGTATGTGAATGGCAGAGCTGCTTAACCTGCTCATATTCTAAAGGCTAAGACAATAAGCTTCTTATGTACAACGCTAGTGGACAAATGAATCATTACAGACCTCCTAAAGTTTGTCTTTAAATATGACCCTGGGGCCTTGAAAACCTCTACGGAGAAGGAGAGTTTGAAAGCTATTAGTAATGATGTAGATTAATTTCTTACAACCTTAAAGAAGGAAAGCTTGGATTTGTGTTTTATTTAAGTTATAAGCATTTAAAAATATGCTATAGAGTATACACTTGAGGTTGCCATATACATATCTGCTGCATATGTAAAATCCATATTATTGGAACAGAATATGGACTCTTACATTTGTAAGAGTTATCTGGATATTATGAGCAAAATTGTTTTATCTGTATTACTTGAGTTTTTGCTTAAATAACCCTTCTTGAAAGTTAGTTTTTTGAATTTATAAATCCATATATTTAAGACCTCATTGAGTTACTACCATATAACTTTTAACAACCTGAAGTTTTTTTTGAATTTCATTTACTTCTTCTGTAAAAATATGAATAAGAGTATGTAATTATTAGAAATGACTAGGCTGATAATATAAATTATTTTAATTAAAAAGCATCTGGGTGATAGACATTGGGGAGGGTATGTGCTATGGTGAGTGCTGTGAATTGGGTAAGACTGTTGAATCACAGACATATACCTCTGAAACAAATAATACATTATATGTTAAAAAAAAAAAGAAAAAGATAGCAGGAAGGGAAAAATAAAGGGGGGGGGGATTGGAGGGGAAGACGAACCATGAGAGACTATGGACTCTGAGAAACAAACTGAGGGTTCTAGAGGGGAGGGTTCTAGAGTTAACCTGGTGATGGGTATTAAAGAGGGCACGTACTGCATGGAGCACTGGTGTTATATGTAAACAATGAATCATGGAACACTACATCAAAAACTGATGTAATGTATGGTGATTAACAAAGTAATAAAAAATAAAATAGAAATGCTTGAAATAAAAAATAAATAAATAAATGAATAAATATAAAAAGTATCATTATAGTCTAAGCATGAGGAAGAGTCCTCAATCCAGTTAATCTGCAACAGAGTGATGATGTCTTTCAAGAAATTCTGGGAAATGTTTTTAATTCTTTAAGAGTTTAAATGATTTAGCAAAGTATCTCATATCATCAGTTGCAACCTGAGTGTAATTTATAAAAAAAAAAAACCAACCTCCAAATGAAGTATTGGTCAGAATTCTTTATTTATATGAAATTATATCCATGCTATTAATTTTTGTTCTTAGTTTAAAGGTTTCCACTGTCTTTTTTTATAAAGATTTAATTATTTTGGGGGGCGAGGAGGAGCAGAAGGAGGTGGTGAGAGAGTCTTAAGTGGACTCCATGCTGAGCGCAGAGCCTGACACAGGGCTCTATCTCACAACTCTGAGATCACAACCCAGGCCAAAACCAAGAGTCGGACGCTTAACTGACCAAGCCACCCAGACCCCCTGGGTTCCACTGTGTCTTATCCAAATAATTTGAAAGGAATATTTTTGTTGAAAGCAATACAGTAAATTTTATTTGTGGAAGAATGACTGTCAGGCCAATAAAACTTGACTATAAACACTGAAATCTATTAACTTCTTCAGAAGGAAACTTTTTAAAAAATACTAATTAGGTCATCCTTGCCACATAGGACAATGGAGAAACAAAGAGATAAATGTTGACAATATCTTGGGCACTACCCAGGAGAATGTGTTTTGTTTAGAGACAAATGTTTAGGTCCACTGCTACACTGGAATGGTTGTGAATTTTCTACTGTCTTTGGCTTGGTACCTCAACCTGAAATAGGGACTCATGTGCAAGTGACATATTATGAAAATCTGGAAAAAGAGTAGGGGAAGTTTGTCAAACATGAGTAAGAGGCCAGTATAGTGTGAAAGTCAGGATAAGTCTGATTTCAGTGTCATTTCAGCGAAGGAGTTTTATGCTTAAGAGTTGTCCTGCACAGAATCAAGGGAACATCATTCATATTCTGAGGTGGAAACACTTAGGCACTGCCAGCTCTCTACATTTGTAGGTAAAGGGATAGGTGCTCCAGTGGCTCAATGTTAGTTCTCCAGCCTGAGCCATAGGTATGCACTATTAGAAGCAAATTCATACCAAAGTGTGGCACACAGAAACAGGAAAAAAAAAAAAAAAAAAAAGAGGGGGGAGGATCTGATATGTCTTTGTGGAATAGATGGAGCCCCTACCTCTTCATTAACTTCTGGAGAAAAGTTGGGCCCTCTGAGTTTTGTAGCAATTCCAGATCCATCACAATGTATAAGCACATTTCTGCAGAACTCACCGACTTCAGAGAGTTACTATATATATATATATATAATACAACCCAAAGGAGAGGATAAACTACAGTTTATTTATAGCCTGTTCAATTGTCAAATGACATTTTTTAAATCAAAATGAAAAGTTGGCCATAATTCATTAAAGAGCATAAACTAGCATGATTTTAGGATTTTAAACCATTCCTTTGATAAAAATAGGCTTTTCCTTAGAAATATGCTTCTCTCAGGAAAGCACAGTTATATGAATAATTAATCATTTCCAATTAGTTATTCATAACTGGAAATGTGACACAATGAGGAGATTATTAGGTTTTATCATATCTATAAGTAGCTCTGGGAACCTGAGAATATCTCAATTATCTCCTCTTGCTCTTTGTATTCTTATCTGTGAAATGGGGATGATAAGAACTGCCATATCTATTTTGTATAGCTGTACTTAATATACATGTGGAATTAAACTGAAAATTGGCATTGATATTTCAGTAAACCTAAGTTTGTACCTGTGCACAATGGTTAATATTTTGATAGCTGGAAATATTTGTTAATACTAAATATACAGTAAGCAATGACTTTCTTTCAAGATATTTTTTGAAGAATTGCAGTCATATCTCTGAAATATTCATCACTTACTTTCTCTTTTCAGTGAGTATTACAGAGGTCTACTGACAGCTACACCCATAACAGCAAGTTAAACACTTCGTCTTCTACAATATATTATTTGAAGTACTACATTTTTCAATTTATTTCAGGATAAACTGATAAAATGTCTATATTGGCCTTAAATTCAGCAATTCCACTAAGTTGAATAATTTTATCTTCACTCTGCAGTTGCTTAGCTACCTCTGGGTATTTTCTGGTTTTATCTCTGTTGCCAGAAGTATTTATGAATTAAACTAGGACCAGAGCTACTTTAACCAACTTGATCTTTATTATAACTGGTGCACAGGTTACTACTTAGACAGAGATTAACAAGCCAGTGAAAGTGCTCTCTGGGGATAGTGAGTCCACTGTGTTGGGAGGGTCAAATGCATTATCCATTTCAAATTCTAGAGGCTAGAAAACAACTCTAACACACTCCGTGTCCCTCTGCAACTGCTGTTATAATGTATACCACTGGGTATGCTGTGCTTTCTTCATTATTTAATTCCATGCAATAATAAAATTTACAAAGTTAAGCCTTTAGCAAAAGTCAATAATTTTAAATTGTTATATTGCCTGGCTTAACAAAAAAAGTCCTTGGATTCTATCATATCTTAAAATATTTTTTGTGTGTGTGGGGAAAAAGGTATCAATCAGTTATTTCAATGTATTGAATGTAAAATATTTTGCAGAAAAAAAAATCAAGGTGCTAAAGTTATTAAAAGGGAGTGATTAGATAAGAAGTGCTTTTCAAGGTAAATTAGTAAAATTTTATCAGAAGTGCAGTTTTTTTTTACTAAATAAATATAAGGGTATTGAAATATATATGATTAAGATTTGACATTCCATTTTCTATAGAAAAAATAGTTACATTTCTCTATTGTATATTCTAGTAGAATTGTAGAAGGAGTATAGTATCTTCTTAGTCCAGGGGCATATGCTATGATGACCATGATAAAAATTGGAAATATAGATTTAACAGATGAACTACATAATTTCAAAGTTGTGGTATTGTAGAGCAATATTTAAAATACTGAATTCCTTTCTAATCAAACTTAATCTTTCAAAGTATAGCATCTGGCTATATTTTTAAAGAAAACAATTTGGAGGTAATTTTTTGTTCTAAAATATGTTTTTCTTACCCCAAAGAAATAAAATTTATCATGGCAGTGTTGTTGTTTTTTTTACCATATCTTACTTACCAAATCAAAAACTTGAAATGGTTTCCTGTCAAAACCATGGAATACAAAAAAATTTCAGCACATATTGTTGCTTTTTAAAATACCTTAAAATGATTTAAAATAGTAATTTATATTTTGCACTTTTTTTGCTATGAAATTGGCCTCTATTTATAACAAAAACAAAATGTTATGTATCTTCTGTTCCCAAACAATTTCTCTTCCTTCTCCCATTCAAAGCATTCTCTTTCCTTGAGATGTTTCTTACTTTCTGTGCCCTTATTACTGAAAAACTAGGAGTATTTCTAACCTATTTTTTGGTTTCTTGTTAGAATTTATTAAACTTGTTTATATTCAACTTTTATGTTCCTATCATTTTCAGGATTAGTTTAAATTCTGCACTTTCACATTAGTAAAAGTAAATTTAATATAACAAGTGTATTTATCCTTCCTAATAAATAATGAAATTATTAAAATTTATTTAGTTAACTTTGTGGAAACAGTCTATTAAAAATGTAAAATTTGCTTTCTTCCTTTTCAGATGAAAAATTTCAGTTAACTCATTTTATGTCCTACATAAATGGAGAGCAAAAATAAAGTGAATATTTTTTTTGATCATTTTCTACATGTATCACTTAATTTTTGTATCATTTATTCTTTAAATGATCTAAATAAAACAAGACCTGAATGTGGAAATAATAATTACCAAATCTAATTTCCTTATGATAGATCAGGTTCTACCTTTCAGTTATAGATTTTTGACACTGTCCCCCTGCCTCTTGCTTCAACCAGGTCTTCTTATTATTTACTTTATCTCAGCTATTACTCTGGAATTATTTTTGCCTCTATAGGTGCCATATAAAAGCCCTGAATCTTTGGGGCACCTGGGTGGTGCAGTTGGTTAAGTGACTGACTCTTGGTTTCAGCTCAGATCATGATCTCAGGGTCCTGAGATCAAGCCCCATGTCTGGCTTTGTGCTCAGTGAGGAATCTGCTTAAGGCTTTTTCTCCCTCTCCCTCTGCCCTCCCCCCCAAATAAATAAATCTTAAAAAAAGCTTCGAACCTTCTAGTTTTATGCAAACACTTCATATAAACTTCCCTAGTTATTTTGCCTTAGTACTTGACTTTGTACTGCTCTTTCTCCTAAAATTTGTATAGAACCACAAAAGACCCCAAATAGCCATAGTAACCTTGAGAAAGAAAAGCAAAGCTGGAGGCATCACAATTCCAGACTTCCAGTTATATTAAAAGCTGTAGTGATCAAAACAGTATGGTACTAGTACGAAAATAGACACATACATCAATAGAACAGAATAGAAAGTCCAGAAATAAACCCACAACTATATGATCAATTAAACTTTGCCAAAGCTGCAAAGAATATCCAATGGAAAAAAGATAGTGTTTCCAACAAATGGTGTTTAGAAAACTGGGCAGCAACATACAAAAAAATGAAATTGGACCACTTTCTTATACCTTCAAACAAAAATAAATTCAAAATAGATAAAGACCTAAATATGAGAAAAGAAACCATTGAAATCCTAGAGGAGAACACAAACAATAACCTCTTCGACATCAGCCATAGCAACTTCTTACTAGATATGTCTACTGAGGCAAGAGATACAAAAGGAAAAAATAAACTAGTGGGACTTTATCAAAATAAAAAGCTTCTGCATAGTGAAGGAAACAATCAACAAAACTAAAAGGCAACATTCAGAATGGGAGAAGGTATATACAAATGACATATCTGATAAAGTGTATCTGATAAAGTTGTATCCAAAATATATAAAGAACTTCTATAAAGGTAGGGTAAAACTAGGTAAAACTAAATATTCCAGGTAAAAAATGGGCAGAAGACATGAATAGATATTTTTCCAAAGTAGACATCGAAATGACCAATGGACACATGGAAATATGCTCAACAGCAGTCATCATCAGGGAAATGCAAATCAAAACTACAATGGGATATCACCTCTCACCTGTCAGATGGCTAAAATTAGCAACACAAGAAATAACAGATGTTGCCAAGGATGTGGAGTAAGGGGAATACACTCTTGCACTGTTGGTAGGAATGCAAACTGGCACAGCCACTCTGGAAAACAGTATGGAATTTCCTCAGAAAGTTAAAAAGAGAACTACCCTATGATCCAGCAATTGCACTAGTAGGTATTTACCCAAAGGATATAAAAATACTAATTCAAATGTTTTAGTATTCATGCATCCGAATGTTTATAGCAGCATTAAACCAACAATAGCTAAATTATGGAGAGCCCAAATGTCCATTGACTGATGAATGGAGAAAGATGACACACACACACACACACACACACACACACACAGGAATATTATTCAGCCATCAAAAAGAATGAAATCTTGCCATTTGCAATGATATGGATGGACCTAGAGTGTATTACACTAAGCAAAGTAAGTCAGTTAGAGAAAGACAAATACCATATGATTTCACTCGTGTGGAATTTAAGAAACAAAATAATTGTAAGGAAAAAAGAGAGAGGCAAACCAAGAAACATACTCTTAACAATAGAGAACAAATTGATGGTTACCAGAATGGAGGTGGGTGGGGGGGATGGGTTAAATGGGTGATGGGGATTAAGGAGGGCACTTGTGATGAACGCTGGGTGTTCTCTGAAAGTGTTGAATCACTAAATTGTACACCTGAAACTAATATTATACTGTATGTAAACTAACCAGAATTTAAATAAAAACTTAAAAAATAATAAAATAAAATGTACAGGTATCTTGGTCATTTGGGCTGTACTTTGGAAAGAATTGAGTGTGGCAGTGCTCTTCTTTGTAAGTAGTATCTTTGACCTGATTTTGTCTCCTGACCTACTGAATATGTAAACCTCATCTCTGGTTCTGGTCTATGGTTTTCCCACCATATTAGGACTAATAGCCTTGTTATGACTTCTTAGTACTGGGAAAATTTTCTGTTCGTTGGTTTTATCTTTTCCTTGTTTGTCAGTTTCCAGTACTTCTCTGGGCCTACACTGGCACTGTGATTAACTTTATTTGCAGACTCAGTTTTCTGTGAACTCTCTCAATTTCAGGTCTTCATTTTATATTTGCAATATGGAATGATTCAGACAGCAATAATTATTCATAATCTGTTGAATTCTACTTCTAACCATGATGGAGTAACAGGAACTACTGAATGTGCCATCCCTATTTAAACAAGCAAACACAAAGAGACAAAATGAAATTTTGAAAATATGCAGCACAAGGCAGTGATCTCCAGCAAGGGGATTCCTAAGGGTAAGCCTGTTTATTGCCTAGAGAGAGTATGTAGATGATAGTACATGAATGGGAACTCAGGCAGAGCCCAGAATGTTTCCCAGTTGAGGACAGACAGTTAAGAAGTCAAGGCCTGGGCGCCTGGGTGGCTCAGTTGGTTAGGCGACTGCCTTCGGCTCAGGTCATGATCCTGGAGTCCCGGGATCGAGTCCCGCATCGGGCTCCTTGCTCAGCGAGGAGTCTGCTTCTCCCTCTGACCCTCTCCCCCTCATGCTCTCTCTCTCTCAAATAAATAAATAAAATCTTAAAAAAAAAAAAAAAAGAAGTCCAGGCCAATTTGGTTGGAATTTGCAGAAGAATTTATAGAAGAAAAGAAAGCATCACTGTAAGGAGATATTTGCACACAAAGAGAGGTCCAAAGATCTGCACAGGATTCTCTTGATATTCTCAAGCCTTGGAAAGATAAAACTGACTCCATGTAACTTAACCATATCCTGAAAGAAACCTCAGGTATATTTAAGAGGACATGAAAGTATTCAGCAACCAGCAAGACAAAATTCACCAGACCCAGCAAACAAAAAAAATTACCACACACAAAAATGATGAAAATAAGAAAATGATAAGAAAAATAAGTCTGTAGAAACAGACTTGGGAATGACACAGAGAATAAGTAGACAAAAACAATAAAGAAGTTATTATAACTATATTTTGTGTATTCAAAAAGGTAGAAAAATTCATGAGCATGTTAAAGAAAAAAGGGGTAAATAAAAGACATATTCAAACTTCCCAAGAGGAAAAATACAGTTTCTGACAGGAAATACCTACTTGCTAGGATTAACAGTGGATTAGCTACTACAAAAGAAAAAATTAATAAACATGAAGATATAGCAATAGAAACTGTTCCAATAGAGAGAAAAATTACTGAAGATCAGGACAAAAATCAATGAACTGTGGTCCAGTTTCAAATGGTACACTCTATAATTGTCATTACTGAAATACAGAGATCAATTTGCTTTCAAATATGGTACAAACAAAATCTTCAGACCTAAGAAACGTAATAAATGCAAATTAAGGTAAACAGGAAGGAAATGGGAAATCACTCCTATGATTACATTGTGTTACATAAGACTGTCTTGCTAGAAGACCCTGTAGTTTTGATTTCTACCAATTACCCAATTCCAAAGTCATATTATTTTTAGGTATCTATTAAAGCAGCATCTTGCTTCTGGATACACATTTCTGTCTTAGCCAGTTAGAGCTACTATAACAAAGTATATATTAGGTGGCTTATAAACAGAAATTTTAACAGTTCTGGAGGTTAGATGTCTGAAATCAGAGTGCCAGCATGGTCAGTTCTGGTGAGAGTTCTGTTCCAGTCTGCAGACTGCTAAATTCTTATTGTATCCTCACATGACAGAAGAAGGTCTAGAAAGCTCTCTTGGGTCTCTTTTTATAAGGGCACTAATACCATTTATGAGGGTTCCACTGTCATGAGCTAATTACCTCTCAAAGGCCCCACCACATAACACCATCATATCAGGGGTTAGGACTTCAACATATGAATGTGGGGGGAACATAAATATTTAATTTGTTGCAGGCATATTGATTATTTTGAGGTGAAGGCATTTGGAAAATAGCACCCACCATTAAGAGCTCTATACTCTTTCCTTTCTACCTGAAAGCAGATCATAAAATTTCCAATGGAAATTGGAACATTTTAGAGAACATTATCACCAGAGACTGAGAGTCAATGCTAAAACAGACCAGTACAAACAAATCTAATAGAATAACCCTTATTTTCTGTTAGTTTCCCCTATATATTTCCTAGTCACAGTTCCACAATTTATTTCTACTAGCCTAAGCACCACTTTCTTATCAAATGCCAATAATTTATTATTCTTTGTTTAAAAAGAACTTGCTGGCTTCTTTGGATATTTACTTTCATTTTGAAGATTCCCGTGTACATGTAAAAATCGTAAAATTTGTATGCTTTTCTCTTGTTAATATAATACAATCATTCATGCAATACTATGTTCCAAAGTTACCCTATTTAAAGCTCCTAATTTAAAAAAGAGGAGTGTCTAGGAGGATAAATTTACTATTTACCTATTTACCTCTTTTTATAAGCAATAAATGAATGTAGAAATATCTGTGTACCTGACAAAAATACAAGGAAGGAATGAATGCTGTATAATTTTCTACAGTAATTTGAACAAAAACATACCATAATTTTTGGAAAGAGGTAATGAAAATGAAAAATAAAGCAGGCCACTGATTCTCGCAGCTGGAAAAAAGAATCATAGCATTCCCCCTTTCAAAAGTTGAAAAGATAAAAATGACAGCTATCTGAGGCTGTTTATGAATATCTTGTTCATACTCTTGAACATTAAGCCCTGAGGTCACCCCATGGTAACCACTAACATTGCCTAATATCTGCTTCTCTATTCTCAGAGCCCACCTTGTAGGAAAGGATTCATGTCCTGAAGACACTCTTGATAGAAGATTTCCCCTACTAGCAGAAATCCTCCTCCTCTGTAGCTATAGAAAAGAGGATCCTGGTCTCTCAAGATGGAAATGGGAATGTACTTTCCCCTAGATATGTCATTTTACACAGAGACCACTGTATCATCAGACAGTTATAGCCATTGCATGCACTGTTGCTGATGGAACTTGCTTTTGGCATGATGATCTAATTGTCATCTATTATATAATGTTTATGGGAAAATATATCTATGATATAACATCCTCAGATATGTTAAAACATCACAACTGGGTTTGACTTTTGAGACTGCCAGTCTTTATTCCAAAATATGGACTTGTAATAACCTTTTGGAGAAGCTTACTACCTTTTTCATACCTGTTTTCCATTGGTAAAGTCATGTTGATATAATTTGTTTTTCTGCTTTGCTTTCATCCTGGTTGGCAGCTGCCCAAAGGTTTCCAGTAAATTTGTTTTAGTGAATTACTTGTTCTCCTCTTGCATTTTTCTTTTCTTGCAGCCTCTCTGCTGCTGGCTAGATGCCCACTGTCCCCTAGTAAGCTTCACTGTAAGAACAGGTGAAAAAATCTGTTCATGGAGTTTTAGACAAGGGTTTTATTCAGTTCACACAGTTGACTGGTTCTTGCATCTCCTCTCTGTGGCTAGAATGAATTCATCTTTTCAAATGCTGAGTTTAGCAATTTTAGCAATTTAGTTTTTTTTTAAAAGGACACTGTGAAAGACAAAAAGTCTTTTATATTTTCTTTAGATGATCTCCATTGCCCTAACCATCTTTACTTAATCTTCTGAATACTGAAGACAAAAAGCTTCCTACTTAAAGTATTTATCTGTGAATTATGCATATACGGAGACATCTAACATAATGAAATTACCGAAGCAGACAATTTAAGGCAGAGACTTATTCAAATATCGAAAGTTTTATGTCTTTAGAGACAGTTGAATCTCATGGATTAATAGGCAATTATAAATTAAGAATGATGATAAGTGATTTGATATTTATGTTGTGTATATGAAGCATGCATGCATCAAAGACATATTCTTACCATTTTTTTACAATCGGGGCACACGATTTTGCTGTGTCTTATGCAGTAGTTTTGCTTTTCAGTGACTCAGACTGTTTCAACCCATACGTTTACATCATTTAATGTTTTTGATTTGAAGAGACATAAAAATAATTGAGCCCTATTGTGGTTCATTTTTTTTAAATGGAGATAAATAAAATAAAAATACCTTCACCCAGTTTGATTATTGAGGTTAACTCCACAAGCCTGTACCTTATGTAAATCCTATAGGAAATAGCAACAGCCAGCATTAAGCTAACTTATATGAAAGTATATCTGGTCATATTTTACTAGAGACAAAGAATTGTCAGAAGAAATGGCCATTGTTTTTGGCATCCTCTGCTTAATGTAAATGTTTCATAAGTGTTGAAACTAAAAAAATTATTTGTACTAACTACACACAGTTATAAAATAGAACAAGGAATTGATAAGCTTGAAATAAGACTCTGAAAAAGTACAATTTCTTTCAGCTTTAGCCTACATATTAAAACTATATTTTCTGTGCTAGAGGAGATGGTTTTCATAATAAGGGGGGATTTGGGGGTTCTAGGACAAAGTAGGCATATATACTCAATATCAAACCTAAATCTTTCAATGGTCAACACTGTGACCTTGAGCAAGTCATTAGGCTTGTGCTTCAAAAATACCAAAAATGCCTTTACTGGTATTTTGATATCTTTTTTCAAATAGTCTTAAAATATATAATCTATATCTGTTTCCATAATATTAATTTTTTACAGCTAACTGGTTATTTTAAATTTTCAATGTGACACATTGCAGAAAAATTAGTAGGTAGTTTGAGGAAGAAGAGGCATTAGACATTCTGCTATTTGAAGCTTCAGTCGTATTTTATATATAGCAAATCTTCAACAAATGTCAGAAACTATACACTGCCTGATGGTATACTGTTTGACTGGGCATGAGACTAGGAAAAGCAATCCTATTTAAGGAGAAGAGAATCACAGCTGACATGTTTTACTCCCCAACTAATAATTTCATGACTTCAGTAGAGAGAACCCCTCAGATAACTAACAAAGATAATTACTATTGCTTATACAAGAAAAGTTTAATGTTATATGAAAATATGGTTTTCTATTCTTTATTTCTTTAATCTAGTGTTAAGTAGGAAAGGACAATGCTGAAATTAGGTCCATGTCATTCTTAATCAGTTCATTTATGTAATTTTACATATGATCTGCACTCAGCAAGCACCAGTGTGATTGCTCTTTTACAAGTTCTATTAAATGGAGAATATTACAGCTTTTATTTTAAAGATAAAATTGATAGGCACTGTGGTAAACAGTATAATATCTAACAAATTTGAAAAAAATACAAAAGAAACATGAATTTCTCTTTATTACTACTAAAATCCAATGCAAAAATTTGTTTGAATGTTTTTATGTCAACTTATTTTTCTTAAGGCTAGTGGGTTTTTAAACTTTTAAGTAGCAACACATTAATCAAAGTATTTCTTAAGATAAAATAGAATAATAGTTTTGAGAGTGCATATGTTCTTAAGAACATTTTGCATTATTTACATAAAGTTTTGTGTTGGGGGAGAGTATTGTGATGTGCTTACTGTAAAAAGAAATTTTTTACTGTGCATCATGATCATAAAGTTAAAAAACTACTATTGCTAGAAAAGTTTGACTGTAGGAGGAGCAGGAGAGATAAATGGTGGATATTACCTCCAGGGAAACACACAGTGTTCTACGTTAGTTCTGATTGCACACTGTAATGTCTTCCATCCCAGGGAAAAATTAGAACAGAAGTCAGCTAGTGATCTGAGAGAATATTAGTGAAATTATGAGAGCTGTCAACCTTAATACATACCCAGATTTGGCATATGAATGTAATTGTGTTTACTAATTATGGTTAAATTAATACATAGTAAATATCAGTCATGAGGAACTTGCTATGTTTTGTGACCCGTGTTAAGTTATTTACATTTATATTTGCTTCTAGCAAAGATCCTATGCTAGAATTATAGATTTACTCAATTTACAGAAAGGAAATTGTGAGAAGACTACTCTGGTTAGATCAGCTGAGGAAACTGAGGTCAGAGACATTAGATGCATTGATCAAAATTGCACAACTAGAAAGTGGAGAAGCTTTGATTAAAACTCATAATTGTCTGACTCCTCTATATTGATTTCAGAAAGCGCCAGGGGTTTTCTTCTAGAAAATACTTTTAATTGGAAAAGGCTCCCTGATGTTGTCATAGGTAATCAGATAACTAAACTTCTTTCCCCTAATATTTTATGGTTTTTCTCTGGAATCATTGCTAATAACATTAAATAGAAGATTTTCTGTTAATTCTAGCTTTCTTTCTCTGATTCTGTGGTGTTGGTTTCAGGTCTTTGGGTACAATTTCCCAAATCTACTATAAATAAATGACAACTTTCATCTCTACACCAGTATTAACCATACTTACACATATGACTCGGTAAAGGTAAGACCTGGTTAAAAATTAAACACTTCTTTTTAAAAATATAAATTGGAATTCCTACATTTCAAAGCTTTTGAATGCTAAGGAAGTGTGGATGCTCCTGTACATTTCATACATTGTTTTGGATTTGAGATGAGTTTAGATTTTAGATAGTAAATTTAAAGAAGGGTCTCTGCTTTTTTAAAATCAATCGTACATTGGTTTTACCTAATGACTATTTTCAAGTTTATCCAGAAACTGAAATTGGTTATCCTTACCTACAATGATGAGTTCATTAATGCAGTCAGTTGCATTTTTAATGTCTTTAGACTGTGAGTTCCCAGTCATGACTCCTGGTCCTCAGCCTCACAGTGAACACATTTCTAAAAGTCACCGTGAAAAAAAAAAATAAATAAATAAGAGTCACTGTGAAGTCATGGATATTTATTTATTTGTTTATTTATTTAGTATTTAAGCTAAAGATATGTTTAAGTGAGCCTTGCCCTGCAGTAGCTGGATTTTTGGCTCAGGTATACATGTCTTAAAGTACGAGTATAAATGAGATCTATGCTGTAGTAACAGTGATGGCCTCCTACAAAAGAGAAAACTCTGACATATATATTACACACAGCCAGCCTCACTCTGTTCATGGAAGCAAAGCCTTTGTTTTATTCCTTTGACACTGAAGTAAAATTTACTCACTTTAAACCTTTCAGTCATTTACAGATTGGTAATCCCTTATATTCAATTTCAAAGTCCAAACATCTCAGAAATCATTTTTTTCCTTAAATTTGTGGTATGTGCATTGGTAGCAAAACATAAAGTGAGCTGATATGAATGAATTCAAAGTCTTTATATACCTATTCATTGTGAATACACAGACATTTTAGCACTATGTTTAAGTGCAGAGTGTTGCCCCAGACCTCATACCCATGACTGTTCACTAGTGGTACACATATAGTATGTTACTGTATATTCATATTATCTTTTCTAAGATCTGAAAACTTCAGAATTCCAAGTGTCCATCTGGGCCAGACAGTACAAAAAATTGGAGGCCAGTATCCATTTCTAAATATATTTTACATGAAATATAAAATGTTTGGTATTTTCATGCTAATGAGAATAATTTTGAAAGAATGGCCTAGAGCAGTAAATAGGATTGTTTCCCTCCTTTTTAAATATCTGTTGGAACGTAAGAATAATCAGTCTGATAATGCCATCTTAATCATAGCCTTAAAAATAACACATATGGCATATTAGTTCAAATGTCACTTTTTTAGGAAGGACTTTGCTAACTACTTGCTCTGCTCGGGGCAGAATTCATGCCATCTTATCTGGGCTTTCGTGCTGTATGCATCTCTCTTATGGCATGCACAACATTACCTGTAAAATGTGTGCTTTTAGAACTGTGTTCTTCCTCTCTAGTCACTCCATGTCCCAAATGTAACTGATTCCACATTTGAATCCTCAGCACAAAGAAAGCCTATAGTTCTTAATAAGGACTCCATCATTTAAATACAGAAATACTAAGCTGATTTTTCAAAAGAAAATAATATCTTCACAAAATGTAAATTAAAACTGCAACTCTTCACTTTTGGACTGCCCCCCCCCATTTTATTGAGATTTGGTTGAGATACATCACTGTAGAAATTTAAGGTATATAGCATAATGATTTGCCTCACATTTATTATGAAATGATTACCGCAATAAGTTAGTTACCATCCACATCTCATATAAATACAATAAAAAGAGGAAGCAAAAAGAAAAAAATCTTGTGAAGAAAACTCAAGATTTACTCTCTTAAAAACATATATATATGTATCATACAGCAATGTTAACTATAATCATGATGCTTGTGCATTATATTCCTAGTACTTATTTATGTTGTGACTGAAAGTTTGTATCTTTTGATCACATTTCTTGGCGATTCTTGTAGGTGTATATATGCTGGTTTCCTTGGTGTATAGCTTGCCAAACTAATTTTAGTAAGATTCCTTCATATTTTCTATAGAATTCTCTAGGATGCCATATAATTTCTATAGAATATTATCAATATAGAACACAGTAAGTAAAAGTAAATATAATGATAATGGTCTTTGCCAGTTTGAAAATGAAGACATCTCAGTGCTGAGAGCTGGAATTTTTCATCTGTTTGCTCTGTGCTATGCAGAGGATAGGATCGATGGTGTTTGCCAGCCAAAGCTATCACCTATATTCTTCCCTGGGTTACTAGACTTTGCTAGATTCTTCAGAGCTTGAAAACAGGCAAGACAGAAGATGGTCTCTCTGGGAACTGCATTAGAAAGTTGAGGCACTGAATATGAATTGGCCTCTTCTCTTCCCTGCTGGAGGTAGGATCTATGAGTCTCTTTCTGATTGGGTGTGGCCCTGCATTGGGAGCAGAGTGTCTGGTGAGAGGGTGTCCCATATCTCCCTCCTGGCTTTGGCGAGTCTGTTTTCACATTATCCCAGCGTGCAGGAATGTTTCAATTAATTTCTGATTTTTTACAAAGGGCATTTGTCTGTAAATTACTGCTGTATCGTGTGTTTGTGTGGAGAAGGAGGGTCTAGGGCTGCTTACTCTACCTTCTTGCTGGCACTACTTCAAGGCTTTATTTTTGTTTGTTTGTTTTTATATTAGGAAAATAAGGGGAAAAGTGACTAAAGGACTTACCACCATGCAGTCGGCTAGTGGTAGAAATGGTGCTGAGATAATCATCTCCTAATGTCCACCTCAGTTCTCTAACAATAAAAAGTTTATAAGTCTTATACACTATTGGCCATCCATCAGATATCTCACCACGTAATGCTCCTTCAAAGCTCTGTTTTACTTAAAAAGGGGAATTTTTGTACATTTAATTGGAGCTTTTTATAAACTTTTATTGACCTTGTAGCAAACTAGAGTGTAATTTGGAGGAAAAAATCCATTGGGGGGAAAAATAGTGAAGTATTTTACTTGGCAGTGTAACTCCTGTCACATTATTTTCAATTCAGATAGATGTAGGAGTGAACTGAAATGAAAACAGATCTGAGTCATGCAACTAACGCCAACTCATTCATTACTTGGAGACAATAGTCATAGTTTTGAATAGTCTTTTTGCTGATAACTCTTCAGTGAAAATAACATTTATTAAATTTATGGATGTTATTTAGAAGAGCTTTCTATTGAAATAATGTAATAATAAGAATCTGACTTATTGTTCTTACTTAGGTCTGTATATCCAACTATAAACATGGGAAAGGCTTTGTTCTGCAAATGGACTGTGAGATACATTTTGATCGAGATTGTTGTATATTAAATTTATTCGGTGATAAAATGTTTCCCTATAATTTTAATATAAATACATTAATAATTGGGTAGTTTTAAAATATCTTACAATTGTGCGAATGTAATCATTAAGTAATATATTGACTAAATTATAAAAGCTATCTACTTTTCTATAATAGCCATAAATAAAATAGCATCTTTTAAATCTTTTAATTCACTCATCAGTTGAGGATTTTATTTCATTTATCTCTGATTCTAACCCAGAAAATATGACCTTTAAAGGTGAATTGAGACTTACATTCTCATCTTTTTTTTAAACCAACTCAAAGTAAACAAAAAGTAAAGAAAATGACTAAATGGTTTCATTTTTTTGTTTGTGAAATGTGATATCCATTGATTCGTTCTGTGTTTAATTGTTGAAAGAGACTAAGAGACATTCAGTGTATATATCATCCACATTCCCTAATCTAATACTTGAATTCAAAATACTATTATAAAATATCTATGGTGTAATGGACAGCTAACTAACTTTTTTGGATTCTAGTTCCAGATCATGAAAATATTTTGATCTTAATTAATTGTCCTACCTTAAAATGGCAATGTTAAATATAAATTTTAACTTTCTTTTAATATTTTGAATAAGACTTCACAGAATTTGGTCATTGACAATGTATGAATGTATGCTATCCCCATTTCCTTACATTAGAAGAAAGCATGCAATTGTCAAAAGAGCATACCCCCTTTAAGACTATTAAAATTAACATTGGTACTTTATTTACAACTTTGTGACCCCCACAAAAAAAGGCAGGGAGGATGTTCTTCTCAACGTGTTGCTCATTTCTTAGTATCTAGCCAACAAAATACAAAAACCAAAAATAGAAGATGGTTAAAAAGAGAACAGAGTTGGCTTCCTTTTTACTTGTTTGATTTTCCAGTTGCAAAATAAAGTTGTATGAGCAGGAATTCCATGACCTAGTGATACAGCTTGAGTAAAACTATATTTTGTGGAAGAAAATCAACCAGAGCATTATTAAGCATAAGCCTTTTATTCAGATTACTGCAACATAAGATGACTCCGAAGGAATGTTCTAATTTGGGAAAGCACACACACAGTATTTATAGGGCTTTAGATAGAGGTGTCAGTCTAAGTTCATCTTATTTCATGGATAGTTGGTCAAAAACGGTTCTCCAAAGAGGAAGGAAATATTTTTGCAGTTTAACATTTGTTGATTGGGTAATTTATGTTTAACAAAGGTGAGGGAGTGGGGCAGTGGCCAGGACTAAGGTCAAGGGCAGTAAAGGCTGTGAGAAATAGGTGTAGGAGCTAAGGTCATGCAAGAGCTACAGTAACTATAGTGTCATGTCCTCTTTCAGTCCTTCTTATTTAGTGAGGAAACTGAGTCTCCTTTCATGTAATAAGATCATGTGACAAATATTCAGTCTTTTGGGGTCAGTCTTTTCTGTTTCTGTAGGGCATGAAGGTACACACTTGCACCATAAGGCAAAATACTTATTTACTCTATATCTTCCCCTATATTGAACAGTACACCTCCCTACTTGTTCAGTCACCTTTTTATCTTCTTGCTAATTTAAAACCTTTGCATCAGAACTCTAGAAAACACTGTGACATTGTCGTATTTATTCTTGGAGGGACATGAGGACCTCTGACCTTTTTTATCTTCTAGTTTAATCTTTATTAAAACTAGAGAGGGAGCAATGATTTCCCTCTTCTCCATTCTTCCTGTTCTTTACCATATCTCGCCTATCTCAGCCACAGTTCTCCTTGCATAGGGCTCCCTGAAGTGATGGTTCTGTGGCTTCATTTGTGAAAAAGGGGCAGGAAACACCAATTTGAACTTTCCATATATTAAAAGAGCATCATAGTCCAGTGGTGAAGATTTTTTCAGGAAAAACATAATGATTCAAAAAGTGTGTTGATAATCTCTGAAATAAACTGTGCTTACCATTGTTAATTTTTTTTTCAATCCTTCCACCTCAACTCATATATCACTTATTCAGAAAATATCTGGATCCATTTCCTATCTCTCACAAAGATCAGGTTGTATCTCCTGATTATAAGCTTTCATAGTGTTATATGCATCTCTTTCAAATCATATACTTACCACTATTCTGATTAATTTATTTGCTTAAAGTAGTTTTCCTTTATACATCATGCACTTAATAATCAAAAGAGATGGGGCGCCTGGGTAGCTTAGTCGGTTAAGCATCTGCCTCCAGCTCGGGTCATGATCCCAGAGTCCTGGGATGGAGCCCCACATGGAGCCCCACATCTGGCTCCTTCCTCAGCAGGGAGACTGCTTCTCCCTCTGTGTGCTCTCCTTCTCAAATAAATAAATAAATATTTTTAAAAAATAATCACAAGAGTCATCTTTACTACACTATTATTGCAGGACATGGTTTCTGGCACATAACCTATAAAAAAATAAATACTATGAATAATTTTTTACTTTTTTTTCTTTTTCATATTTTTTTCCAGATGACAGAAAATTCATATTCCCCACATTTACAGATAACAAGTTTTCAAATATTTTACTGTTTCTATATCTCTAATATTTAAAGGAATAACGAAGTTATAGCAGGATTTAACTTTTGTATGTTTCTTTTTTTTTTTTTTTAAGATTTATTTATTTGACAGAGAGAGACACAACGAGAGAGGGAACACAAGCAGGGGGAGTGGGAGAGGGAGAAGCAGGCTCCTTGCCGAGTAGGGAGCCCGATGCGGGGCTCGATCCCAGGACCCCGAGATCATGACCCGAGCCGAAGGCAGACGCTTAACGACTGAGCCACCCAGGCGCCCCATAACTTTTGTATGTTTCTACTATATTTTTATTGCATACTTTTTTAATACATTGAATTTTTCTCTTTTAACTATACTTAGTCCTTAAAAGTTAATATTACTTTGTTCTCACCTTTAGAAACTTTTCCTAATTAGCCTTACAACTGGAAAAAAAATAAGTTTAGCTCAAGTTTAGTATTATATTTATGATAATTTAGGTTATATTTTCCTTGGCTTTATGTTAAGGACACTTTTATTACTTTATAATTTTGATACTGAATTGTACAAATTATTTTTCACTTTAAGTTATAGTATTTTAAAGCCTTTTTAATTAGGGTTGGGTGCAATTTAAATGGACTCTCTTTTCATAGTTAAAGCATTCCTAAACTTGTGCAATGCTTAGCTGAACATTTTTGCCCTTTGTTTTGTGGTTGACAGTGTTACTTAGAAAAATACCAATTCTAATTTATAAGGTTTTAGAAAGGTTTTCAATTTAAAGGTTAAAAGGTAGTCTAAACTTAAGTGAAACTTTGGAGTTACATCTATTCTCTGCAATAAAAAAATTCACTATAAATTTATTAATATTAGAAATACCATTGAGTGTCAATTTGCATTTTAATTAAGAAATAAACATAAATACTTATATGCAATTTTATTTCATGGAATAAAAACATTTAGATATTTCAGATATGTATTACAATGTATGTAGAATTAGCTATAGGGAATTGTTCAGGTAGGAATAAAGGCATGAATCCACTCAACGTTATCATCATCACACTTGCCTAGATCATTTTTTTAATCATTGCTCATGTATATAAATGTTACAAAACCTATATGAGCTTGGATTAATATTTAGAATAGAGGAAAGAAGAAATTTTTAAATCAGTCTGGGATTATTGGGGAAATTTTCACTGAAGTGATATTTGCTGTAAAGACTATCTCATAGTGTAAAAATGAAATAAGATTACACATGCATAAGCTGGAGTACTGTACTTATCATGCAGTAAGCACTCAATAAATATTGGCTATCCTTTACTTATAATTAAACATAAAAATGCAGTAGTGGGGAAAGACATTTGCAAGGTTAGGATCTCAAAGGGCTTGTGAGGGTAATCCTCTTATTCAGTGTATACTTCAGTCCCTCCAAATTGAAGGAAATCCGCATTCTCATAGGCCTCACTCATCCACTTACTACTTTTCTTGTGTCATTGAGCCTTGACATTTGTTTGTTCACCAGCAGTGTTTGGGTATTCATTCTTTTCCTAACTAGACTGAAAGCCCCAAAATGCCAGTAATTTATTTTGTCTGTTTATTTCACTGCTGAAGGCCCAGTGCCTGAAACAGTGTCCGGCACACGTTTGACATATTAGAATTATTCCTCTTGTTTAACCTTTGAAAACTCCCATTAGGGGGCGCCGGGGGGGCTCAGTAGGTTAAGCGTCAGACTCTTGGTTTGGGCTCAGGTCATGATCTGAGGGTCATAAGATCGAGCCCTGCATCAGGCTCCACCCTCCATGTGGTGTCTGCCTGAGATTCTCTCCCTCTCCTTCTGCCCCTTGCCCCACTTGGGCCCTCTCTCTTTTTCTCTTTCTAAAATAAATAAAATCTTAAAAAAAAAGAAAGAAAACTCCCTTTAGGTAGGCACTATTGTTACCCTTATTTAATGGAAGAAGTAACTGAGGCAGCAAGAGGTTAAATGACTTGTACAAGGTCACATAGATATTAATCAGTGAAGTCACCAGAAGACTTTTCAAGATGAATTGAATCAGGCTCACATTGAGGAAAACTTGTAACATTAAAATATTGTTCATGGGGGTGCCTGGGTGATTCAGTCGGTTAAGCGCCTGCCTTAGGCTCAGGTCATAAGCTCAGGTCATGATCCCAGCGTCCTGGTATCAAGTCCCGCGTTGGGCTCCTTGCTCAGTGGAGAGTCTTCTCCTCTCCCTCTGCCTGCCTGTCTGCCTACTTGTGCTTGCTCTCTCTCTTTCAGTCTCTCTCAAATAAATAAATAAAATATTTTTTTAAAAATTAAATACTGTTCATATAAGAAGAAAACCAGATTTGTATGGGTGTGTGGGGGGGGGTAGAGGTAGTGATAAAAGAGAGGAAAAAAACCTTCAGGGTCTTTTTGAGAAGGCTAATAGTATGATATAAATGTTTAGAAAAGTATGTAGTTGACTTCTATTTCTTGAAATACAGTGGGCTGACACTGCTCCTGAAAACAACTGAAACTCCTGGGTTAAAAAAAAAAAAATCAATTAATTAATTAAATAAATAAATCATCTTAAATGTAACCACAAGTTGGAAGGAAAGAAAAGACAACTGAAATGCATATAGGGATCTGACAGGGAGTTTTCAAGCAATGATCATAAAAATGTCTCCACAAGAAACCACAAATACTCTTGAAACAGATAAAAATAGGTAATTTCAACAAAAGAAAGTTATGAAAACGAACCAAATGAAATTATAGAAGAGCAAAACTAAAATTTTAAAAATATATGTTGTTGAATAGGCTCACTAGTGGAGTAAAGATGATAGAGAATAGATGCAGTAAATTTAAGGAAACATCAATAGAATTAATTCAGTTTGACAAACAGAGAAAAGAGAGTGAAAAAAAAAAAAAATGAAAAGGGACTCTAGGATATGTGGAACAACAACAAAATATCCAGTATTTGTATCATCAGAGTTCGAAAGAAGATGGGGATAAAAGAGTATTTGAAAAAAATAATGGCTGAAAACTTTTCAAATTCAGAAAACTCCATAAACCTACAGATTAGAAAATGGGAAAATGGCTTGAGCAGACATTTTACCAGAGAGTTTATACAGCTGGCAACATAAAATATATTCAACATTATAGGCAATAGGGAAATGTAAATTAAAACCACAATGAGATATCACAACAGACTATCAAACGGCTAAAATTAAAGGGAAAAAAGTGGTGACAGCAAATGCTGCAGAGGACATAGAAAAACTGGATCATTCATACATTGCTGGTGGAAATGCATAAGCCACTTTGGAAAACAGTTTTAAAATTTCTTATAAAACTTAACATGAAATTACCATATGACCCAGCACTTTTACTCCTGGGCATTTATCCCAGACAAATGAAAACTTATATTCACACAAAAACCTGTACATGAATGCTCAGAGCAGCCTTATTCATATTATCCTAAATGGAAACAACAGAGATGATTTTTAATAGGTGAATGGTTAAATGAATTCTGATACATCCACAACAATGAAGAGGAATATATGATTGATGGATACATGACCAGCTTAATAATTCAGGGAATTATTCTGACTGAAAAGAAGCCAATTCAAAAAAAGGTAACTTACCATGTGATTTTATTTATGTAACATTTTTGAAATGACAAAATTATAGAAGTGGAGAACAGATTAATAGACAAGTGGTTTTTGTGGGTTAGAGTGGATGTAGGCTTGGGAGACACATGAGTTGGTTTTAAAGAGCAAGAAGAAGGATCCTTGTGAATATGGCATTGTTTTATGTCTTTACTCTATTGGTGGATATGAGAACCTACATGTGATAAAATTAGAAGAAATTAAATACATACACACGCACATAAATGAAGACAAATAAAATGGGAAATTTTAAATAGGTCAATGGATTTTAAAATGTCAACATCCCGGTAGTGATACTGTACTTTAGTTTTATAAGATGTTACCATGGGGAAACTGGGTAAAATTTCCATGAGGTTTCTCTATGTTATTTTTAATAACTGCATGTAAATCTGTAATTATTATTTGTGCTCAATAAACCTGTTAAAATAGGGGCTCTTGGGTGGGTCAGTTGGTTAAGCAGCCGACTCTTGATTTAAGCTCAGGTCATGATCTCAGGGTCGTGAGATCAAGCCCTGCCTCAGGCTCCATGCTGGCCATGGAGCCTGCTTAAGATTCTCTCTCTCCCTCTCCTTCTGCCTCTTCCCCTCCTCCCCGCTTCTGTGCACACTTTCTGTCTCAAAAAAAAAAAAGAAAAGAACAAATAAATAAATCTGTTAAAATTTTGTTATCTATAAAATAATGGTTTTATTCACTAAATCAGTTAATGAATGCAGAAAATAACATCTATAAAAAATCAATTGATTTTAAAATCCTTAATAACAGTTGGTTAATGATTGTAAATTTCACAGTAATTTAATAATATTTATTTGTAGTAATGTGCTGATATGTTCTTTTCGTTTTAAATTTTACTATTTTACTTCTTTGTTTTCCTTTTGTTGATTTATTTTTCTTCTGTGTCCAAAATCTGAGACAGACCCATATACGTGAGCAGTTAAAATACAAATAAATATTTTATTTCAATATCAGATGACAATTTAAATTGGAAAAAAAATAGTAATGGTTGTATTTGTTCACCACTTCAGTTTTGAGTTTCCCCTGAAAGCCAAGGTAAAGTAGGAGAGAAAGGAGTTTCAGGTTATTCTGTAGAGGAATTAAAGGGAATACTTACATTCCTCTGGAACAGGCAATTTTTTGTCAGCAACAAATTTTACCAACCCTTTATTTTGGAAATACTTACGTAAAGCATTTTGAGCACTAAAATAGGCAAAATATTTGAGTACAGTTTTGAAAGACTTCTTAAAAAATTTCTTCCTAGCTGCCTTCTGAAAAAGATGAAGGCATATCATCAAATAATTCAGTAAATTCATTCTTTAGGTTCAGAGATAATATGATCCAACTATGATGGTTTTGGATAAATAGACTCCATAAGCTCCTGTATAAATAAGGCTTAAGACTTTTGGAACTTAACATATCAATTGTGTGAGCTATCAGACATTTCAAACAAGCTTTGGTCAAAGGCTAGATTGTGTCGTCCTGAATTCATTGAGAACTTCCATTAAGTCTAGTATTTTATACTGTAATTACAGAGAAGTGCATATCCCATAGATACCAGGCAAGCAAATGGGAGAGCTAACATTCGTATTATGACAATTGAAAGCCCAACATTTTACAACAGAAAAATGGACTACAGTGGTAGCGTAGCACTAGTAATTTTATGAAAGGTTTTGATTATTTTTATGTACTATTCATAAGTAAGGAATAAAATAATTTTGTTTAGGGCTGTAATGAAAATAAGTATGTGAACAGAAAATTTAGGTACTATGAACAAAACATTTTTAAATTAGTAGAATATGTCCTTCTTTGTTTTCTCTATACATTGCTTTTTTGCACAGTAATCTGCTAAGAAGAACTTTTGGTATATATGCTATTTTGATCTTTTTAATACTCCTTAAGGATATTTTATCTTGGTAAAAATAAAGTTTAAAATGAGATAAACAGATATGCTCTTTATTTGAACTAAGTATGGTTTGTTGTAGTGTCATTTTAATTAACATAATTTTACACCAGTGGCTATCATCTTTTAGAATTATTATATGATGGGGGCGCCTGGGTGGCTCAGTCATTAAGCGTCTGCCTTCGGCTCAGGTCATGATCCCAGGGTCCTGGGATCGAGCCCCGCATCGGGCTGCCTGCTCCGCGGGAGGCCTGCTTCTCCCTCTCCCCCCCCCGCTTGTGTTCCCTCTCTCACTGTCTCTCTCTCTCTGTTGAAAAATAAATAAAATCTTTAAAAAAAAATAAATAAAAATAAAAATAAATTATTATATGATGACTATATTCATTCTAATTTAAAATTTGATTATCCATTACTCCATTTATTTTAAAAAATTTTATTGAGGTAAAATTCATATAACATAAAATTAAGATTTTAAAGTGCCCAATTCATTTGGTACATTCAAAATGTTGTGTAAATCATCACCTCTACAAAAATATTTTCATAACACCAAAAGGAATTCTCATGCCAGTTAAGCAGCCCCTATCTATTCTTCTCTCTTCCAGTAATCAATAACCTATCTTTTGCCTGCCTCTTATGACTCAACCTATTCTGAGTATTTCATATAAGTGGAATCATACAATATGTGACCTTTTGTTTCTGGTTTCTTTTACTTAGCATATCATTTCCGGGATTCAGCTATGTTGTGGCATGTACCGGTACTTCTTAATGGTTTCTTAATGGCTAAATAATATGCGTTGTATAGATATACCACATTTTGCTTATTCACTCATCAGTTGATGGACATTTGGGTCGTTTCCACCTTTGGCTATCTCAGTGAGTATGGCTGTAAACATTTGTATACATGTTTTTGTTTGAATTCTTGTTTTCAGATATTTTGGGTATATACCTAAGAATGGAATCTCTGGGTTATATGATAGCTATATGATAGCTACATTTTGAGAAACTGCCAAACTCTTTCACAACAGCTGCACCAGTTAACATTCCCATCAGCAATGGTTTCAGTTTTTCTATATCCCCCAACAGTTGTTATTTTCTGTTTTTTTTGGGGGGGGTAGTAGTCATCCTACTAAGTAAGAAGTGGTATTATGGTTTTGATTTATATTCCCCTAATGACTAATGATGTTGGCCATTATTCATGCAGTTGTTGGTCTTCTGTATACCTTTTTTAAACCAAAGAATGTCTATTTGTGTCTCTTGTTCATTTTTTAATTGGGTTGTTTTTTCTTTTTGTTGTTGAGTTGTAAGAGTTCCTTATATATTCTGGGTACTAGAGCCTTATCAGATGTATGATTTGGAAATATTTTCCATTCTATGGGTTGTCTTTTCAACTTCTTGCTAGTGTCCTTTGCACAAAAGTTTTACATTTTAATGTCCCAATTTGTCAGTTCTTGTTGTTGTTGCTTGTGCTTTGGTGTCATATCTGAGAAACTATTGCCAAATATAAGACCATGAAGATTCTTTTTGTTTTCTTCTAAGAGTATAAACCCTTTTATTTTTAAATATTTTCCTATCTAAATTTATACCTGCTTTTAGAGCAAATATATTTTTAAATTCTTATGAAATTTATATTAGATTTAACATATTGTCATCTTTGCTTGTTCTTTACCTTGATGAATTATCTAATACCTGTCATATATTTATTTGCCTTACATTGTACAAAACTTCTTATTAAAAGATGAGAGCAGAGGGCAGTGCTTACACTGAAGGAAACATTTAGTTATTTGTAACTCAATCTGGTTTTGACCCAAGGAATGTTGAAGCCCTAGATTATTTTTCTGTTAACCCTCTTTCCCTTCTGAAAATGCTAATTAATGAATTCCAGGTTATGGTTGAGAATGTTACTCTGAAGGTTTATGTGGTGTATTTTTTGTTTGCTACTCCATAGTCACCTTCCACCTTTCTACTGCCCTAGAAAGCAAGAAAATGTGTTTACTGATCTGTAGCCTCAGACTGGGTTCATTCTATTAAGGGTCCACATAGAAATAGACCAGAGAGTGGAAGAAATAGAGTCAGGATACTTATTCTTTTTGCAGGTTGTTGGGCATGTACCCAAGTTTCTTGTCAAATGATACTCTCCACATAAGTGCCTCTCTCTCTCTCTCTCTCTCGTTCTCTCTCTCTCTCCTCCCCACTCTGCTTTGATAACCACATTCTCCCTTGCCTCTCCAGAACCAGGTGCAGTGATGATGGCTCCCTGTTAGTATATCTATTTGTCATATGCCCATCTCTCCTACCATTCTGACTTTCTGTTGTTCACATCCTGCCTAGCACATAGACTGGCACAGTGTCTGTGACACTGTGGCATTTCATAATGGAAAAATAAAACCCTTTTGAAAACCATCACTATTAATAAATAAAATTGTGTTAAAACAATATAACAATTGCCATATTGCATGCTTTAAAATATAAGGGAAAATAAAACTTTTAGAGATAGTCTAGCCATGTGAATGCACTCTGAAGTGAATCTGCTTTAGAAATTTGTCTTAAGAGGAATAAATCTGATTCTGGGAAATATTTGTATATAACACTGTTTTACAATGATATTTCTAATATCCTATAAAGTGGAAACCATCTAAATACCCAAATACCTTGGATTATTTTTGTTAGTTATTTGTATCCATATGATAAAATACTGGGTAAGCTTGTAGAAGAGTCCCAGATCCAGTACTCAGTTGTCATGGTTTCTTTGGGAAACTTATTTTACATTCCTGAAATCTAAGGATAAAACATTATACTTACCACACAGAGTGCTTGTAAGGATTAAATAAGTCATTGCACATTAAAGATTTCACACAAAGACTAACACGTGGGAAGCAAACAGTGAATATTTGATATTATTATTCCTCTCTCTCCACTAAACAGTGGCTTTAGACTACTGATATTTAATCAAGGAGTCATATAAGAATCAACTATTAAATTTTCTCTGATAAAACATTTTTGGAACCCAACCTGGGGACCTCTGATTCAGTAGATATTATGTGGAGGTCAAGGCATATTATGTTGTCTAATCTCCACAGAAAGAACTAATACCTATTCCTTCATAAGATTTGTTTTCTTACATGAGGAATGCTTAGAATATATTGTAAAGTAAATAAAAGCAATTATAACTGTATTATCTATTGCATTTTAGTTGTGTAGATTTCTTGATAAACACTGAAAATTGAAAACTCATGCCAATGACACAAAAGGGATTTATAATATAATAAATCCCTAAAATCAGGAAAATAATTATTACTTATGGGCTTTTATAGATTTGGGCAATATTTTGTTATAAGTGAATCCCAAATAGGAAAGAGTTGCTCAATAATTCAAAACAAAACACAACACAAAACAAGCAACACTAGCAAATAGTCTGAGAATTATTATTCTGTAATAACTTGTATAGATTCAAATAATCTCTAATAGTGAGTTACCAAAGGGAATTTGAAAGTTCATTATGACAGAAATTCCTAGAGCTAACAAAAAACCAGATAATTTCAGTTCTGCAATAATACCATGATAATATTATGCTCATTCTGAAGTCCCTGCTGTTTTGAATTTAAATTTGGTTTGTTTTGAATACTCCTTTTATTTCGTATGTCAGCAGGTTTTTTTCTAAAGAGACAATTGATCCCAGTGTACAAATTTATCATTTAGAAAAACTGAACTTTGAAGCTGTTCAATTTAATTCATCTGAACAAATACCCTATGATGGCCTTTGCGAAATTAACAGAGTAGTGGCAATATCAGAACAACACTAAGAAAAGTGAAACTTTCTGCCAGTCAGTATAAGCAGTTTCCTTTTTCTCAAACAATTTTTGCACTGATTTTTCTCCTTAAGTTTTGAATTACTTTTTAGTTTTGCACTTATTAGTGAGTTCAATTACTTAAGTAATATGCATTTAGTGCCTATTATGTATGAAGAGTCAAAGGATAAAAAGAAGAAAGGGTGCCTTTCTTGAAGTCAGTAACATTCTTCCAGGGGAAAACAAAATGTATGAAAATGTCTGTTTTCAAACAAACAATAAGGAACTATAATATTTGTAGGCTCCAGTCCTCACCCCAAAATACATATCTTGTCTTTTTTTTTGCTGAGAGGAATGACAGATATAAAGAAAGAATAAAAGATACTGAGAGACCCAAATGGGAGACCATTCTCACAGATGGGGGCCCGGAAAAGTGTAACTGTTTCTTGGGGGAAATAGCAATCCGGAGGGGTGAACCCAGTGACTGGTGTGTAAGGATGATACTTGAGGAGGAAGTATCAGGGATTTTATGAGGTTCTTTTTTGTTTATTTGTTTTTAATTTAGTTCTGTTTTAGTATCTGAGTTAAACCTTCTTGGTCATACTATAAACCTTTAGTAAAATGCATATGCTTCCCAAATTACTTGTGAAGAATAATTCATTGTTTTTGTCTTCAGTAGAGGTTACATTTATTACAGATTCAAAGATATTGAAAGGAAATACAAGACAAAGTTAAATCTAAGATTACCAGACGAGATCCCTGCTTTATTCTCAGCTTTATTCTACGTAGCCATAGGCAGCTCTCCCTCCCAACCAAAACATTGCCTTGTGCCCTTACTAAGGCCCAGAGCAGAGACCTTTGCCCCAAAAAGAACAGGCTATTTTTTTTTTCTTCTCTCTACTCCCAGATACAATATATGCAGTCTTAATATTTACTTACATATTAAATTATTCTGGAGATGATTTATAGAAAGAGAAACCTATTAATTTTTTTGAAACCTTGTCCTCATTGGATTGAAATTTAGACATACAACTATGGCAAGCAATTACATATTAAACATTCCTCTCTTTTTTTAAAGATTTATTTATTTGAGAGTGAGAGAGAGAGAAAGTGAATGGGGAGAGGGGCAGAGAGAGAGGGAGAGGAGCTCAAGCAGACGCCCCACTGAGTGTGGAGCCCAGTAAGGGGCTCAATCAATCCCATGACCCCGAGATCATGACTTGAGCTGAAATCAAGATTGGGAGGCTTAACTGACTGAGCCACCCAGGTGCCCCTGGTTTGTTGTTGTTGTTTTTGTTTTTAAATATGGCCTATTTAATCTTATCCATGATCACCTTGTTTTGTTTTATGTAATCCTGAAAACTGTAATTGAATGAAGTGTTTTTTTAGGAATATTTTATCCATAAAGCAATAAAGACAATAGATAAGCCCTCAAATCTATTTGATAGACTATTTTCTAATCTGACATTCTTTAGTGTGATAGGAAGAAAACTATAATGTATTTATTAATTCTGAAATTTTAGGTAGGAATGGAAAGACATATGTGCACAGACACTGTTTTATTACTTCAACCTTAAGTATGTATCTTTATAATAAAATGTATGACAGGGAAAATGAATGTGCTTTTAAGGAAAATAATTGCATGACATTCTACCAGAAAATGTTTTACTGACCTCTCTCCATGCTGTAGACACAAGTTCCAAAGAGTTCAGTGAGGTGTTGGTAATTAATTATCCAGGATTTTGAAGTCTTTGCTTCATTCCTTTTGGATTTGTGCATGAGTTTGGAGTTTCAACTTGGGACCTGGTCTTACACTCTTACCATAGATTTTTCAACACTGAAGGAAAATGTTGAAAATAACCTAAGCTTAAATCCTAGACATATAACAGGCCAGAGCAGATGTGTTTGTACTGGAATAGGTCAGACTACAGACTGTATAAATATCTGACCTAAACGGTTAAGCCTTCCTCTTATAGAACACAAGGTTCAGTTGTTGGATTGATTGATTATGAGAAAAGTGTGAATCTCAAAGAAATAAAATTATGCATTTTATAGCTAGAATGTGGAAGCTAAGAGCAATCACAGCCCAGCATCTCCTTTACCATTAGACAATTGATAGGAAGTGACATAGTGGGAGATGAGGATCTTTTGGATGTGGAGTGCAGGAGAAAAAAAGTGTCAAAGATGACAACTGTTACAACTGAAGATGTTGTGGTATGAGTTGTAAATGATATAAAAGAAATGGGATCTGTTGTGGAGAAATTTAGTTTACTTTCTAACATATTTAGTTTAAAGTCCAAGGGAAGATGTCAAATTATGAGTAGGATGTATCAGTCTGAAAGCCCAAGAATTTTTTTGGAGATGTAAATTTCTGATTTTTTTGTGGATGACTGCTGTTTGAAACTCTTAAACTTACATGGTTCTTCTAGGGAGGAAATACAGTGTGGAGAAAAAAAGGGAAAAATCTTTGGGTAGAAACTTGAGAAATTTCCATCATTTCATGGATGGAAAAAATGAATTTAAACATGTGAATGAAACTATAAAATGGGGAGTACTGTGTCATAAAAATCACAACAGAAGTATTTGGAGTGATCAAAATGGTTGAATCTTGACAGGAGGTCCAGTTAGCAGAAGCTTTCAAATTCATTAGCTTTGGAACTTAGATATTATTTATTATCCTGGTGGGAATGGAAATTGCTAGTGTCTTAGGAGCAAAAGACAGATGATAGCAGGTGAAAGAGAGGGTCGGATATGAGAAAATGGGGATACGTCACTGACCATTTTAGATATATAGTTATGAAAGGGATGAAAAGAATGATATATCCAGTAGAGGATGTACGATCAGGGTAAGGATTGTGTTTTTTGGTTTGTTTTTAATTGTGCATAGTTTTCTTTTTATGAACATACTTGAACATACTACTAATCCAGTAGAAAAAAAATTCCAGTTTTTAGGGTTCATTAAAAAGGAATAGAAAAAAGGGAAAAATCTAGAGTATCACAATCTGAAGAAGGTAGAAAAAATGAAATTCACATCATGGGCAGAGGGATTAGATTTATATTGGAGGCACACATTTCCTGTTCTAACAGAAAGGAAGGCAATTAGAATGGTTTCAGTGGAAATCTCCTACAGATTCATCCCACAAAGGTTCCTGAGCCAATTATGAGTGATAGAGGAAGAATGGCTGTAAACCAAAAAAAGCTTCAGCATGGTATCTGTGGACATAAGAGCCCTTAAGTATACTACCTCTTTCTCTTTTTCTTCCTTCCTACCTTCCTTTTTCCTTCTTCCATGTTAATTTCAAATATAGTGCTTGAAAAATGACTTATCTTGAAATTTTCTTTTAAAAATATGCCCCATCTTTCTATCTGTACTTCCAAGCTAAACACAAAATCATGGATCACTGTTTCCAGTATCTTAATACAAATGTTTAGCTTTTACCCCTATAATTGACCTACATTGATACAAATGATCCACAAGTCTTAATGCCAGTATCATGAACTTCAGTACCTTTCCATCCAGTTTAGAAATTCCAGAGACATCTTCCGAAAACATAAATCTTACTACTTTCCTAATAGCTCCAAAAATGATTAATTGAATAAAGATTAATAATGCACTAAATAGCATGCAACAATTAGTGAGATGTTTCAGAAATGACCTTGAATTCTAGATCCAGACTGTCTGGGTTTTAATCCTAAATCATTAGGCAAAACTATATAATATTGGCAGTCTGTTTACCGTCTTCATGCCTCAGTTTTTTTCGTCTATAAACTGGGAAAATAATACCATTTACCTGACCAGAACAGCCGTAACATTACCCTCAGCTTGACCAAACTTTAGACAGGATTGTTGCTGACAATAGGCCCCTGATCTCTCTTTTCTTTAGAGCATTTACTTTAGAAAACTTGGAATTGTGAACTTTTTCTTTGTCCCTTTCAGATGTAGATCTCCCAACTTCTTGCCAGTTTTACAACCTAGAAATATCTTTTCCAGGATCCTGGGGGCCATCTCTTTGAAATGTAATCATCAGTGAAAATAGTGCTCCCCAGTCTCTATGGGACAGTGGGAGCTAAACTTCAGTGTCAATTAGCAAACACAGATAACTTAACAATAGAGATCAGCCTCCTTATTGACGTTCTTCAGTACTTTTCCACTCATCCCAGTGCTTAAAAACTCTCCTGCCTTTAGTTTCAACTGAGTTGAGCTCAATCTTTCTCCCCTATTGGAAGAGTCTTGAATAAAGTCTTCTTTGTTTAACTTGCCCTGTGCAATTTTTGATATATTTTAGAGGATTATTATGAAAACCGTATATTAATATATGTAAACTACTTAAAACACTGCCTGACATGTGGTGCCATGTAAGACTTAACTTATTTTTGTGCTTATTCAAAATGTAGTGCTAGCCTTAATTATTAGCTAACTTCTCCATCATTCTTTTTCTAAGCATATCTGACACTATGTTGAACTAAATTTCTTATTGTTCCCTAAATAGGACCAGCTCATTTGCATACATATAGAGATTTTGGGAAGGGGCACATATGTTTGTTTAACAGTTGCCTGGCATTCTTCTGTTCTCACTGCAAGGTTCAAATGTTAGCACCAGCTTTAGGAAACCTTACTTGCCTTCTCAAGGCATTGTTAGTTATATGCTACTTCTATGCTCAGTCAAGTCTCCCTCCCTCACTAGGCTATAATTCTTTTGTAGGTAGTATTAGCAGGATATTTGACACATTAAAGGATTCGTTGTGTTAATGAGCACTGATTGTCTGCAAATTGTTATGTTATTAAATGGAGAGTAATTGTTTGTTTCAGTGAGCATTGATAAGCAACCAGTGAGCAGTGTTTTCTTCCTTGTTTTCATTCACATAAGGATCTGCTTTTTTTTTTTTTTCTGTTTCATTCTTTAGTTGAACCGCTCTTTTTATTGCTGTTTCCAATCTAAAATTTTAATAATAACAGCTTTAGCAATGTGACCACATTAGGCTGTAAGAATCCTAATGCTGCACAGACATTTGAAGGACACTATTTTTCTCTTGTGGCAAACATTTTTGATAGATTTAGGGGAAAAATTTTTCACAAAAGTGCGTTGCCACAGGCAGTTTCTTTCTGTATGAATTCCTTGGACATTGAAAGGTACAAACATTGCTGCTGTTGGTTTTAATGTGATGTATTTGGCAGAAATAAAGGGATGTGGTTAGAGAGTAGAGTTCAGAACCTATCTTGTGAAACTGTGCTAAGAGAGGTAGTCTCAAATCCCTTGACTACATTATCTTGTAAATTTGCTGGGATTTGTTAGGTTTTAGGTGGAAAGATCTTCCTTCAGTGACCAAAAAAAAAACAAAACAAAACAAAACAAAACAAAGCCCTATAATAGAGGAGGTTCCTATTTCTCAGGGAGTAGAGAAGAATTGCCAGGTAAGAAATAGTTATATGGCAATGATCTCAAGAATAGGTAGAGTTAAACAGTCAGATTCTAGTGCCAGTTTACCACATACTAGCTATAGGAACCAGGCAGGCCATATTTCAGAGTTTTAATTTCTAGCATTTGTAAAATGAATTATAAAATATAATACATTTAGTGTCATCCAAAGAGGAAAGACAGAATCATGTGTTTGGAGTAATACTTGGCATATTTTAGACATATATTATCTCTCTAATATTTAGGTTAAAAAATAAATCTATATTTGCCTCTTCCTCTTCTCTCAAATTCTTGCAACATATTTCTTCCTTTTAAACTAACTTCTAAAGAACACTAGTTATTTAATTAGTAACACCAGTGGAATTTTCTTGGTTTTTATCTTATATTACTTTTTTAATAGTAATGTCACCATTGTCATATATGAAGTTTCCATGTACAGTTGGAGCTTTATATTCTTCTCTGTAGCCTAGTCTTGTGCAAATAGCAGACTGTTTTATTTACACTGGAAAATAACTTTTGTTCTATCATGTAGCAAATCCTCATAATGTGCTATTCTTCATAAAAGATGTCTTGTTGCCTCTTGGCCATCTATATTTCTGGATAAATTTTAGTATTAGTTACCAAATTTCACTAGAAATTAAAAAAAAAACTTGGAATTTTGTTGGAATTGTATTTTCTAGATTGGATAATTTGAGAAAATTGTTATCTCTATGCTATTAAGTGTTATTAAGCAATAATACTTTATATATCCTTTTATTTCATTCGATTTTTATTTTTTTTAAGATTTTATTTGTTTATTTTACAGAGAGAAAGAGAGCATGAGAAGGGGGAGACGGGCAAATGGGGAGGAACAAGCAGACTTGCACTGAGCAGGGAGCCAAATGCAGAACTGTCTCATGATCCTGAGATCATAACCTGAGCTGAAAGCAAGAGTTGGGCCACTTAATCAACTGTGCCACCTAGGCGCCCCTCATTAGATTTTTAAAGGCCTCTTAGTAAACCTTTACAGGTTAATTCACAGTACTCGAATAGTTGTCTTCTATGTATTCTTCAATATTTTATATTTTTGTTGGTTCTGTAAATGGAATATTTCTTAAAATTATATTTGCTGTTTCTTTTGGGAATATATAGAAATGAGCATGATTCTTATAGATTGATTTCATGATTCAGCATCATAAAACTTACTTATTAATACTAATGATTTGTTTGTAAATTCGTTTGATGGTAGAAAATATTTGAATGAGGACTTTTGTTCTTTTCTTTTCAACCATTATATATATATATATATAGTTATAAACATATATATATTAATTTTATTCATCTCATTCCTAATTTTAAAAGAATGAGATGTCTAAGTATTAAATACTATATAACATTGTGATCTGTTTGAAATACATATGATCTCTAAAGCAAAATATATATATAACATTATCTTCTAGGCTTTTTGTTCTTGTATGTAATTATCTTACATATAACTAAAATAAATAAACAAACAACAAGAATGGTAGGTGGGGGCATACATGAACTTGAATAATTACAAGGTAACTGAAGTTTATGAGAAAAGGCATAAAATCAAACCAAATTAATTGTGAAAATGATACACCTTGTATATTGTAACTGCTAGAGAAATCACTAAAATAATGCCAAGAAGTATAGCAAATAGATAAAATGGAATTCTAAAGGCAAAATTCAAATAATAGAAAAGAATGAAGGAACCGGCAAACAAGGGAACAAAATAAAATGGAGGAAGAAATAGAAATCAAAAAAGGTGGTAGACAAATTTAATCATCACTTAGTTTATTAAATGAAAATGAATTATCTTTTCCAGTTAAAAGACAGAATGGTTATAGAAAAAGACTCAACTACATGCTATCTACCAAAGACAGTCTTTTAAAAATGGTGCAGAGAAGTATAAAGGAAATGAATGGAAAAAAGATAATGCCATGCAAATAGTAATTTGGAAGACTAAATCCAACAAATGTGGGATACAGTTTTGTCCAGTACACCAATATTGACCATGTGCTGTATCAAAAAACTAATCTCAAAAAATTTAAAAGCATATAATCTATACACATATAGAGAATCTGTGAGTCAAAGAAGAAATACAAATTAAACTTCTGCCCATTTTTTGACTTATTTGTTTTTTGGGTGTTGAGTTTAAGAAGTTCTTTATAGATCTTGGATACCAGCCCTTTATCTGTAGTGTCATTTGCAAATATCTTCTCCCATTCTATGGGTTGCCTCTTCATTTTGTTGACTGTTTCCATTGCTGTGCAGAAGCTTTTTACATACAAATGGCTAACAGACCCATGAAAAAATCTACATCATCATTAGCCATCAGGGAAATTCAAATCAAAACTACATTGAGATACCACCTTACCCCAGTTAGAATGGCAAAAATTGGCAGGGCAAGAAACAACAAATGTTGGAGGGGTTGTGGAGAAAGGGGAACCCTCTTACACTGTTGGTGGGAATGCAAGTTGGTATAGCCACTTTGGAAAACAGTGTGGAGGTGCCTCAAAAAATTAAATACAGAGCTACCCTATGACCCAGCAATTGCAGTCCTGGGTGTTTACCCCAAAGATACAGATGTAGTGAAAAGAAGGGCCATATGCACCCCAATGTTCGTAGCAGCAATGTCCGCAATAGCCAAACTGTGGAAAGAGCCGAGATGCTCTTCAACAGATGAATGGATAAAGAAGATGTGGTCCGTATATACAATGGAATATTACTCAGCCATCAGAAAGGATGAATACCCAACTTTTACATCAACATGGATGGGACTGGAGGAGATTATGCTAAGTGAAATAAGTCAAGCAGAGAAAGTCAATTATCATATGGTTTCACTTATTTGTGGAACATAAGGAATAGCATGGAGGACATTAGGAAAAGGAAGGGAAAAATGAAGGGGGGAAAATCGGAGGGAGAGATAAACCATGAGAGACTACGGACTCTGAGAAACAAACTGAGGGTTCTATTTATTTATTTATTTATTTATTTATTTTTAAAGATTTTATTTATTTATTTGACAGATAGAGAGAGCACAAGTAGGCAGAGTGGCAGGCAGAGGGAGAGGGAGAAGCAGGCTCTCCACTGAGCAGGAAGCCAGACGTGGGGCTCGATCCCAGGACCCCAGGATCATGACCTGAGCCGAAGGCAGACACTTAACCAACTGAGCCACCCAGGCGCCCCCAAACTGAGGGTTTTAGAGGTGAGGGGGGTGAGGAGATGGGTTGGCCCAGTGATGGGTATTAAGGAGGGCACGTACTGCATGGAGCACTGGGGGTTATACGAAAACAACGGATCATGGAACACTACATCAAAAACTAATGATGTATTGTATGGTGACTAACATAACATAATAAAATTAAATTAAAAAAATATACAAATGAAAACTTCTGATGGTTAATTTTATGTGGCAAATTGACTAGACCAAGTGTTGTCCAGATATTTGATCCAACAGAAAATCCAGGAGGACAGAGAATTAGGACCACAGTCTACAGATCATTAGCACAAATAAAATTTAAAAGACGGCTTAACTCTCTTTATTGAATATAATGGAAGAAACTTCTCCCCCTCCCTTTTTCTTAAGGCATTTACCTTAGAAACTGTAATTATTAAGTACTTTCTACTCTCTTTGAAATGTGTATAAATTCTTTTGAAACTAGATAGGCCTTTTGTGAGTTTTATTACCCAGGAATGCCTTCTTATGGAATCAGGGACCATCTAATTGATAACACCCCTATCTCCCAGTCTCTGTGAGAGGGTAGGAGCCTAATTTCAGTGGGCATCCTTGTCCTGAGTTGCAAAAGTACCTCCTGTGGTAAAGATATGAGAAGTTTGTTTTTCCTCTGGATAAAGCCAATTAGCTAACACAGATGGTAACTTACCCTCAATACCAGATGTATCTAGTATGAACTGTGTGTGACAAATGGTGCTGTCAAGTCCTCTTTCTTGAGGACTAGTCATTGTTTATCTCAAGAACAAGTATGTAATGAGTTGTATCTGTTTATCTATATAAAAGGTGAGATTTCTTTTTTATCTTTGCACTCTCTTAGCAGATTGCCTGTGATGTGCATCAGATTCTGGCTTAATGCTTTTTCGATAATAAAATAGTTTTCTTTCTCTACTACTTTTGTAGAGAGGTTTCCTGGCTTGAAAGAAGATTTTGTTTTTAATTATATGCCCCCCACACTTTCAAGACAAAATTTCACCAAATACACATGAACAGCTACGAGATCCTGGCTAGCAGCGTGAGGGAGCAAGGATTTTCAGTTCGCCCCACTGACAGGCACAGGCTGATTCTGCTGCAACCTCACACAGAAAGATGCCTCTCGCCATCCTGCACCACACTTCTCAGAGGGAAATTCTTAAACACCTTTCTTGTGACTATTCTACACATACACCTTGAACAGGTGCATCTGACTGGCCAATGTCGATTACCTTTCTGAATGTGAATCCTCAAGGAAGGCTGGACAAGTGTGTTTTCACTTCCTGACTTGAGGAAGCAGAACAAAACATGACAAATTAAAGGTGATTATCTTTCAAAAAACATAAACAGTGACCACTCATGTTCACTACTTGGCTCTAAAATAAGACATCTATCATTTTTTCCCCACACTTTAATTTCCAAATAAATAAATAAATTTCCAATCAATAATACCAACAAAATAACTACAACAACAACAGCAAAAAAAATGAGCCAGGCTAAAAATGCAATTATATATATATATATCTACAAATTAAATTGAAAATGTAATGCCCCCTTTGGACTCCTTTTTCTGTTCTTACTGACAGGGAAACGGCAACAAGTAAACAACCTTCAGGGTCATATGCTGGAGTGGAATGCACACTCTGGACTACTTACCCTGGTGGTTATGGGCAAGAGAAATCAGCTTTGACTTTTTGAAAAGCCATTGTAGATTGGATTCTTTTTATTGCTGCAGCATAGCCTATACCCTCATGGTAGTTTGGTGTTGCTGTAACCAAAATCCCCAAATGTGCATCTTTTAATTAGTATTTAAACAACTTGTGACAAAGAAGCAGGTTTTATAGGCTGAAAAGATAGTAAATAAATGTGGAAATTTTGCAATTTAGAATTAAGCCCAGAAAGTGTCTTTTGAGTATTAATACTTGACATGAGTGGTTGAAAACAATTAAGTCTGGAGCTTAATGGATTTTGAGGAAATTGCATTGCCAAAGAAACCACAAACATGGGCAACAGAAGCCTGGGATTGTTTAAAAGTAAGCTGCAGGAGTGGGATGAAAAGGCTGTGAATCCCCAGAAAAGTATACTTCCTAACATGCTCTTTAGATATGATCATGAAGGATAATAGATTAGGAGGACTCAAAGGGAGAGCAAATGCAAGGACCATAAATGATAAGATTCACCTAAGAGTTACTATAAAGCAGCCCCATGAGCAGCCCTAAATGAGCCACCAAGGAATAACTCCACTGTCAGTCAATTCCACCCTTAGACCTAGTCACAGAAGGGGATTGCCTTGGGAACATGGGGCTCAGGAGCCCCATGTATCTCAAAATACACACACCAGAAAAGTACCGAAGAATGCACAAGTACCCATATAACTCAAGGTGCTACACTTAAGTAAAGCATACCTGCACCAAAATGCTTTGGATTTTTGTGGGTGGTACTGTCGCTAGAGGACATTGATTCTGAGAGCAGAGAGGAGGTGAAGAGTGAAAGCACTTAAGTTAAAGGAAACTAAATTGAGGTTATTTTTATATTCTTTCAGACAGTAAGAATTCAAGAATCTTTATAACATGTAATTTCTGGGTAGTGCCTAGTTTTCAGTTTCTTGCTTCTTTGAGTATTTTACTTCATGTTCCTGGAATTGCTTGCAAATTAAGCATTATTTCCAACAGGTTTACTTGTTAGCTATGGTATATTTTCCAATATTGAACAGTTCATATAATTTCAATTTATATGCATATAAATTGAATTGAATGTGCACACACACGCACACATATATAACAGTATACCCATGAAGTGTGATACTGTTTTGTTTTTATTTTGAAACTTCATGGACAATAAAAACACAGAGCACATAGCTTTGTATTGGTGTGAGGAGACATGGTCTCAAATGTGCTGATAGCAGTTGACATTGGTTTGGGCTAAATCAAAGAATAAACATTATATTTTCTGGATCTCTCCCAAATTGAACATCTTGCTGATGTTGTATCACATTTGATATTAAAGTCATTCAAGAACAAATTTTGGGAATGCCAACTAAATCCAGTTGAAAGAATTATATTTAATTTAGACTGTTTGAAAATTTACATAAGATATAAGAAGAAACCAAAATAACAAAACACTCTTATAAAAAGAGGAAATAGTGGCCACTGGCAGATATAAAAATTAATTTTGAATATACTCTTCAGTTATTCAACATGAACTGTTGATTATTATAACTGTTACTAACAAAACCTTATAAAATAGATCTAGACTTCCTACTTTAAAATACTCTAACAATTAAAAAAATGGCTTATGTAAATTGAAAGACAGTGGATGCTAAATGCAATGAAATTGACATCTCAATAAAATATAGGGAACTTAGAACAAGGAAATGATGTGTGTAAGTGGAGTTCGTACACAAGTAAACTACAAATTAAATTCTGTGAAGATTATTTGTAGGGCCACTATAGTTTACAGCATAGCTTAATTGAAGAAAGTATTAAACAGATTAAGCAATGCATTGCTATTCTCGTTTTAAAAATAATATGCCAGTAGTGAACATTGTGAAAGAAAAGGAATATAAAAAATACCGTTTGGCTCTGGATACTTATTTAAGAATTATAAAGATGATCAGGATATAACTAATAGTAATTTATATGATAGACTCAGAATATTTCTGAAAGTTTTCTACAATGATGAGGAAATGTAAATATATGGAAAATTCATGGTTGATTTCAGATTCAAAGATTGCTCTCCTAGTTTTATTAATAATTTCATTGGCTCCTAACTCGGCAGAGGGACTTTATTTCCAAATTACATTTAATAAAAATAAAAACTACAAACTATAATGATTTAAGAATAGTTGTCTAACAAAGCATAGTGTCAAGAGAACATAATTTATGATATTTGATTATTCATCTAACATTGGTGGCTAATTAGCAGAACACTCAAACATATGCAGTAATACCTACACTTTGTAGTTTTTAAAACATTTAGCTAGCTAACTTTTAACATTTTACAAAGACAGAGCCCCTGGATGGCTCAGTGGGTTAAGTGTCCGATTCTTGATTTCAGCTCAGGTCTTGACCTCAGGCTGGTGAGTTCAAGTCCCGCGTTGGACTCCATGAGGCTATAGATTTGCATTTTTAAAAATTTTGTTGTTAAGAAGGTATAGTTTTTCAGGTTAGAGCCACAAAACATATTTTACTTAATAACACTATATATAACTTTTAAATAATTAGATATATTATAGGTGGTCATCCTTTTGCACACTTGTCCCAAATCCCACAAATTTTAAGGGTGCACTTACATCATTTCAAGTAGTATTCAAAATTCCTGACCTTACAACTGCTGTGAATGCCTGACTGTTGTGTCTCTAAATGCTTTGTGTTGTCTCCCTTACAAAAGGAATGATGTGCTCAAAGTGGAGGAGACATGGAATTTGGTGGAAACTGTTAACAGCTCTCCAGTATCCATAGTTGAATTCTTCCTATTAGAATAGAATCCCTCATCTTTTCTCTGCTCATCAGTGCTCAGCCAGAGTCTCATTCTCTTGGACCACTGACTAAATATGAGCCAGGTATAAGTAAATGAATGCAGCAGTCTTCTTACTATTTTCCTAGACTTTATTCCTCTCTTCCTGACTATAGATAAATATTTGAGTGATTTGCTGAGATATGGTGATGTCTAGAGAAACTACAGAATCCTTGCGGTGAGGATGACAAAGCCTCCCTAACAGCCATGGACTGCTTTCTTCTAAGTTAAAGATGAAGCAACTATAGTCTACAGACTATTTTTGTAAATGAGATGTTATTGGAACATAGCCATGCTCGTTCATTTATTTGTCTACTGCTACTTTTAAGCTACAACAGCAGAATTGAGTAGCAATAACAGAGACCAGATGGCCTTTATAAAAAAAACTTTTCTGGTTTCTGCACTACATTATTCGATAAAGAGATATACATTGTATACAAACCATTATATCTTGGGTATCTTTGCCTAACAGATTAGCATTTATCCAAACTAATACAATCACTACAACTGAAAGAAGAATTCTGATCTGAGAGTATCTAAGGGAACAGTTTTCCCCCAAAAAGCACAGAAATGAAAGATAACTGAATTCAAGTTTTAAACTAATCCATGAAGGCAATATATGTGGATACCATGAAGGCTACTGTGCAACAGGTGTCAGTTTTTGCCAAAAAATGACATTTAATAGCTGTTCTAATGCTGAATACTAGCACAATGAGAAAATGTTCTGATGGAATTTAAGTTTACTCATTTCAATGAAAATGAAAGTCTATTGAATTTAAGTTTTGAAATACTCCAAGAATGGAATATTGCCAAATGTGGAAGCTAAGTTGATGCATAATTAATTAATTCAATTAATTAATAAATACCAGTGGTAAAATGTATGATTAGTAAATAGTGCATGATGTTACCATTAGTTTAAAAAACTGAATAATACAAACCTTTTAAAGAGAAAGGAACTTGCTGTAGAGTACTTAAGGGAATTTCTATTTAATGGTTTTTGTGAGTTATATGACAGAAGGGATATCTTTCACTAATAGTTTTTGTTATGCTCAAAATTATAGTTTCTATTATGTGACTTAAATGATTTAAAAGCCTTACCGAGTGCTCAATTCTCCAGTTTCCAATCCAACTACAAATATTCTATAAAATAAATATACTCATGCTAATTGAATCATAAATGCTAGCATCCATTGATTTAAGAAAGATTTAAATTATTTCTAGAAACAATTGTTTGTTTAAAAAAATTGTAATCTATAAATGTTTATACCTCTTTCAATGCCTGTGTACTTCAGAAGGAAATTATCATGAAGTTTTTTAGGTTTGTTTGTTTTCTTTAATCCAAATTAAACAGACCAGCAGCTCACTGGTTGTAGATGTGGCAGTGGATTCCGAGCACACAGTGGAAACCGGAGTAGGTGGTAGGGGGAGATTTAGGTGAATCAGAGGATAGAGAATGGGCCTATGGTAGGAGCAGCACCGTGGATGACTGAGGCATGACAGTATCACTGACCTGCTTGTGAAGCTCATCAGCACTGGAGACTGAGCAGATTCACAGAGTTTAATTTCAAGGAGAAAGATGATAATTTGAAGGAACTGACATTTGATTCAGTTTTGAGGAGGAACGTAGGAAAAGAATGGGTCTTTTAGTCTGTTCAGGGTGCTGTTACAAAATGCCACAATCTGGGGGCTTAAGACAACAGAAATTTATTTCTCACAGTTTTGGAGTCTGGAAGTCCGCGATCCTTGTGCCAGGTAGGGTGTCACGTGGGGCCATCCTCTGGGTCACAAAGTTTTCGAGGTGTCCTCACAGCTGAAGGGTCAAGAGGGGTTGGTGGTGTCTCTTTTATTATAACATTAATCCCATTATTGAGGGCTCCACCCTCATGACCTAATTACTTCTCAAAGGCCCTGCCTACCTCCTGATACCATCAAAGGGGACATCAGTATTTCAACTATTAATTTGGGGGAAACACAAATGTTTAGATCGTAGCAGGGTGCAAATTTGAAGACATGTTCCAGATGCAGTGTGTTACCCACGAACCCTGCAAATATAAGTCAAAAGACACACGTGGACAGCAGTGTTGCTCAGCAGCCATGATAGTGGCAGGGGGATGCACTTACTGGCACTGAAGGCTTACGTGAAGCCTGAACTGCTTGCTTCATTCCAAACAGATGACATCATTGCAAAGAACTCCCTCAGAACAATTCTGCAACAAGTAGCTAATTGGAATCCTCAGGCATTTGTTACATGTACTTTAAAGAATCATGTTTTTTAAAGACTCAGAGACTGGCCTAGATACAATCCAACAGGCAGTCATCGGGAGTTCCTGCTCTCTAGAAAACTAAATGCACTGCAGAGTGATGATGCAGGGACTAGCCAGTCAAAAGCTTCTGTATGTTCTAGTAGAGATGTTGCATCTTCTCATTCTTAGAAATGGCTCTTGGGGGTGCCTGGATGGCTCAGCCATTAAGTGTCTGCCTTCGGCTCAGGTCATGGTCCCAGGGTCCTGGGATCGAGCCCCGCATTGGGCTCCCTGCTCCGCGGGAAGCCTGCTTCTCCCTCTCCCACTCCCCCTACTTGTGTTCCCTCTCTCGCTGTGTCTCTCTCTGTCAAATAAATAAAATCTTAAAAAAAAAAAAAAGAAAAGAAAAGAAATGGCTCTTGAATTTAAAATTAATGGATACTTCAAAGCACAGCTCCTATTACATGCTCATTTGAATCTCACCAACAAAAAATCTACTTCAGTCTGTCACTGGCCCCTGCAGCTGCTGCCATCCTTACATAGTTCATCTCTACCTTGGCCTCCCTGCCCACTGTAAATCTCCCTCCAATTGTAAATTGTCACTCCAGTTCGCCTGCTCTCTACAGTACGAGGGTACCCAAAACCTGCCTGTTGAAAATTTCAATCAAAATGGTATCACCTATAAGGACCAGCAAGATATGACTCTAGGACTCCTCCAAAACTTTATCCTTATGTTAACTTCTGCTAAAGTGTCCAAAGCCTTTATAAGAAAATCATTTAATATCTCACATAAATTCCAAAAGGACATTTTAAAACAATTAAGGAAAAGGGGGGCGCCTGGGTGGCTCAGTTGGTTAAGCGTATGCCTTCAGCTCAGGTCATGATCCCAGGGTCCTGGGATGGAACCCCGAAATCGAGCCCTGCATCGGGCTCCTTGCTCGGTGGGGAGTCTGCTTCTCCCACTGCCCCTCCCCCTGCTCATGCTCTCTCTCTCTTTAATAAATAAGTAAAATCTTTTAAAAAATAAGGAAAAGGACCAAGTAAAGTGATATGATTTTGAGATTATTGAGGAAAAAGGGGAAGACTTTAAAAAAGGAGAGGGGATTAACAAGCTAAATAACTAGAGTCTGAAATCCAATGAAGGAGTTAAGGAGGATTGTGCTTCTTCTGTAGAGCCTTCATCAAGAGTTGAACTCCCAGATTATTTGATAAAATGTATTGCTTTTTTCTCCCATGATCAACACTGGAATTACAAACAATGACTTCAGTGCTGAGTTTGATGAGCATAGGACCTTACATGCCAGGACAAGGACTGCAGCTAGATTTATTAAACTGGATGCACAAGGGAAACACCTTTCTCCAGTTCAAAAGAATATCAGATTGTTCATGAAGAAGTCTGACAAACATACCAAAGAACAAGCAGGCTAGTCATAGTTATGATAAAGAAAATAGAGTGGCTCTTATTAAAAGACAAATAGATTAATTTCACCAAATGGCAAGCAGGGTCATACCAATGGAATTCTTCTTGTATCAGAAAATGTGAATAATTGTAAGCTTATGTATTTAATATTAAAAAGAAGCAATAAATAAAATTAAGCAGACAAAATTCATGTGTTTCCAGGTATTATTTTATAAATGTGTTCCCAGAAGTATCTTTTTATGTTTAAAAAATTTTAAAAAAACAAAATATCAACTGATACTACTGTTATACCTGAATAGTTGAGACAGAACATCACAGAAGTCATCTATATAAAATGAAAAAATAAGCTATACTGAGATAAACACTTTAGAGATTAGTCAAAAAGGATTCTAAGAAAATGGTTCAATTGAAAATATCATGTCACATCCACAAAACATGAATTCTTCACTAACAACATAGGATAGTAAGTTCATGTCAAGTAGGAATGCATCAATTTCTATTATATTCCTATATATAAGCATATTTTTTTCATATTTTCACTTTTAGACTGAATCATAGAAAAGATTAAGACTATCCTAGGAGAGTTAAAAAAGTAACTGATAATTTGAATTAGCTGTTAATGCTAGCATGACAACGATCTAAAAACCTCATTTCTACCATCAGAAGCTTTGCAAGTATAAATATTTTTCCATCTTTCTGGAACGATCCTTGCCTGTCTGATCCAAATTATTTTACCATTAATGTATATTTCTTAGTGAAATCAAGTTTCTCTAGGTTGTATGTGCCTCCATTTTGTAGGCTTTTCATAGTGGTCTGTTCTGTTCCACCAAAACACCTAGAACTCTTTATTTAATTTTTAGTTTCCTCAGAGGACGCTATTTTCATTGAGGGATGGATATGCCAGATATACTCAAAGCCTAGAAATATGTGGTAAATCACAGGAATGTTGCCCTTATGGAGGGCATGAATGAAAGTCATAATACTTTCCAGTTTACAATATTGAATTTCAGTGGTATATAATTATAAATATATTAATATATATGGTTATGTAATGGTATATAATTATATATATTTTATATATACACCACTTTTTTAAAGATCTACATTGCTTTGACAAGATTTATTCCTGCTCCCTGCTTTGAAATTTTACGGGAATCATTGAACTGTTCTTTTAATAAAGGGAGCTTTGGAATTGGATATATTTTCTTAGGAAGTGGTCTTTTTCTTACATTTAAGACATTTTAACCAATTTTTGAGAGCAGCACAAGAGTCTTTTTCCTAACTACAGAAAGGAAAAAAAGGAAATATTAATGAAATAAGTTCATGCAGTAGGTTATTTTTGCAAAATGCTGCGTATTAACGTAGGGCTGTTCGTATAGCTAAGAAAACTAAAGGATTATTAAATGACACAGTACTTGATGAAAATAGTTCAAAATATAGATATATTTAAAAATGGAAAGCTAATATAAATAGATTAGAACAAGATGTCTTGCATACATGGTATAGCTGCATTATATGCATAGCAAAATAGACTGGGGTGAAAATGAACTTCAGATTTTTCTGACTTTATGAGAAAAGAAACTGGAAAAAGGTGTCATACATAATTTGTGGTTTTCAACTCCCTAAAAGTTGGAACAGAATTCACCTTTGACGTGGTCTTTATCTTTGTTCTAGGGGGGCGGGGAGAGCTAGTTGGCTTTTATTAATGTAAAAATAAAACTAAAAAAAATCATTAATGAAAAGTTTGCCTTAAGAAGTTATTTTTTCTACATAAAATTATAAAAGACTATAATAATTATAGGTAGAGTTTCATCTTAAGTTGTATTTCTAAACATTTATTTTAAAATATGAATTAAAACAATGCTTGCTGTTCCTGTATGTATTTTTTTTCCATAATTCATACAGATTTTCACAAACCAAAAGCACAGATCCCTGAATGTTTAAAGTGAGATCTGAAAGCTCTTTCTTTTACTTTAACTGAAGAAGAGATGGAAAATGAATTATAGTGAGCTGGATGCACCTGAAAGGAGACACGATTTACATCTCCCATGGCAGGTGCTATTTTAAATGAGGTAATCCAGACCGTGGCACACACTGAAAGTACTTTATAATGTTCTTGAGACGAGTGTGAAACCACACTCTTCAGCAAAGTGGGAAAGATCTCTCCCATGCTGGGCACAGGATAGAAAATGAAAGATATTTTCATCTTCCACAAAGTCAACAAAGGATTATAAGGGTGATCAATAGCACAGGCAGAAGCAGAGTGTCAGGATAGGAGTCGAAGAGCACAGCAACTCTATGTTACTGTTCTGAGCAAACGTAAGCTAAAACTCTGGGTCATTTTCTAAAAAAACCTTAGAAACATACAAAGAGTGACAATTTTCCAGTAATTAAGTGATGTGTCCCTGAGAATTTAAAACTTAAAAATTATATTGCAATGTGACCTCAGTCTACTCACAAGGCTACTGACCAAGACATTTATGGTTGTGTTTCACACACTGTGCTTCATCTTGGCATTATCCCTTTTCATTATAGAGACTCACTTTGTTTTTCCACTTATGTTCCAGAAACATTTTAGAAACTGAGGTCATTATTAGTGACTGAAATAAAAACAACTATGAGTTTCATAATGGCATAGGAAAATTCTATAAGAATCAGGATTGCCAGGGGCACCTGGTGGTTCAGTCGTTAAGCGTCTGCCTTCAGCTCGGGTCATGATCCCAGGCTCCTGGGATCGATCCCCAAATCGGGCTCCCTGCTCGGTGGGAAGCCTGCTTCTCCCTCTTCCACTCCCCCTCCCACTCCCCCTGCTTGTGTTCCCTCTCTCACTGTGTCTCTCTCTGTCAAAAAATAAAATAAAATAAAATATTAAAAAAAAAAAAGAATCAGGATTGCCAGATAAAATTCAGGATGCCCGGTAAGAACAAATTTTTTGCTATTAATATGTCTTCCAAAATATTGCGTGGGGTATAAAATACTTCAGTGAAAAATTATTTGGTCTTTATCTGAAATTAAATTTAAGTGGGAATCATGTATTTTTATTTGCTAAATCCGGCAGCCCTAACAAGGATGCCTAAGAAATACATTCCAGTTAGTGTAAAATATTTTCTCCCAAATGTTTTCACAACGTGACCTAGGAAATATGAGATATGTCCAGCATATGTTGGCAAATGGGAGAGGGTGCTTGTGTGTAGAGATAGTGAGCTCAGGACTCCATCTGTTCCAGGCTCCAAGCACACCAGTCAGTGTACACAGGTGAGAGAGTCTACTCTCACAGATGCAGAATACATTGTGGAAGGAAAGATATCTGACTTGTTTTACATACAAATATGACTGACTTCTGTTCCACTCACAGATGTCAGTTCCTGAGAACTACTGTAGTCCTACATATTTTCAAATATTTTTTCTCATCACCTCTTAAGAAATTTAGGGAGATATTTTAATGAAGGAAGTTGAATTTTTGTAATCAGATAGACTTAAGTTTTGAATTTTAGTTCTTCCAAGGTTGCTTGGATGGCTTAGTTAGTAAATTTTAATTCTTTCATCTACCAATTCTGTGACATAGGAAAAATACATATAATCATATTGGTCTCTTTCCTTATCTGTAAAATGTACATGAAATTGCCTAAAATAGGATTAGTGTCAAAATATATGTGAAATCACTAGTGTAATACCTGATAAGTTACTCATAATTGGAAGGTATTTTCATTAAATACCATGAAATGGCTTTCTGTATAGCTTCCTTTAAAGATTTTATGCCAACAAACAATGATTCCATTGCTGGTGTTGGGCAGTGACAATAAATTAGAACTATCAGATTAGATAAATTTCCTGAAGAATATGGGTCCTCTAAAGTCTTCACTGAATTAGAGCAATTTTTCAGATCTACCTCTTTGGGCAATATTATACCACACAATTCCTTGGAGTTACTATTACTTAAGGCACTTTGTGGTAATGACATTTACTTTCACTAAGAGCTGGTTTAAGAAGCAGCTTGTTCAATATAAATTCACGAATGATTCTGCAGATCTCATATGTTACTTAAACACTATTCTTTTTATTGGGACCCTTGAGGGAGATTATCTCTCTATCTCTGTCTGTCCGTCTATCATCTGTCTATCTACTTATTTGGCCTATGGAACATCCATTCCTATATTATATTAAGAGAATCCCAGCTTCATCAGCTTTACTTGGGATATTATCTGTTCTTGATTATATTCAGTCTAAATGGGACCGTAAATGAAGTAACATTATATGCAAGGTGAAGGATAGACACTTAAAAGCTGTAAGAATTGAACATTCTTTCAAATCCTGAGCAGATATAGTTTGAAATTTATGTCAGAAAACCCAAATAAGGAAAGGTTAAACACATAAAGATTTGTATTTCAAATGAAAGAAGTTTGGAGATAGAAGACTGTGAGCCTGGTATGATGATTCCATAAACCCCAGGAACCAGATTCCTTCTCTTTCTGTTCTGCTCCCTTCAGCATGTATCATCCATTCTCAAGGATGATTCAGGATGGGGACTAGATATTGATTGCTCCATGCATCTCATTTGCATTCCATGTAATAGGACAGAAAAAAGGACAAAAAGCGGATAGTAGGCAGCTGAAACAAAATTCTTTAAGGAGTTTTTCAGAATTTCCTTACAGCTCTTCCACTGATTTCTTTCTTTTTCTTTCTTTCTTTTTTTTTTTTTTAAGATGTATTTATTTGAGAGAGAGAGAGAGAGCACAAGTAGGAGGGACAGAGGAAAAGAGAGAGTGAATCTCAAGGTGACTGCACTGAGCACAGACGCAGGGCTCCATCTCACGACCCTGAGATCATGACCTGAGCGGAAACCAAGAGTCGGACACTTAACCCACTGCACCACCTAGGAGCCCCTCCACTGATTTCTAATTAGCTAAAACACTGTTACATGGTTACAATGAATGCAAGAGAGTCTGGGAAATGTTGAATTTATCCCAGGTATAAAAGTTTTCAGCAAAAAATTAGAGTTCATTACTAAGAATGAGAGAAAAGCTATTAGATATGAAACTAGCAGTCTAGTGACATAAAAAAACCCAACAGTATTTGAAGGTGATAATTTCAGTGGCACACTTTGCTTAAACTGTCTTTCTTAAACTTTCCTGCTATCTTTAATGAGAGATAACTTGGCTTTATCCTTTTCTAAGTCTGATGATTCTATGAGTTATTCAATATCTTGCTAATAAATTTCTTTCCTACTTAAAACAAGGTTATTCACTATGTCTAACTCAGGACCACTGGGGGACATTGGGGCAAATTTGAAGAAATTCTATTGTGATCATGCATACATTTGTGTATGGACAAGTGCACCTTTGCAGGATTGCTAAACATCGTGTAGTGACCAGACCTTATGGCAAAAAAAAACAAATCTGATACACAGTAAATTTCGGTGACATGTATTTAAATTTATGGATATTGGCATTTAATAGCCCTAACTAATTTTTAGGATACTATTAATGGGACTTTCAGAAAGTACAATATTAGCAGTCAATGAAATGAATGTCCTTTGCTTAGGAAAGCAAAATGACTTGTATTTTTTAGAATTCTTAGAACCTTTGTGGATCACCTAAGGATTGTTTAACAAAGGTTGGTAATTATTGCTTAAAAGATAACATGGAAGAATTAACATTTGATGAGTATTAGAGAAATTTAATTCTGTTGGAATTCACTTAAATTCGTGGGCCTCAATTTCATCACAAGTAAACAAGGACAACAAAAAAAAGGGGGGGGTGCTAGGAGGAAATATAATAAAACCTTCACTTCTTTCTAGGGATCTTTTCAAGCTATCAAATGACAAATATTAAGATCAACATGTTTTAGAAACTATAGATATGTTATTTTTCTGGATTAGAATGGTGTGATTGCATATGGAACCTGGTCACAGGCAATGTCGGAATAATATAAATACATACCTTCAAGGGGAGTTCATCTGTGGCTCTCTACACCCCCCAAATTATATAGTGTTTGGAAAATAATCTTTCCAATTTTTTTTTAAAGATTTTGTTTATTTATTTGACAGAGAGAGACACAGCGAGAGAGGGAACACAAGCAGGGGGAGTGGGAGAGGGAGAAGCAGGCTTCCCGCTGGGCAGGGAGCCCGATGCGAGGCTTGATCCCAGGACCCTGGGATCATGACCTGAGCCGAAGGCAGATGCTTAACCGACTGAGCCACCCAGGCGCCCCAATCTTTCCAATTTTTATTTGAATTTTTTTTTAGAATAAGTATGTTAAAGCTTCAAGTTTTTAAGAAATCAATAATAGTCTAATGTTCTATGCACTAAAATTAAAGATTATTTTATATACAATCATGGTCAAAGACTTCTAAATTGTCACCATAATAATTTCTTTCTTTTTTTTTTTAAAGATTTTATTTATTTATTTGAGAGAGAGAATGAGAGACAGAGAGCATGAGAGGGAGGAGGGTCAGAGGGAGAAGCAGACTCCCCGCCGAGCAGGGAGCCCGATGCGGGACTCGATCCTGCGACTCCAGGATCATGACCTGAGCCGAAGGCAGTCGCTTAACCAACTGAGCCACCCAGGCGCCCTGTCACCATAATAATTTCTGTGTATTCATAGATTGTTTCATTAGCTTCTGTCACACTTACTAATGCCACATTTGCATTGATAGCTGCGAATATTGGGAATTTGTTATATCTGACTAATATTTTCTGGTTTCTTTAGTGGATAATATTATATATTTAAATATCATATATGAGGGTGCCTGGGTGGCTCAGTTGGTTAAAGTGACTGCCTTCAGCTCAGGTCATGGTCCTGGGGTCCTGGGATTGAATCCCATGTGCTCCCATGTGCTCTCCCTCTCCCTCTGCCTACAACTACCCCTGCTTGTGCTCTGTCTCTCTCTCTGTCAAATAAATAAATAAAATCTTTAAAAAATATTTTGTATATGAAATGATGCTGGCACAAATGTCCACACACTGCTTCTAATTATAAATATGATGACAGATAGCAAAATACATTATGCTTTTAAAAAGAAAACTTCACCTATATGAGAAGATGATTATTTTGCTGCTTATATGATTGTACATTCCTTATACGATATAAATATCTAATTCTTTAGCTTTTAGTAGCACAAAAAATCTGAGTATAAATATCTATCATAAATTGCAGAGTTAGTTAGTGGATGCTGAAAGAACAGTTTACCCTATATAGATTTTCATAGAAATACCATGCAGTTTTGGGGCACCTAGGTGGCTCAGTTGGTTAAGCATCTGCCTTTGGCTCAGGTCATGATCCCAGGGTCCTGGGATCGAACCCCACATTAGGTTCTCTGCTCAGCGGAGAGCCTGCTTCTCCCTCTCCCTCTGCTGTTTCTCCTGCTTGTGCTCCCTCTGTCAAATAAATAAATAAATAAATAAAATCTTTAAAAATATATCATATAATTCTCGTTTACAGTGATTCTTTTGCCTTAATTTTTCTGAGTAAAATTCTTGTGTAAAAAAGAAAATGTTGTTGGGATGGTGACAACTACCATTGTTACTGAGGAACACCCTAGGGTAGATAAATTTCAAATGCGTTCGATAAACACATCTGAAAATTTTTCCTGGAATATTTTTAGTTCTAATTTTAAGAAAACCTAAGGATACATTTTGAGACTTCAGAATTTTCATTCATTAATGATCATCAAAACAATGAAAAGCTGTTTTTTAATAAGTAAGGGCACATAAAAAAATAGTATATTACTGTGTTTTGCTAAAAACAAAGAAACAGGAACACCTGGGTGGCTCAAATGATTTAAGTGTCTGCCTTGGGCTCAAGTCATGATCGCCAGGTGATTGAGCCCCACATTGGGCTCCCAGCTCAGCGATGAGTCGGCTTCTCCCCTCTCCCTCTGCCTCTCCCCCTGCTTGTGCTCTCTCTATCTCTTTCTCTCTCTCTATCAAATGAATAAATAAAATCTTTAAAAATTTTTAAAAATAAAAATAAAATAAATAAAAACAAACAAAAAACAAAACACTTCCCCACCCCCAGCTCAAAACCACCACCACTAAAAAAAAAAAAAAAAAAAAAAATCTGAATGCAAGTGTCTGATTTTCATTCTGTCCTCCTCTGGTAGAAGGCGGTGCAGCTGTGGAGTACTGACTCTCATTAACCCTTTATACATCAAGGATTCTAAGTCATTTCAGTCATTAAATAGAGATGGTCCTCTTAGTGAGGTCTCAGAAATTGACCTTTTTTTTTTTTTTTTTTTTTCATTTTCAATAGCTAGAAACATGGATCTGGGGTTAAAATGTTTCATTACTCATCATTAATGAATACAATACCTTAAATATTACTGAGAATTATATAAACAATACTTACATACAATATATATATACTATGTAAAGTATATGGAGTAAGCTCTCTTATTCCCACACACCATATACACCAGCATTTCTACTACACAGATTGTGAAATTATTGTTTCATGTGTTAAGCAGTGAATAAGTGGTAGGATTAAAAAAAAATAAAGACTGGGTGCCTGGGTGGCTCAGTTGGTTAAGCGACTGCCTTCGGCTTAGGTCATGATCCTGGAGTCCCGGGATCGAGTCCCGCATCGGGCTCCCTGCTCGGCAGGGAGTCTGCTTCTCCCTCTGGCCCTCCCCCCTCTCTTGTGCTTGCTCTCTCTCATTCTCTCTCTCTCAAATAAATAAATTTTAAAAAATAATAATAAAAAAAAATAAAGACTGATTTGTATGTTAGTCTTTGGTATTTGGAAGTTCTGGGTTTTCTAGGGGAGAGGGTCTAAGAAAAGTGCCATATTGCCACAGGTGGAGTTTTAATAGTCAATAGATAATGTAAATGTACTGAGAGATGGGGAAAGAATGCACTAGGAAAAAAAAAAAAAAAAAACAGAAGAAAGGAAGTAAATGAGAGACATTCACTTAGAGTCAAGATACAAATTATTTTTTATGATTCTTTAAATTTAGTGAAAAATCAGATAAAGCTGAGCTAAGTTTTGAGGGGTTTTAGGGTGAGAAATGTTGTACATTGTACTTCTTGAAATACGTAGGTCCAAATGAAAGGATGTAAATGTCTGGAGAAATCCATAGAGAGTGGGGAAAATCTATTATGGAAAAGCAGGAAAAGCACATCATATTGATGTTTAGGGTGCCTATAAGTATATTTATCTCAGTTGAATTTATCCATTTCACTGTATTGAAATCTTCTTTTCAAAGTCTCCCAACTTCCCTTACCTAGAACTATTCTTTCTCCATGGTATGCATCACTTCTAATATGAGATCTAATTTACTTATATTTATTATTTATTATCTATCTACTATGGCTAAAACATAAGCTCCAAGAAATAAGAATTTTGTTCTTTTGTTTACTAACATATCTGAAATTCTGAGAAGAGTGCCTGCCACATAGAAGGCGTTCATATTAAATAGATAAATTAACGGTTCCCAAAAACTAGTTTTTAAAAAATTTTTAGATGTATTAAATTGAAAGAAGTTTATGTTTCTTAAATTATATACAGTAATTAAAAGTGCTCTGAGTATAATTTTATTCAAAAACATTTTTAAGCACTCTGTTAAGCACTTTTAATTATTTTTCAAACATGATTTTTCTTTTTCCTTTTATATTGTAGTAATTCTTTTACAATGTTAATGAATTCTGTTATTCAGCATACATTGTAATTCTAGCCCTCAACTAAAGGAAATAATTAGCCTCTGCTGGTTAGTCAGTCATTCAACTAGAGCTTAGGCACCCACATCATTATTGAACAAATGAATTGCTAAGCACTATGGAAGGTGATGTATTAAATAAAACACACTGAGCTTAATGAGCCTAGAATAAAATGAGGTGGGTAACACAATTACTAAAGTTCATCATTGGTCAGAAAATGTAGAATCTGTACTGTATTTTGTCATTACAACCTAAAGGTTTATTTTCCAGAAAGGGGCCTCATTAAGTATTCTTAATATGTTTAAAAGAGTCATTACCCTTAAAAACAAATACAGTTGATAAGGTTGTCAAACAGAAAATAACTTTAAGACAAGCATGAGGTTGAGAGCAGACATATCAATTACTTGCCCAATGAACTACATAATCCCTTGGTATTCTTTCCTTTTTAAATATTTAGAGAGTGTCCAGATCTCCAATACTAAGAGAGAAAAGGCAGAGGATTATGATCATGTAGGGTGAAATTCTGACTAGAAAAAATAATGTAAAATAGATTTTCACAAAACCAGAAAATAAAAATCCACTTAGAATTTTATTAATATCCTCCCCATTAGATATTATCAGTTTTCAGTTTCTGGCACAGTGTGGCTGCTGATAGATATTCCCTGAATGAATGGGTGCATGAATAAATACAGGCATACAAAAACACTTTACTTCCTCTATTGGCAAGTTAAATCCATCAGAATTGCATATTTTATATATTATTTTTAACAAAATTCTTGAATGTATAATTCATTTTCAGTAGATACATGTTTAAATTTATATTTAAAACATTGTTTTGATAAATTATTTTCTTATCCTCATTTGTGATTCACTATACTGTTTTATATTTCAAGTTTAGATATATAGATAGAATCAGTTTATGCTAACATTTCACTGACAACATTGCTATAAGATAGGTTGGTAACAAATAAAAAAACCTAAAATATAATACTGTATATCAAATTACCTGTGTACCTGTAAGGAAATATAAATTCCAAGTTGGCGCACTTAATTATACTTAGAGAAAATGCATATGTTTTATTATCCAACAAAATGCAGACGCCATATTTGTACTTCATGTCTTTTTATATCATCCATATACCCCCAAACTACTGAATTGTTTTCTTAAATCTGATCCAAAGTAAAAGTATTTTCATATAAATGTAAAGAGTAGTGAGTCCTTTGAAGTTGGATAATTCCAGAGGAAGTGTTTTCTGTAAGAAAAATTTGATTATCAGTTAATTCTTATAAAGCAATTTAATTGAAAATTATTTCTAATCTGCCCTTGAGAAAAGTGAATATATTTTGAAAGTCCACACAAGAGATAAATGTCCCAGAATGTATTAGTTATTGTTATCATTTTGGATTATGAACTCATGTTAAAAACAAGATTAATTATGCATTTAGTAAAAACTTCATTATAAATAGCAGGAATCATTTCATGATGTAATACTCCTTTTAATTAGTTTTCTAAATTTTTAAAACACAATGCAATTAAACTATAGTGCAAAACAACAAAAGCAACTTAAGTCCTCTTTTAGGTATAGGCAATATGATTTAGTTAAGGAGAGAATGAATTTTATCTGATTATTCCCAGTCATGTGAAAAGTTATTATTATAAAACTCTGATAAAATATATAAATAAGTATTCAGATGACTCTGATGTTTGGTAATTCACATTGGTTTCATTCAGATGAAAAGCAGCTAATCAATGAGTTATATTTAGTGAACCAGAAAATGTATGCATCATTTCAAACATAAATCTTTTTTAAGTACATTTGATTTTAAAGAGCATGCAGTTTATATATTTTTCTATATTGCTAATTAAACAAGGAGGCCATTAGACTGAGATTGCTCAAAGTGCCCTATCTGCCTATGTAAGCAAACCAAAATTTAAGCCTATAAATGCTTCAAGGCATGTACACATATATACCTAAGGACAACCAATCACAAATAGCCAATTAAGATTTAAGCTATAACCAATCAAATAATTTTATTTGTGTGTTGTGTTATTTTCTCTATATGTCTTTCCTCTAGCCCTTGTGGGTTGAATACTCCTAACCACTTCTGGTTTGGTGTTGTTCTGTTGGAATAAATAAATGCTTAAGTAAACTCTTAAAATTTTTAATATGCCTCAGTTTATCTTTTAACAATATATCGTACGTACAAATACGCAAAAATTCACATGAGTGAATATGCATGGATCAAAGGAAAAAATAAGATATATAGTGAGTTATGTCAGCAAAATGGCAGAAGAGGAACCCCAGCCTTAGTTTCCCATAGAAGCATAGATTTAACAAATCTGTAGACCAAATTACCTTATGAGAACCCTAGAATCTAGTCAAGAAGTGTCAGTCTCCAGACAAGTACAAGCCTGAGAATAGCTGCATTGAAATGAGTGAAGAGAGCAATTTCACTTTATCATGCCAGTCCCTATAGCAAGCGCTGAAGGAACTGGCATAGTTTCGTGACTTGGACACCTAAGAACAAAGGAAATGGGAGAGCAGCTTGGTGTAGTCCAGCAAACCTCTGACTGGGACCACCAGGAAAAGGTACATAACTGGAGTTTCTCTTATGTAAGGGATGGAGAAGAGTGAAATACACCTTTAAAGCCCTGGTCTTTCAGTGAACTGTTTCTCCTCATTCAGAGTGCTGATGGAACTGGCACTGTTTGGTGGGGGTAGCTAAGAGCAAAGGAAAAAGTGTGGGTGGCTTGCTGTTTGAAAGTTCCCAGAATCTCTAGTCATAATCTCTTCACTGATTGGTGAAGGTCTTCCCTGTTGATACCAGTCCAGAAAGACTAAGAGAGATGGCTCTTTCTTCAAATGCCTAGACACCTATACAAAGCTATCATGAATTGGATAACCTAGAAGAAATGGATAAATTCCTAGAAATATAGAACTTATCAAGACTGAATCATGAAGAAATAGAAAATCTGACAAAAATGTGGAACCACATCAAACTAAAAAGCTTATGCACAGCAAAGGAAACAACAAAATGAAAGGGCAGTATACAGAATGGGATGAAATATTTGCAAATCATATCTTTGATAAGGTGTTAACATAAAAAATACACGAAAAGGAACTCATATCAGTCAAGAGCAAAGAAGATCACCTGGTTAAAAATGGGCAAAATACTTGAATAAAAATTTCTCCAAATAAGATATATGAATAACCAAATGCTACATGAAAAAGATCCTAAATATCACTAATCCTTGGGGAAATGCAAATCAAAAGCATATCTCTTCACACCTGTTAGGATGGCTGTTATAAAAATAAACAAAACATAACAAGTGTTGATGCAGATGTGGAGAAATTAGAATGCTTGTACACTTTTGGTGGGAATGTAAAATGGTGCAGCCACTATGGAATACAGTATGGAGTTTTCCTCAAGAAATTAAACATAGAATGACCCAGAAATCCTTCCTTTGGCATATATGCAGAAAAACTGAAATTAGGATCTTGAAGAAGTATCTGCGCACCCATGTTCATAGCATTATTCACAATAGCCAAGATGTGTAAACGACTATTATTCATCATCAACAGAGGAATGGATAAAGAAAATTTGATATATACGTACAATGGAATATTATTCAGCCTTAAAAAAAAGAAGGAAAGCCTGCCATTTGCAATGGCATGGATGAACCTGGAGGACATGCTAAGTGATATAAGCCATTCACAAAAGGACAAATACTGCATGATTCCACTTATGTGAGGTATCTAAAATAGTCAAATCATAGGAACAGTAAAATGTGATTTCCAGGGACTGGAGGGAGGGGAAAATGGGAGGTGCTGTTGAACCTCGTCTTGGTTATGCAAGATGAGTAAATTCTAGAGATCTGCTGTACAACATTGAGCCTATAGTTAATAATACTGTACTGTACACTTAAAATTTTGTAAGAGAACAGATCTCACGTTAAGTGTTTTTATTACATTAAAAAAAAATCTCAACAGGTTTGAGGTGGAGAAACTTGATCAAAAGTATTTCATCCAGTGCAGCCTATTTTCATAACACAGTGTGAAATCGTATTTGAAACCATTCTTTCTTTACATTCTTGCATCGGCATCAATCTATGGGGATCTGGTCAGTGATTTTTGGTTTACTTTGTCTCCTAACTTTCCTGATTTTGTTATGACAGGTAATCCTTCAAGTCAGTTGTAAAGAAAATTTGAAAATTCAATTAAGATGTCACTTTTTGGAATGGGTGTTTATTCTTTGCGGGTAGGTAATGTCTAACTATGCTGTCTACTGCCATTTATTTTTTTTTCCCTTTCTGTGTGATTATTTTGTGTTTAAGTGCAATTTTTAAATTTTTATAGAATAGATGGTTTATTAAAACTATAAGGAACATAATAAAAAGATATATATAACTATTCCTACACCATTAATCAGATTATTTTAGTACTATCATCCAAAAACTAATTTACAATGTGATGTTTCTATGCCTGTCTAATAAAATGCATGATGAGATATACTTAACATTCACTGCATGAATGCTGTGATGTCTCTTGAGAAGATTTTGAAGCCAGATTGTCTTGACTCAGTCAGAGAACACTTAGTGTCATCTAAGAAGGGCAATTTGGGGATTATAATGGTGCCTATCATCAGTCTAATTGGATTTTCAGCTTGATCTCCATTTGATTCATGCAAGACTCCTAAAAGGATAAAGGCGGAAGAGCAGGAAAAAAAGAAAAAGAAAACACTGAAGTATCATTTCACTAAATCTCTATAAAATATTAGGCAGAAAGGAATAATTTTGAGCACCTGTCACAATATACAATATAAAGGAAAACTATTTTTTTTTAATGATTTTATTTATTTATTTAAGACGGAGAATGAGAGACCGAGAGCATGAGAGGGAGGAGGGTCAGAGGGAGAAGCAGACTCCCTGCCAAGCAGGGAGCCCGATGCGGGACTCGATCCCGGGACTCCAGGATCATGACCTGAGCTGAAGGCAGTCGCTTAACCAACTGAGCCACCCAGGCGCCCGGAAAAATATTTTTTTAATTTCGAAGATTTTTTTTTCAGTTTACTTTACATGACAACAGGACACTAATCAAACATACATTCAAACATTAGCAGACATTTTACTTCAGTAAATTGCAAAATAAAAGAAAAAAAAGTTTATTATGCATTTGTATGGGTCCTCAAATTTATCACATCTTGATAAAATTTTTCTGCCTTGGTTATAAGTCTTGCAACTAAAATTGTGCTCTGTATTTGTCCCAAATTTATGATTAATTAGATATATTTTCTAATATTTTTATGACTCTTTTTCCTGTGTATTCCTTTTAACATGTGTTAATCAATTAAAGTTGCAAATGAAAGAGCTATTTTAAGGATGATGCTTAAGAGGATCCAATTTACAATGCATGTCATTTCTCAGTGCCATTTTTATCACTTCAGTGGCACGCAAAGTTTTTTATATAATTCATAGTCAGAATATATCCAATAGATACAATTGAGAAAGAAAAACCAACATCAGTCTGGAAATGGGAAAATGGAGATTATACCCAGGAAGACCCAATAATTTTGGTTTCAAATTGGTAAAATATTCTGAGAATATGCAACACGGTGAACAAAAATAAATACAGTGTCAAGAATAAATGCTGCTTGCCTATCATCATCAGATACCTTCGTTAGAAATCTAGGAATCCAATAGCATTAAACATTTCAAAAATAACTTGTTTTCAAAACAAATCAAATTTTTAAAAATGCAATAACGTTGCATTTGCTAATTTTTTAATTGAAGTACAGTTGACTTACAATGTTACATTAGTTACAGGTGAACAAGATAGTGATTCAACTGTCCTATACATTACTCAGTGCTCACTATGACAAATGTATTTACCATCTGTCATAATTAAACATTATAATATTATTGACTAGAGGGTATAATGTTAAGCAAAATAAATTAGAGAAAGACAAATACCATATGATTTCACTTGTGGAATCTAAAAAAACAAAACAAACAGAGACAGAATCATAAATACAGATAATAAACTGATGGTTGCCAGAAGCGGGGTGGGGGGGAAGTTGGTGGAATGGGCAGAAGAGAAGAAGGGGATTTAGAGGTACAAACTTCCAGTTATAAAATAAATAAGTCATGGGATAAAAAGTACAGCTTTTACTTAATGTTTGTTAACTCTTTCCTCTCATGTAACTAGATTTACATGCCCAACCAAATCATTCTTAACAGTTTATATTTTTTTTAATCAGAACTCAGGGGTTATTACAGTGATATTTATTCCATAACTAATAGAGATGCTGAATAATAAAAGATAAATTATGGCATGTCAAAATGTGCATGTCAAAGGAAAATATGCAAATATTTTGTTTTCCTTTATAAGAGAAATAATTATTGATGTTATATTTTTGGATATGAACAAAAAGTATTTTATTTTAATTTTTCTGGAAAATAATAATTGATGTATTTGTATCACCTGACAAACCTCACTGAATTAGTTTTAGTGTACAGAGGAAGAAGTAAAAGCAAGGAGAAAGAGAGCAGATGCCCAGAGAAGAAAAATAATCGGTGCCACTAAGTAAAATGTAGATTGTAGAAAACACTTTGAAGAATTATCATCATCACCATTACTATTTCTACAGTTACAAAACATTCAGAAAGGTTGAGGGTCTTACCAAAGAGTATACATATAAGAGAGTCAGAGACTGAACGCAAGCTTTTTGGTCACTTTCCAGTGACCATTGTATGATTCTGCCTCTTATTTCTTTGCTTGGTGCACTTTTGGTAAGGCATGCTACATGTATCTGAACCTCACATCTCAGGAGATGCAGAACAGAAAACGCAAATTACATAATACAATTTTCCCTTCTAGGGATTTACTTTATGGGGGTAAATGGTAGTTTCACTTTCTCAGATGCTAAGTAGGGGCTTTATATATAGTTTAGTATAATATGAGATAATGACACACTGTCAATTATGGTATGATATAAATGTTAATAGTTTAGCCATTAATGTTTTATTAAATGATAATAAAAACCATGAGATATGAGAAATACAAGTTATTTGTAACTTATAAAGAGTGTATTTCCCCTGTGCCCCTTTTATCAGTTAAAATTGTTGTAGCTTACAAGTTTTCCTCTTTGCTTTGGGTTATTTATAGGCACTTCTTTTACAGTGATTAAAGTGCTAGTTTTTAGTGAATCCATTAAGGAGAAAGTGACTAATTATCAGCATTAACAGTAGAGATTATGGGAAGGACAATGTGTTTCATTGTGAATGCAGAAAACCACTGTGTTAAAGCTGTAATCTAAAATAATGAATGACTGTAACATGTAATAGATAACCAAAAATATTCATAGAGAAGAAACACAGGCTATTATCTATGAAAACAATAAAGAAATTAGAGAGGAAAAACTGAAAAAAGGGTGTTCATTATCCTGTTCACTCTTGGATGGCTGCTAGAGAACAGATATGAGCTAGAATAGCCTGCCTCTCACATCTCATCCCCTGACATTGCTTACATACTGTATCATCCCTCCCAGTACAGAGTCATTTGTTTGCTGCCTCCCTCTTCTTCCTCTATCTGCCCAAAGAAGTTTTATTAATTCTTTAGTGTAGAATTCAAAAGGTTTATTTTAATAAGCATCTAACACTCTAATCCATTATTTCTACTGAAATATATGCATCATAATACTTATTATATACTCTATTGTAACTATTAAACTATCTTTGTCATAAAACTTTCCTTGAGATCAGAAACACTGTATTGTAAACCAATATATCCCCAGGATCTAGCATAATACTAGCTATTTAGTAAAGATTTAGTAGTTAAAAAATAAATATTTGCCATATTTTATGACATTTGATATTAAGTTGATGTTCTGATTTGTATAGAAATACAATTTGATATTGGAGAAAGGTTTAAAAATAAAACTATTACTATTAGTGATAAAAAATAGCTAAAGATGGGGCACCTCGGTGGCTCAGTCTGTTAAGAGTCTGCCTTTAGCTCAGGTCATGATCTCACGTCCCTGGGATAGAACCCCGTGTTGGGCTCCCTGCTCAGCAGGGAGTCTGCTTCTCTCTCTCTCTCTGCCTGCCAGTCCCCCTGCTTGTTTTCTCTCTCTCTCTGCAAATAAATAAATAAAATATTTAAAAAACTAGCTAAAGACATGCAATGTTGTAAACATATAATAAAATACTGTCTAGAAATGTGTGTAGTATAATTAGAGCTAGAGAAATAAACATAGAAAAAAATCACTTGACCAAACACTGAAAGATCTGGGTAAGATAATTATTTGAAAATAAAATAAACATATCAAATCATTTTAAAAAATATAAAGAATACTGGAAGAATTTATTAGAAAGAGTACTTCTTTGAGTCCAAGGTAAACTTATGTAAGAATGCCTCTACCAACTGTGTTGAAAATACAATTCCTGGAACAAGCATGGAGAATACTAGAGGTTATTTAAATAAAACAGTGCAATAATTAACTGCTGAAAGAGGGGATGCTAATTAGGGGTTAAATTCTTTGTGTGTTTTGGAGGTAGAGCCAACAGCATATCCTGACAAATGCAGTGTAAGGTGTGAGAGAGAGAGAAAAAAAATACTCTCACAACTTCAGGGGTTTGGGCCTGATAACTGTAAGCATGGATTTGCCATGAAGTTAGATGTGCAAGAACGTGAAATGAATAATTTTGAAGAAAGTGGAGGGCTGATGATGTCAGACGATGGGTAGAAATGATAGTGGGCATCTCTTGGAATCTTCTATTTAATTTTCTTGGGGAAGTAGGAAACAAAATTGTCCCTTGTGAGTAGAGTAGAGGAGGAAGTGATGGAGGTTTGGAGACAGAGAAGAGGAGAGTGTGAGATAGTTTTCAAATAGAGAAGAATAGAATACAGAAGTGAATTATGGACTCGGTGTCCACAGTCATGCAGTTAAAGAGAGAACAGATAAGTTGGCTCTTTTTCTCTATTCACATGTAACTCAATAATAGAGTCAGAGTAGCCTAAGATTGGATGTAACTAAAATTGTGATTTTACCCAGCAGTTATGACAAGGGATGTGATGGTGTTTAGAAAGGGATTATTATAAACAATGACCAGAAAGAAAGAAGTTATCAAAGAGAGGAGAGACAGCAAAAAATGTAATTATCAATGCATGGAAGTCCTATGTATCAAAAATTTTGTTGGTGTTTAGGCACTCGAGGTTATAATCTGGAGTCAGAGAAGATGTAACAATTTAATATGCAGCAATTTTAAATCTGTCGATCTATGCTAATTCTTAAAAATGATTATCCTTCACAAGAGCTTCTCAGCAATACATTAATAATGAAATGAATACTTAAAAAATCTCTTACAAATAAATAAATAAATTATAAAATACTTATAAAATCTCTTTTATAATTGTATTTGTGAATGTACCTAGGCTTGCTCACATATTTGATGAAAGTGGGGCATGAAGAAGAAGGAATTGTGCATGTTGATCTCCCCATTTCTGAGATTTCATGTTCTCATGCAACATGTAGGTGATGAATCAGCTCTCTCCCTTTTAAAAGGGGTAATTTGTTGAGGCAGTGAAATAAAATATTTTATTTAAAATCAAACAAAAACTAACAGCCTTGTATAGACATAAGAAAAGTAAAAATTTCCTATTCTTTATCGATTCAGAATAAAGAGGATAAACCATATTATATAGAGGACAGCACTTCTTTTAAGTTAAAGGTCACAATTTACTCAACAGACAAGGGAATTTCATCTTCCTCAAAATTCGTTTTTTAAGCTTAGAGACCATGGAGAGCTATGGTTCATGTTGCCACAGTGGAGTGGCTTGTGATGTATCTGAATTTCAACAATATGTTTTAGAACTAATCCAGAAAAGTAAGTTACAAACCTTGAAGTCAGATTGGAAACAGCTGTCATATGGGGGGAAAAAATCAAAGCTGTGAGGGGGAAAAAAATAAAATCTCTGCTACATGGCAGCCTAATTAGCTTTTACTGAATCCAGTGTACGCTGCTCCACAGACTTTATAAACAGAAAACCTGTTTTTAAAAAATTAGTCTTGTATCTTAAGTCATGGATTCTGAAGTTACTATTAATCAGCTTAATTTTAGTGACAAAAATATTTCTTCTGATTTGCTCAATCTGAAAAACCAAATAAAGTGAAAAAAATAGTTTTAGTGTAAGTTTTTGAAACTTCTAAACCATCTGAGAGGGAGGGAAAAGCCAAAGAAAAGATCTGTAAAACTCAATGTAAATTTTACAATATTTCCTTGCTGTAACATTTAAAATGTTTTCTCTGAATAACAAAAGACTGATTTATGTTGGTCTAAAGACTAAGGAAATAACTTTCATCGCATTACTGCAAGTCCAGATGGTGGGCTTGAATGATGGCGGATTCATTAACTACATGATGGCTTTCGGGTTCCAGGATCTTTCTGTGTATTCACTTACTATCCTTAACCTTGACTTTACCTCAGATTTATGGAAAGATGTCTGCAGCCATTCCAGGCATTATATCTAGGCATTACAGTATTCAGAGAAAGAAGAGAAATGGCCTCTCCCCATAGTGCCCTCTTAGAAGTGCTGAAATTTTTCCAGGATCTTCCTAGAAGCCTCATGTATCTGATGGCACATTTCTGAGCCAGTTGTTTGCAAGAATATGTAGGGTGTTCTTAGACCAGAGGTTCTCACCTGGGCGTGATTTTGCCCTTGAGAGGACACTGGGCAGTATCTGGAGACATTTTTTGGTTATCACAATTACGGCACTAAACAACCTATACTTCGGGGGCGCCTGGGTGGCTCAGTCGGTTGAGCGACTGCCTTCGGCTCAAGTCATGATCCCGGAGTCCCGGGATCGAGTCCCGCATCAGGCTCCCTGCTCAGCAGGGAGTCTGCTTCTCCCTCTGACCCTCCCCCCTCTCATGCTCTCTCTCTCTCTATCTCATTCTCTCTCTCAAATAAATAAATAAAATCTTTAAAAATAAATAACTAAATAAACAACCTATACTACGTACCTGACAGCCCCCCACAACAAAGACTTGTTCAGATCACACTGTCAGGAGTACTAAGCTTGAAAAACCCTGTCTTAGAATAATCAGGCCTACCCGTGGAGCTAGGGTTGCCATCCGCTTCCAGCAAGGCACATGAATGAGTGAGGGAAGAATCTATACCCAAAGAAAATCATAGTTATCTTAGAAATAAATCCGCATGGTGAGGCCTGAGAGACAACAATGCCACAACCCTCACCTAGTAGTAACAGGCGCAATTATACAGTCGTATATTTACCTTCCAGTAGCAATAAGGCTTTCTACCTTCAGAAATCTGATTAAAGGTGTCATGATGGCTGACCTCAAGATATTTTAGTTATGGCTAGCTGATGGCCTGATGGATGTGCCATAAAAATGATATTCAAATATATTTACAAGACCATGGAAAATACAGTATTTTCATAACTCTAATAAAATTTTGGCAACTGGGAACATACTAATAATTTTCTTTTTCATTTTATAGCACAGCAATACTTTAAAATAGAAAACCGTATGTATTCATGTCTATGTATGTATGAACTTAAAAGAAAATCATTTTTCTTTTGAAAGAGCCTGGGGTGTGAACTTCTTGAGGAGATGGGCCATTCTTTTTTTTTTTTTCTTCTTTTTTAAGATTTTATTTATTTGACAGAGAGACACAGCGAGAGAGGGAACACAAGCAGGGGGAGAGGGAGAGGGAGAAGCAGGCTTCCCACGGAGCAGGGAGCCCAATGTGGGGCTCAATCCCAGGACCCTGGGATCACTACCTGAGCCGAAGGCAGACGCTTAACGACTGAGCCACCCAGGCACCCCAAGGGCCATTCTTATTTTTAAACCACCTACCATTTTTCACAGATTTTGTATGCTTTTCATAAGATATTAAATAATTGTTTCTTTATAAAGAAGATTTGAAATATTTTATATTCACTTCGTTTTAAATAGCATGGTAGGTAATACATCTAAGATTGAGAAAAACATTTCATTAATACAATATGCAATGATGTTTATCAAGTGAAGTCAAAGTACTTTTTCTAGAATTGAGACTATTTTTGTTCTAGCTTTATTCTAGCTTTTATCAGAGATTAAATGACTTTACAGACATACCTTGGAGATAATGTGAGTTTAGGTTTTGACCACGACAATAAAGCAAATATCTCAATAAAACCAATGCAAATGAATTTTTTGGTTTCCCCGTGCATATAAAAGTTTTAGGTTCACGTTATATCACAGTAGTTTTTTTTTTTCTAAAGATTTTATTTATTTGAGAGAGAGAAAGAGAGAGCATGAGTGGGGGGAGGGGCAGAGAGAGAAGCAGACACCCCACTGAGGAGGGAGCCCTAGACGGGGCTCGATCCCAGAACCCTGATATCATGACCCACGCCGTGGGCAGATGCTTAACCAACTGAGCCACCCAGGTGCCCCTATACTGTAGTTTATTATGTATGCTATAGCATTACATTTAAAAAACCAGCGTACATACCTTAATTAATATCTGTTGCTAAAAAATGCTAAGCATCATCAGACCTTTTGGTGAATCATAATCTTTTTGCTGGTAGAGGGTTTTGCCTGGATGTGATGGCTGCTGATTGATCAAGGTGGTGTTTTCTGAGGGTTGAGGTGGCTGTGGCAGTTTCTTAAATTAAAACAACAAATGAGGTTTACCTCATCCATTGATTCTTCCTTTCATGCACAATTTCTCTGTAGCATACAAAGCTGTTTGAGAGTATTTTACCCACATTAGAACTTCTTTCAAAACTAGAGCCAGCACTTTCAAAACCTGCCACTGCTTTATCAACCAAGTTTATGTAACATTCTAAATCCTTTGTTGTCATTACAGCAATCTTAACAGTATCTTCACCAGGAGTAGATTCCATCGCAAGAAACCATTTTCTCTGCTCATCCATAAGAAGCAAATCTCAGCTGTTAAAGTTTTGTCATGAGATACAGTGATTCAGTCACATCTTCAGGCTTCCCTTCTAATTCTAGTTCTCTTGCTATTTCTACTACATCTGCTGTTACTTCCTCTATTGAAGTCTTCAACACCTCACAGTTATCCATAAGAGTTGAAATCAACTTCTTCAAACTTGTATTAGTACTGATATTTTAACCTCTTCCCATGAATCACAGATGTTCTAAAAGGCATCTAGAATGGTGAATCCTTTCCAGAAGGTTTTCAACTTACTTTGCTTAGATCCGGTAGTGGAATCCCTATCTATGGCAGTTATATATAGCCTTATGAAATGTATTTCTTAAGTAATTAGACTTGAAAGTAAAAATTATTCCTTGATCCATGGGCTGCAGAATGGATGTTAAGTTAGCAGGTTTGAAAACGTTAATCTCATTGTATATCTCCATCAGAGCCTTGGGTGACCAGGTGCATTGTCCATAAGCAGTAATATTTTGAGAGGAATCTTCCCCCCCCCCCCGAGGACTAGTTTTCAACAGTGGCTTAAATTATTTATTAAGCCATGTTGTAAATAGAAGTGCTGTCATCCAGGCTTCGTTGTTCAATTTATGGAGCAGAAGCAGAGTAGATTTAGCATAATTCTTAAGGGTCCTCAGAATTTTAGAATGGTAAATGAACATTGGCTTCAATTTAAAGTCACCAGATGCATTAGACCTTAACAAGAGAGTCAGCAGCCTGTCCTGTGAAGCTTTGAAGCCAGGCATTAACCTCTCCCCTGAGTGAAAGTCCTAGATGGCATCTTCTTCCAATGGAAGGCTGTTTCTTCTACGTTGGAAATCTGTTGTTTAGTGTCTCCACCTTCATTAATTATCTTGGCTAGATCTTCTGGATAACTTGCTGTAGTTCCTAAATCAGCACTTGCTGGTTCACCTTGCATTTCTATGTTATGAGGGTGGCTTCTTTCCTTAAATCTCCTGAATCAACCTCTGCTAACTTCAAACTTTTCTTCCGCAGCTTCCTCACCTCTCTCAGTCTTCATAGAGTTGCTTGGAGTAGGCTTTCGCTTAAGGGAATGTTGTGGCTGGTTTGATCTTCTATGCAGACCGTTGAAACTTTCTCCATATCAGCAATTAGGTTGTTTTGATTTCTTATCATTTTTGTGTTCACTAGAGTAGCACTTTTAATTTCCTTCAAGAACTTTTCCTTTGCATTCATAACTTTACTATTTGGTGCAGAAGACCTGGGTTTCAACCTGTTCCCACTTTTGGCATGCCTTTCTCACTAAGCTTAATCATTTTAGCTTTTGATTTAAAGTGAGAAACATGCAACTCTTTCTTTTACTTTCTTTTACTTGAACACCTAGAAGCCATTATAGAGTTATTAATCGGCCTAATTGCAAAATTGTTGTGTCTTAAGGAGTGGAGCAGTCAGAACACGCACATTTATCAGTTCAGTTTGCCATCTTATGTGGGCATGGTTTATGGCAGTCCAAAACGATTATGATAGTAACATCAAAGATTACTGATCACAGATTACCATAACAAATATAATGTTGAAAATTTTTGAAACGTGAAAATTACGAGAATGTGAGACAGAGACATGAAGTGAGCAAATGCTGTTGGGAAAATAGCGCCAGTAAACTTGCTTGACATAGGGTTGCCACAAACCTTCAGTTTGTAAAGAAACACAGTATCTGTGAATTGCAATAAAGCGAAGTGCAGTAAAACAATGTATACCTGTGTAGAACTCCAAAGTCAGCAGAACACTTTAACACTCAAGAGAAAACTGTGGCTCGGAGAGATTATTATTTTTTTTTTTTCTAGATCTCACCACTAGACTAATCAAGACAAAAATTATGATCTCAGAGATGATATCTCATATCCTGCTGCTTAAATTTTCTAGTTATCTCTTTGGAATACAAGGTAGGATGTAGGAAAATAAGAGCTGGAGAGAAAGAAATTTGCACAACATTTTACATTTGAGATTTCTTGATGATGGATATGCACAAAGGAATGCTCTTAGTTCTTAATGATGCCAGTGACAGTAGGTTTTGCAGAACTAACAAAACAACGACAATAACTTATGTGGAACATTTCCTAGAGTCCACTAGCAAATTTAGCAATCACACCTCCCCAGATTGCTGTTAAGATACAAAATTATTATTTTTACATGACAGGTAAATAACCCGTTCCCTTTAATTAGACTAGATTAAGAGAAGTGAAATGCTTTTGAAAATAGCAGTGGAATGGAATGGTGTCTTTCATCAAGAGCAGAATCATGTTAATGTCTTATGCTGTCTAGTTACCATGACAAATAGGTTGTGGTACATGCACACTTTAATTATTAACACTGAAATCTGCTGAAATTGAAGTATTGCTCTTAGTAAGAGCTATTACTGCTGAAATGACCCATTTAATAGTGACCCATAGTATCAAAGTATGGATTTAAATTGGTAATTAATAACAGTCCATTTCTGAAAATGTTAACACAGGAGTTCAATAAAAATGCTAACTAGGTCTAAATACCACAGACAGTGTATTGACATATTAATATGTTTTACTTATGTTAAATGCTTTGTAGATTTAGGTGTAAAACAAGATGATAACATTAAAAGTATTTCTTTCTTAACTAGTGTCCAAGGAATCAGTTAGTAAACTTATTGGATTGGTTCACTTTTAGTTTTTAGTTCCAAAATTCTTTATACAAGAATTTCTTTTATCATATTCTACAGATGTGAAATGATTAAATAAATGGAAATGAAAAAATTAAATGCAACAGCATGACACTGAGGGAGAATTTTGGAGTAATGAATGGTAGCTGTGTTCATTTTATGATTCACTTGTTCCAAGTCCCATATAACAATTAGCTGCCCCATGCCTACCCTTTTCATTTTATGCCTTATCAAAAGGAAAATATAAAGCTCCATAAGGTGCCATATATCAATTATATTGGAAATAACATTTTAAATGAAATATTGGTAGAAATAAAAAAGGAAGCAAATTTTAAAAATTAAACATACCTAAGGCAGCATGATTATTTCTAGTCACTAATATGTGATTGGAATGCATTAATTGATATTTGGTGTGATCTACTTAAATTGGCTTATCTTAAGCTGATATTAAAATGGAATTATGTTTTCTGAATATATTGATCGACAGCATCCTAAATATGTTAGAAAAGGTTAAAAGAAAAGAATATGTAGTTTATATTTTTTTAAAAGGTAATTTAAAAACTGCAACTTCCACCTGAGAATAAATGTTTATTATATTACTTTAACTATGGTAAATCTAAAAATACGTTTAATAATACCATTCATCTTCACTTAAGTTTTTAAATTTAAATAAAAATTGCAGAAAGATTTTAACAAAACTTCGATCAAATTTCAATATATTTGGTTCAATGGGATTGTTAGTATCTAAGTTAACATATAGAAATATGTGGTAGAAAACATTTCAAAATACTTTGAAAGTTAAGTATACACACACACATACACACATGCACATTTTAAAAAATATATTTTAAAACCAGAACATTTACTTAGCAACTAGTCATCCATTCCTTGAGATGAACTGGAAACTGCAACATCTACGCTCTCAGATTTATGTGTTGTTTCCTCAAGGAACTTATGCCTGAATCTGCAGTATACAGTTTTTGGGTCTCTCAAATGACCTGTACGAATGGCATTTCTTTATTTAGCTTTGGCACTCAAGTTACATTTTTTCTCTGCACTTAGTAGGTTAGATACATTTGGCGCAGGACATTATGTGTGTCTTATTGTGACACTTTCCAAACAATTATGTTCCCTTTTTTCACCTCACTTCTGTGGCCCAGACCAAAGAACTAGTTATGTTTTGTTTTGTTTTCTTTAAAGGAGCTAAAAATCTCTTTATTATAAAATGAGCATGTATCTGGATATATTATGATCAGATTCCTGTAGCTATTTTCTTCAAAAATAAATAACAGTAATGCTACAAATTTCAAATAATATGTTGACGATTTTTCTTTTTGAAAAATTATGTGCTTAACGATATATAAGATGAGGTCTGAAATTTCAAATATTCCAGATTGACTTACTCTGAATCAAAGTTGCTCTTCATAGATTGGGTAGAAATGTTTGCCTTGCTAACAATTACACACACACACACACACACAAACACCAAAATAGTTCATTGAGATTGTGATTTAGTCAAATGCTATAGTAGTGTGTTTGATACCTCCTGAAATAATAGTATAGTAAATTCTGTTAAGGGAAGCTAGTGAAGAAAGAATAAGTGAATGAAAAATACCTTTTTAAGTAATCAACTGACTGCCTCTTCTCGTTTTTAGGGGATTTGGATTAGTTCTTCTCTGGACGGTTAGCTCATTTTATGGAAACATGGTATGGTTACCAAACTTGTATATGAAAATTATAGTGTCCCTTTCCTTTGTCAAAAGAATTAGACCATGGCTGTACACATAGAGATAGGAATTGTTTCATTATAAAGTGAGAATAACAGAATTTTTGAGGTTAAAACTATGAGGCAAACAGGATAAAGAAGGAAGTAATTCTGTTTTATAGAGTTGCACTTATAGGTCCATTTCTTTTCCTTAGTTGGATTACATTTTGCTGTATTTTAAAAGTTCTTTTTTTTTAAAGATTTTATTTATTTGAGAGAGAGAGAGAATGAGAGACAGACAGCACGAGAGGGAAGAGGGCAGAAGGGGAAGCAGACCCCCTGCTGAGCAGAGAGTCCGATGCGGGACTCGATCCCGGGACTCCAGGATCATGACCTGAGCCAAAGGCAGTCGCTTAACCAACTGAGCCACCCAGGCGCCCCTCATCTGTGATTCTTAAGTCATTCTGTATTAACAAACATCATTATTTGAAGCATCATCTTTGTTTGAAATTCAACATCTACAAGTCTTGAAAGACATATTATTGGTCTATTCCAACAGACTTGACTATTTCTATTGCTTTGAATTATTTTGTGTGGGCTTAAGATGGGCCAGCTCTTTTGGTCTTTATGCTATCAACAACAGTGATAATAATAACATAGTTACCTACTCTATGTCTTATTTTTTTTAGCTTATAGGAAACATTTGGCTGATGATTTGTTAAAAAGGTGGGGGGGGGGGTAAGCAGTTTTCTTCTAGTAATCCTCTGCACATTGGGCAGAATATCTTACATACTATTGCTCATAGCCATGTTCTATACCACCTCAGGTTCTTTTGGATACTAAGCAAATTTTAGCACTTAATAGTGGCATAAGCTAGGCAATATTATAAGGCAAAGACAAACAAAAAATCTGTCTATTGCTACATCCAGTAACACTGTGTATCCTTCAGTGGCATATAGGCAGTAAGTTTAAGGTTTTCCTTATTCTCTGTTTAAGAGCCAGAATATGGATTATGTAACATGTTAAAGGACAAAATATTTTTTAAATAAATTAAATGCACTCTCCAACATCCATGGCTTTTAAAACCATAAAAAATAATTTCTCATACAGTGTTACCTTTCTAACAAACTGCCCTTGAAATAAATTCTCACATTTTCAATATTTATGGTGGAGATTCATTTTAGAATGATGAAAGATGATAATAACACTGAAATAGGAAATGGATTATCAGTAAATTGTTAGATCTAAGAGTAACTTCAACTAAGATCAGACAACTGAATTGTGATGTAGGTCTGAAATTTCAAATATTCCTGATTGACTTGCTCTGAATCAAAGTTGCTTTTCATAGATTGGGTAGAAACATACACAGATTTGGTGGCTTACCACTGTTATGACTATCAGAATTTGGCCAAGCGGTTTATCTGACATTAGCAGAAAAATTCATCCTTTCACCATTGTTCTCAGAAACATAGAAACACAACTTTAATGGCCAGAAAACTGTGCAGCTGCCTTTATATTAGTGTCCATTTTTTTTTTAAATTAAGGAAACACCGTTTATTCTGATGAACAAAATCAAAGAACTGAGTAAGTGGAGAGACATTTTATATTCATATATAGAAGATTCAAGATTGTCAAGATGTCAATTCTTCACAACTTGATGTATAGATATAATGCAATTCCAATCAAACTCCCAGAAAGTTATTTCATGGATATGGATAAACTGATTATAAAATTTGTATGGATGGGCAGAAGACACAGAATAGCCAACAGTTGAAGGAGAACAAAAAGTTTGAGGACTAATGCTACCCAAATCCAAGACTTACTATAGAGCTACTGTAATCAAGACAGTGTGGAATTGGCAAAAGAATAGGCAAATAGGTTAGTAGAAGAGAAGAGAGATCCCAGAAATAGAACCCTATAAATAGAGTCAACTGATCTCTGGCAAAGGAGTAAAAGCAATACAACAGAGCAAGGATAGTCTCTTCGACAAATGGTGATGGAATAATTGGACACCCACATGCCAAAAAATGAATCTAAATACAGTCTTTTACCTTTCAAAAAAATTAACTGAAAATGGATTATAGACTTATATGTAAAATGTTAAACTATATAAATAATAGCTATACATATATTTACATAGAGATAGATAATAAACAAATAATAAATAAATAAATAAATAAATAAATAGATAAAATTCCTAAACAATAACATGAAAAAAAAAAAAAACCTGGATAACAAAACCAAAGACACAGCCACAAAGAAAAAATTGATAAACTGGACTTCATTCAAATTAAAAACTTCTGCTCTGTGAATGACAGTATCAAGAGAATTAGCAGACAAACCACATCTGGGAGAAAACATTTGCAAAGATACACCTGATAAAGGACTTTTATCCAAAACGTGAAAAGAAATCTTAAAATTCAACAATAAGGAAATAAATCACCCTCAAATGGTCCCCAGCAAAATTGAGCAGCAGATGTTCACAGTGGTAAGCAGCTCAAATAAGTAAACTTAGACTGACTCTCTCTCTTTTTCTGTAGAAATTAACCCAATCCCTCCACTTCAATTCCCTGTAATATCTTCCTAAAACAATTGTTTTATATGACTGCTTGTATAATAGTGCCCTTGTTAAAGGAAGCCAAGATAAGTTTTCATTTGTCACTTAAGGCATTTAATCAATGTTTAAAAATTATCTCTCAGTAGATAATGGTATAGGAGAGCCAATGGTTTAAGTTCATTCAAGTCCAGATTGGAGTCCAAGGGCAGGATAAGACTAGTAATGTCTCAGCTCAGAGACAGAGAGAATAAATTTTCCCCTGCTTAGTCTTTCTATTCTATTAAAAACTTCAATAGATTGGATAGGTCCAACCACATGGAGAAGGCAAATCTGCTTTACTTATTTTTTTGATTCAAAAGTTAATTTCATCCACATATATACTTATAGACACAAGATAGTGCTTAACCAAATATCTGTGTTCCTCTTGCCCCAATCAAATTTTCACATAAAATTTATCATGAGGGGGAGTGAGGATAATTTTTTTTAATTCCTTGATTTAATACTTCAGTTGCCACCATTAACAGTTCAAACAAATGAAAAAATTAGGAAAAAATATTCAAATGAATGTGCAGTGAATCAACAGGGCACTCACAAGGATATGTTGTCTGACAGCTAAATAAAAAAGTTGTTCCAAGGCAGAAAATGAGAGATTGTGTGTATTAAGTGCTACTAATACTTTAAGTGAGATGAAGAGTAAATATTGGCCATTGCATTTATCAGTATGGATGTCATTGATGATTTTAACACAGTCTGTTTTGATGTAAAGGATATGGCTTTAAGAGGGTTTTTGTTTTGTTTTGGTTTCCCTTTTATGATTAAATAGCAGCATGATTGAGAGAAACTACTTCTATAAGCGAAATAGAGAGGAAAGTCATCAACTGTGAAGAGAGTGCAGGAGTTGTTAAAAATCTGAAAAGGGAGCAAGCAGAAAGTGCAACAGGATAGGAATGAAAGAAAGTGACTCACACTGAGTAAATATATATGATTGCCTGGAAGCATTAAGTCTCACTGGAGGATAGTGATCATGCAACTAAAGCAAGGAAAGTCAACAAGGTCACATTTTCCAGCTTCATTCAAATGTATGTATGCAGGCATGGAGTAGGCTGAGAGCTGGCTTTAACTAGGATTGCAGTTTACAAATATGAAAGAAGGGTAAAGCAATTGAGGGGATATGCACAAGAGTGTTATTAATGAAGGATAAGAGAATTCAAACTGAGTAAGAAGAACTGTGAGAAAATACTGATAAGTAGCAAATTATAATGTATAAAATTATATGAACAAATAATTGCATATGTATATATAACTGTATATACATACTTTCCTGTATTTGCACATTTATTGGAAAATGTTTCTTTTTTACCTTTTAAAACAATATAAGTAAAATATTTTATTTCAATCAATATTATGTTACTTTTTATTTCTTATTACTTCCTCAATTCAATTTTTCTGAAACAGGTAAATGGGCACTAGATTCTCAAAGAAAAGAAGAGAGAAGACTAGAGAAAAGAGAACAGAAAAGTTTTCCATCTGTATTCTACAACTGCAAGTATGAAGATCAATGAAGTTCTAGAACATGACATTAAGGTATTGTGGTTATACTTAATACCATCAGTCTAGGATGTCTTGGAAGAATAAAATAGCTTTGCATTGGATTTCGTCAGTCTGACAGATTATAATAAGCTTGTAGTAAATCTATTGGTATTTGCAAACCTAGCTTAATTATACTAAAGTTTCTTCAGGCAAGAGATCTGAATTTTCTTCTTCTTAACACTCTCCAGTCCATAGTTTTGTCAGTTTGCTTCAGTACACATTAATTATCTGACTGATAGGGTGTGTCACTTTGTAGCCAGCTGTCACTACTGTTGATCAATAAAGCCCCCTCTAAGTCTCCAGTAAGACTTTAAACCTGGAAGAGTATTTTAAGTCAATAATTATTTATATTTACAAAGCAGGTAAGCCAGTGACTTAAACAAATAAAGCTATTCTACAATATAAGACAATGTCTAAATACTAAGAACATTCAGTATGTTAACTTCCATAAAGTAAATAGACAAATTTATTAGGTTTGAAGCTTGCATTTATCCTAGATCTTAACTCAAAGCACATATATTAGAGCATCGTGCAAATACTGCTATAGGTGGGAGGACATCAAAGCTATCTTCACTGCTAGTGTGCTTGAAATCAGAAAAATAAGACATAGTTCTGTACTTGTATTCACCCATGCCTTTATGTAACACAATATGAAACAGGAGACTGGGCTCTGTTTCTAAATACAGCCACTTATGGGTTCCCTCAATGTTTAGCCATTTACAGTATACTGACACATCACAAATTCGAGGAATTGTTTTTAACCTCTCCACAATTATAATTTAAGTTTTTTTAAGAGTGTCTTAGTTTATGCAGGCTTCTATAACAGAATACCATAAGCTGGTGGCCTATAAACAACAGAAATTTATTTCTCACAGTTCTGGAGGCTAGGATTAGCCCCAAGATCAAGGCACCAGCAGATTAGATGTCTGCTTCATGGATGACGCCTTTTCACTATGTCCTCCCATGGCAAAGGGGCAGGGGAGTTCTCTGTAGTCTCTTTTATAAGGGCACTAATCCCATTCATGAAAGCTCCACCATTATGACTTATTCATTTCCCCAAACCCCACCCCCTAATATCATCACACTGGGGGTTAGGACTTAGCATATGGATTTTAGGGGGCAACAAACATTTTGTCTATAGCAAAGAGTGTTATATTTACATGGAAATTTATAATTTATATATATATAAATTGTATATATATATACAATACTCAAATCAAGGTTAGCCAGATATTGATAACTCTAAATGCTAATTATTTTTCTTTTTTTTTTTTTTTAAGATTTTGTTTATTTATTTGACAGAGAGAGACACAGCGAGAGAGGGAACTCAAGCAGGGGGAGAGGGAGAGGGAGAAGCAGGCTTCCCGCCGAGCAGGGAGCCCGATGTAGGGCTCGATCCCAGAACCCTGGGATCATGACCTGAGCCGAAGGCAGACGCTCAACCGACTGAGCCACCCAGGCGCCCCGCTAATTATTTTTCATACAAGAAAATAAATGCTCCAGTAGGCCAGTTTGACACATTCATGACTTGGGGGCAAGTAATTAATTTTCTTACTCACTTTTTTAATGGAGCAAAGTTGTCCCCATACCTTGGCTGTATATTTGATTTAGCCAGTGGCCAAGATATTACTTCAAAATTTAGCTTAAGCTTGTATGTGATATGAGATGCTCAGTTTCATTGGGGATATTTTATTTATATTAACAACTAGAAAAGCTTCAAATTGTTCACTTATTTGAACTGGAATTTTAAATTTTCCTTAAAACTAAGCAAATTTAGAAATTCTAAGTATAAAATGTTGTATCAGAGGAATTAGCCTCTGATTAATATAGGTTTAATAGGATTTCAAGATTAATACAAGACTCTAGGAAAACAATAGTATGATCAAATACCACAGTAGTTCTTAAACTAATTAATAAGGACAGATAATAAGTGAGGGAAAAAATGAGAAGCTAAAATATCTAGTTAAGACTTATAACATATTTTCTATGTAAGCAAAGAAATAAAATATTGACAGTAAAACAGCATTCTTACAAATGGTATAATTATGGACATGATATTAAAATACAAGGCAGGATTTAAATTAGAGGAATTAGAATAAGACACTTGGCATATCTATTTAAATACTTTTATTTATTACTTTGCTATTTCTTTTCAAGAATCTTCAAATAGGTAGCCTGCAAGTAGGAATCAGTTGAGTACATTTGCCACATTCCCATTTAGAATGATTCATTGTTAGTATCAGGCACATCCTGAATGTTATGTGGAGTTTGCTGTATATACTCATACTTAAATTAATTCTTTTGTGGAATATATGAAATTTTGTACATAGCAAAGGTTACAATTCCTAGGTAGTTCTTTGATTTTTTTTTTTAGCATGTTAAATTAAACTTACCTTGAAGTACCATGAAAGACAACAATCTAAACCAGATGGGTTCACACATAATTGCAATAAATCATCATTGATTCTGAAAAAGCATTGCTTAAATATGATACATATTTAACTTTACTCAGTAGAGAAAGAAATGAAACAAAGGCAGATGCTCTGTATGAGACACTTTGCTAGGTTCACTCTCTCTCTCTACACACACATATACACACACAATATATAAATGTAATGTATAGTATATACACATATGTTATATATGTGTTATTGAATGTGTATATTCACATTTAATCTTCACATTAATCTATAAAAGACATATTATTTATAATTAATTATAAATAATTAACAATAATTACATATGTGTGTATATATATGTATATATATAAGGAGTAGACAAATCTATGTGTGATTAACACCAATGCCTCCTTACATGACAATAAAAATAAACTCAATTCATATTTTTTAGGGGTTTTCGAAGGTGTGCTGAGATTAAAAAATATGACATCAACATCATTATCATTGATATAATTAACATTTCTTACATATTTTAATTGTTCATACATCCTAGTTTTCTCAGGATGGTCCCAGTTTACACCTGTTATTCAAGAATAATTATTAAGAGCACCACACTCATATTAAAATATCCTACTTGAGGTGATAAATTATGTGACCGATTATGAAATAAGAAATTTATTATATTTTGAATACATTTAACCTTCACTTCCTAAAACAGTAACTTTCCACATGAAGAAACAAGACTAGTTTATTAACCAATATAAGTATGTCCAATCAGCAAATTATAAAAACAGGGAAAAACCCATGTAACTGGATTCTCCTACCAATGCACACAAGATAATTTAGCTATTCTCAACAGAGTGAATTTGAATGTTTTAATTTAAGGTAATTAATTGCATATAACTTGTACTGGGTGACAAATTCCCCTCCGTGGATGGAGAAATATAAAATCTATGATAAAAATATCACAGGGAATGTACTGAGGAAAACTAAACCTTGAAATAGTTGTGTTTTAGTAAGGGAAGGTAGGTATGTGAAATACACTGAGGGAAGAGGCTCCCACATGGAAGTAGAGAAATGAGCATATTTGCAAAGATTTAGAAGTAAGTTATCATTTTGGTCAGGAGAATTCAAATTAAGTTTTAATGTAGAATTAGCAATTCTTTGTAATATGCCCCCCACACCCTACTTTTTTTTTTTTTTTTTTGAACATGGACTCTCTTTATGCACCTAATCATTCCAGCAACTTCTAATCTGGCATACTCAGAATTTCAGTATTATAAGAATAATGTCGATCATACTTTAAATCCTATTATCTATCAGTACTCTTGAAGTGTGTATTAGTATGTTATATACTATTATATTTTATGTTTTTAAGTACTACTTAAAATGGGTGTACACGTTATAAAAATGGATATTATGCAATTGGACAGAGGAGGTAAAAATATTGAAAAAGGAGGAAGAAAAGTTACCATCATTTGCTGATAATGATAATTTATCTAGGAAACCTAAACGATCTGTTTAAATGCCATTAGAAATAATGCCTTTTGGGGCGCCTGGGTGGCTCAGTTGGTTAAGCGACTGCCTTTGGCTCAGGTCATGATCCTGGAGTTCCAGGATCGAGTCCCGCATCGGGCTCCCTGCTCAGCAGGGAGTCTGCTTCTCCCTCTGACCCTCCTCCCTCTCATGCTCTCTGTCTTTCATTCTCTCTCTCTCAAATAAATAAATAAAATCTTTAAAAAAAAAAAAGAAATAAATAGACATATTCAGTCAACAGCTGTCTTGTGAGCATCAGTGTGAAGTGTTGGAAATCAGGCATGGTCCCTCTCCTCAAAGATCCTACTTCTTAGCAGATTTCATATTCTATTTTATCCCTCCTGATTTGTCTTCAATTTTAATCCTGTACCTTTAGCAGCAAGGATTTTATATAAGTAGCAGAGCCTCACTATATTGCAAGAAGTACACATGTATGTGTGTGTTTGTACGAATGTTTATACAAACATGCATATCTGTGTGCACATGCATATATATATGCTTAATCTTAGCAAATGATCAGTTAATAAATTTTATTTATATATTTAGTTACATATTTATTTACGTACATATATAAATATAAGCATATATGTATATGCCTAGATTTCTGTACACACACATGCACACACACACACAAACACTTGTTGTTTGGACTGGTAAAACTGTAAAACTATAAGCCTTACCATTATCTGAAATCTTGCTACTTTACTGAAGCAACTTGTAGTTTTATTTTTCTTTATATATTCATATGTCTTAGCACATTTAATTGCCTATAATATGTATCCCCACATTTGTTAGATAAAGGAATAAAAGTTTGGCTTTTATGAAGTCCAGGGTTTTTTTTTAATACAGATTGATGGGGTTTACCTATCAAATTGTACAGTTGAAATTCATTTTTGAAAATAGAAAATTTCCCCCAAATTTGGTCAAGATGCACCATTCTTTTGAGTTATACACACACACACACACACAAACACACACACACATAATTTTAGCTATTATATACATAATGTAATCTTTTAAAGTTCCTATTATCTGTGTTAACATGCCGTGGTTACCATTAATTTCCTCTACCTTTTTCATTATAATTGTTATAGTCATCAGTATTTCATCCCCTTAGTCCTTCTTGGATGTCAGTATATTCAATATAATTGTGAACTTTTCAAGCTTGACCTTCTTGATTTATTTTTGGAGGCTATGAAGAGATCTTACCACCTGCATCCTTCTAAAATGTAAAATAATTGAATTGAAAGTACACTGATGGAAAAACAGTTAACCTTTTGCTTTGGAAAGGGCTTGCTGCATTTATGTCAGCTGAGCTCTTTAGTATGTTTCTGTAAATTTACTAAGTATACTTCTAAACACCCGATTTCAGAGATTATCTCAAAACAGAAATCAAGAATACTTTAAAAACTGGCCTAACACTAGTTGTTTCAGTTGTTTCCAAGACCTAATAAACCAACCATTAATAAATTAGATGCATTGCGTCTATTAAAACCCTATCAGAAATCAGTATTTTTAGTTTGTTACATTCAGATTATTTCTCAATATCAAGGCAATAAATAGGAACATAGTATTTTATTAACTGAAATATTGAAAATAAGTTTTCTTTTAGAAAATATCATTTAATAAAATACATTTTTAAAAAGTTAGGTAAAATTTCAAATATATAATGAAATGGCATAATTATATTTGATAAACTTTTTAGTCATTCTATGTCATATAAGTGTAAAATATTTAATCATAGCAAGTAATCAGTTAATAAATTTTTTAAATTTTGTTTATTTAATATATTCTACATTGACATTCTAAAAATGATTTAATTGAGGATTTCCTCTTCATGTACAATATGTAGTAAAAAATTCTTTTTTGCTTCATCTTTCTTTTGAATACTCTTCTCCTGCCTTCTCATCTCATCTCATCCATCTCATCTTTTTTTTTCAAGTTTTTAATTTTTTCCAAGTTTTTATTTAATTTTTTTCAAGTTTTTATTTCTTTCTTTATTTTATTTTTTGTTTTGTTTTGTTTTGTTTTGAGAAGGATCATACTTTATTCTTAGTATTTCTGGGAAAGACCAAAGTCCCTGGACCAAAATAAATGCATACAGTTAAAACAACATGGAAGTTCCTTTATAAAAGCAAATCAAAGTTTCTTCTCAAAAAATTTGAAAAGCAGATTTTTTAATACATGCATAATTCAGGATATACATATATCTATTTTCAATTTTACTTTTGAATAATGTGGAGTATTTACAAAGTCTGAAAAAGCTTGTTCTTCCTGCCTTTTAAAATGCTTGAGATTCCATTTTCTTTTCAACATCAGCAAAAATGCAGCCCAGTCTCACATCCCTAAAATAAGATGGATTTTAAAGAACATTATTTCTTGTATTCATTTTATGGAAAAAAAACCCACATTTTTCATAACCATTTAAGGCAAAGTTTTGTATCAAGATTTTCCATTAGGGCGCCTGGGTGGCTCAGTTGGTTAAGCGACTGCCTTCGGCTCAGGTCATGATCCTGGAGTCCCGGGATCGAGTCCCGCATTGGGCTCCCTGCTCGGCAGGGAGTCTGCTTCTCCCTCTGACCCTCCTCCCTCTCATGCTCTCTGTCTCTCATTGTCTCTCTCGCAAATAAATAAAATCTTAAAAAAAAAAAAAAAAGATTTTCCATTAGTTTCTTTTTTTTAATTATGTTATGTTAATCACCATACATTACATCATTAGTTTTTGATGTAGTGTTCCATGACTCATTGTTTATGTATAACACCCAGTGCTCCATTCAGTATGTGCCCTCTTTAATACCCATCACCAGGCTCACCCATCCCCCCACCCCCCTCCCCTCTACAACCGTCAGTTTGTTTCTCAGAGTCCATAGTCTCTCATGGTTCGTCTCCCCCTCCGATTTCCCCCCCTTCATTTTTCCCTTCTGCTATCTTCTTTTTTTTTTTTTTAACATATAATGTATTATTTGTTTCAGAGGTACAGGTCTGTGATTCAACAGTCTTAGACAATTCATAGTGCTCACCAAAGCACGTACCCTCCCCAATGTCTGTCACCCAGCCACCCCATCCCTCCCACCCCCCCACCACTCCAGCAATCCTCAGTTTGTTTCCTGAGATTAAGAATTCCTCATATCAGTGAGATCATATGATACTGATCTTTCTCTGATTGACTTATTTCGCTCAGCATAATACCCTCCAGTTCCATCCACATCGTTGCAAATGGCAAGATTTCATTCCTTTTGATGGCTGCTTAACATTCCATTGTGTGTGTGTGTGTGTGTATATTTATATATATATATACCACATCTTCTTTATCCATTCATCTGTCAGTGGACATCTTGGCTCTTTCCATAGTTTGGCTCTTGTGGACATTGCTGCTATAAACATCAGGGTGCATGTACCCTTTAGGATCCCTACATTTGTATCTTTGGGGTAAACACCCAGTAGTGCAATTGCTGGGTCATATGGTAGCTCTATTTTCAACCTTTTGAGGAACCTCCATATTGTTTTCCAGAGCGGCTGCACCAGCTTGCATTCCCACCAACAGTTTAGGAGGGTTCCCCTTTCTCCGCATCCCTGCCAACATCTGTTTTTTCCTGACTTAATTTTAGCCATTCTGACTGGTGTGAGGTGGTATCTCATTGAGGTTTTGATTTGGATTTCCCTGATGCCAAGCGATGTTGAGCACTTTTTCATGTGTCTGTTGGCCATTTGGATGTCTTCTTTGGAAAAATGTCTGTTCATGTCTTCTGCCCATTTCTTGATTGGATCATTTGTTCTTTGGGTGTTGAGTTTGATAAGTTCTTTATAGATTTTGGATACTAGTCCTTTATCTGATATGTCATTTGCAAATATCTTCTCCCATTCTGTCGGTTGTCTTTTGGTTTTGTTGACTGTTTCTTTTGCTGTGCGAAAGCTTTTTATCTTGATGAGGTCCCAATAGTTCATTTTTGCCCTTGCTTCCCTTGCCTTTGGTGATGTTTCTAGGAAGAAGTTGCTGTGGCTGAGGTCGAAGAGGTTGCTGCCTGTGTTCTCCTCTAGGATTTTGATGGACTCCTGTCTCACATTGAGGTCTTTCAACCATTTTGAGTCTATTTTTGTGTGTGATGTAAGGAAATGGTCCAGTTTCATTCTTCTGCATATGGCTGTCCAATTTTCCCAACACCATTTGTTGAAGAGACTGTCCTTTTTCCATTGGACATTCTTTCCTGCTTTGTCGAAGATTAGTTGGCCATAGAGTTGAGGGTCCATTTCTGGGCTCTCTATTCTGTTCCATTGATCTATGTGTCTGTTTTTGTGCTAGTACCAGACTGATTTGATGATGACAGCTTTGTAATAAAGCTTGAAGTCCGGAATTGTGATGCCACCAGCTTTGTTTTTCTTTTTCAATATTCCTCTGGCTATTTGGGGTCTTTTCTGGTTCCATACAAATTTTAGGATTATTTGTTCCATTTCTTTGAAAAAAGTGGATGGTATTTTGATGGGGATTGTATTAAATGTGTAGATTGCTCTAGGTAGCATTGACATCTTCACAATATTTGTTCTTCCAATCCATGAGCATGGAACGTTTTTCCATTTCTTTGTGTCTTCCCCAATTTCTTTCATGAGTATTCTATAGTTTTCTGAGTACAGATTCTTTGCCTCTTTGTTTAGATTTATTCCTAGGTATCTTATGGTTTTGGGTGCAATTGTAAATGGGATTGACTCCTTAATTTCTCTTTCTTCTGTCTTGTTGTTGGTGTATAGGAATGCCACTGATTTCTGTGCATTGATATTATATCCTGCCACTTTACTGAATTCCTGTATGAGTTCTAGCAGTTTTGGGGTGGAGTCTCTTGGGTTTTCCACATTAAGTATCATAGTAATCATCTCATCTCATCTTGTGCCAATCCCTTTCTTCATCTAAACACTACATGCTCAGACTTCTCTTAAAAAATCCAGCATCACTGATTGTCAAAATTGAAAAGAATTTTAGAGGATTATAAATCGTCATTCAAAGTATGGACAATACCTCTGATAAGATCTTCTAACCAGTGGAATGTGGGCTGAAATAAATATACAGCCTCCCTCAGTAATCCTCATTCTCTTTTCCAAGATGACCTTAGTAGGCACATGTTGAAAATGATGGTGTTACACAATTGAAGAATCCCAACTGACAGGAGGGATCAAATCCCCTGCTAACAATGTGAAACTGGGACATAAGAGCCAGTAAGATTAATAGACTATACCTTTGCTATTAAGAATTTATGTGTTTATAGGGCGCCTGGGTGGCTCAGATGGTTAAGCGTCTGCCTTCGGCTCAGGTCATGATCTCAGGGTCCTGGGATCGAGTTCCGCATAGGGCTCCCTGCTCCTTGGGAGCCTGCTTCTCCCTCTGCCTTTCTCTCTCGCTCTGTCTCTCATGAATAAAAAAAAAAATCTTTAAAAAAAAATTTATGTGTTATAGTTTGTTTACCCTAAAGTACTTTAGGAAAATGATTTCTTGGTAGCCTTCTTAAGAGGTGACTTTTTTCCTCCTGGATGGCTTTCATAAAATTGGGTGTAGACATGGGGTCAGTTTCTTCCCTACGGTTTGTAGAACTTCCTCTGCCCCCCACACACTTAAAAAACTAGAAGTTTATATTTAGGGCCATTTATTCAGCAAATATTTATGTATTTATCAGACACTTTCACAGTCCCTCCTTGATTGCAGACATCTTTATTATCCCGGTTACTCCTATATACATACCACCATTTTAATACTTTCCCCACTTGCACTCATACTAATGCTAATGTCATAATTTTATGAAATTTCACCAGCCATATATTTGTTTTAAACCTGATTATGCATTATCTTCCAGTTATTTTCTTCAAATGATAAAATATTTTTTTTGCCGCTTTATCTCAACCACTTACTACCATACAATGGTTTCTTAACCTCACTCATAATATTTCCCATGTGTCCCAGAAAAAGACAACATCTATAAAATGATCTACACAGCTCTACATATCCTGCCTCACTTTACATATTTTATGACACTCAGCCTGCTACAACCCAATTAGTCTCTTTGTTGTTCTTCACACAGACCAGACAAGCAATGGTTACAGAGCTTTGATAGCTACATGACTAAATATTTCACTTCCTTCATGTCTCTACTCAAATACCACCTCTTCACTGAGTTCTACTTTGACAACCCTAATTAAAATTGTAACTTCTATCTGTGTGTCTGCTTTTGTGCCAGTACCATACTGTTTTGGTCACTACAGCTTTATAGTATATCTTGAAATCTGAAGTTGTGATATCTCCAGCTTTGTTCTTTCTTGAGATTTCTTTGGCCATTAAGGGTCTTTTGTGGTTCCATGCAAATTTTAGTATTAACTGTTCTCTCTATGAAAAATGCTGTTGGTATTTTGATAGGGATTACATTGAATCTGCACATTGCTTTAGGTAGTATGGACATTTTAACAGTATAGATACAAATGGAACAGAATAGAGAGCCCAGAAATAAACCCACAATTATATGGTCAATTAATCTATGACAAAGGAGACAAGTATATACAATGTGGAAAAAACAGTCTCTTTAATAAATGGTGCTGGGAACACTGGAGAGCTACATGCAAAAGAATGACGCTGGACCACTTTCTTATACCATACACTAAAATAAACCCCAAATAGGTTAAAGATCTGGAAGGCAGCTATGCTCACCACTATACCACCAACGCTAGGTTAAAGATCTGAATGTGAGACCTGAAACCATAAAACTCCTAGGAAAGAACTTAAGGCAGTATTTTCTTTGACATTGGGTGTAACAAAACTTTTTTTTAGATATATCTCCTGAGGCAGAGGAAACAAAAGCAAAAATCAACTATTAGGACTACATCAAAATAAAACTTTCTGCACAGTAAAGGAAACAATCAATAGAACAAAAAGGCAGCCTACTGAATGGGAGAAGATATTTGCAAATGATATATCTGATAAGTGGTTAATATCCAATAATATATAAAGAACTTGTGCAACTCAACAACTAAAAAACAAATATTTTGATTAAAAATCATCAGAGGACCTGAAAATTGTACCCTCAACAATAAGAAATTCTCCTAATCATCCTTATCTTTCATATATTTTTAAGTCTTTTCTGTAGCATGCATCATCAGCTATTATACTATATAATTTACTTGTTCATTATGATGTCAATCATTTATTGTTTATTTTTTTATCTCCTCCAGTAAATTACAAACTCCTTTATGACAGGAAACCTGACTCCTTTTATTTCCTGATATATCTCATGTTCTTTCAACAATGTCCTCCTATATATAAGAGACCCTCAATATTTTCTAAATGAATGTTGAATTAATGTGTATGTATAGTTATATATGTTATTCTAGTAATTTTATAGCATTTTTAATTAAAACAGCAATAAATCTGGAACTGGAACACTCATCTTAATTCCACATTCTTTATTAACTGGTTCTTTGATGATGCCTACTTAACCTCTTAGTTATCTCACTTACAATTTTAATATAATTATATTTTATCACTCTACTTCTCAGAATTATGGTTGAAATCAAATGAGTTAAAGCATATGAAAGTGGTTTATAAACTCTGTATCAACAAATATTTTAATTAGATATTGTTAAAAGATAAACTGAGGCATATTAAAAATTTTAAGAGTTTATTTGAGCAAAAATTGATATGAATTGGGCAGCTTCCAATCTAGCAAATAGAAAGGAGTTCCAAGGAGCTGTACAAAAATGAAACACTTTGACACAAGGAGTGGGAGAAGGGAGTGAGAACAAAGAAGTTATAGTAGGCAAAAATGCAAGTTGGTTATTGTCAGGCTACTTTCCTGATGGTCCTATGAGGCAATTACCTACCTAGTGCTGTTAGGTAATTCTTGATTGACTGGTTTAAGATTCCATTTCTGGGAGAGGTGAAACTATAAGAATCAGTTTGCTGACATAGGACTTAGCATAATTGAGTCCATTTGGGGCCTGTCGTCTTGTTTTTAACAAGGTAATTCTCTTTACCTTTTTATCATATTACATTTGTAAGATACAGAAAATAGAAGAAAAATGTTAAGGTAATGCATACTTCCTTTTGGTTAAAATAAAATAAAACAAAACCAGAACATGCTTACATTTGAGTTGTCTCACTAAGAGCAAAAATCAGAATTTTTTTTTTTTACTGATTGATTTTTTTATTCTTATGTTAATCCCCATACATTACATCATTAGTTTTAGATGAAGTGTTCCATGATTCATTGTTTGTGCACAACACCCAGTGCTCCATGCAGAATGTGCCCTCCTCAATACCCACCACCAGGCTAACCCATCCTCCCACCCCCCTCCCCTCTAGAACCCTCAGTTTGTTTTTCAGAGTCTATCGTCTCTCATGGTTCATCTACCCCTCCGACAAAAATCAGAATTTTTAATCCTTTCTTCCTCAGAATTAGACAATTGTAGGAAAAATCATACTTTATACATAAAGTTCCATTAGCTAACCATTCCATATGTAACCTTGGCTTCTCCATTTACAGTTAAAATCCGCTAATAAAGTTATGAGCCTTAGTTGGCAATCCGTACATAAAAATCATTCTCATTGGTGTAACTTTACATACACATCAATGTATGAATGAACATATATTTATACATAAATATTAACATAAGTACATCCATACATTAACATAATGTATGCATATATGTCATTATTTTGCTGAAAATAATAAATTTAGCAAAAATCTGACTAGTTCTTGGAGTTCTTGGGGTAGACACTGAGATAATCATTTGGGGAGAGTTCATTTGGGGACATTGGATAGTGTAATACTACTGGTACTAGATTTAGCCAGTGAATATTTCTTTAAAAATTAAAAAAAAATAAAACACCACACTCCCAGAATAAAGTTTATAAGAGTTCACTGTCATTGGATGCGAAATCAATGTCTGATAACCATAAAAGATGTGGGAACTGACTCAATGTTAAACATGACTTAAATGTAAATTTCAATAACAGAACTGGCTAATAATAGATGAATATGGAGTCAGACAACAAAAGTAGTTTTCAAAACAGAAATACAAGGAGATAAATTGGGTCAGCGTTAGCGATATGTCACAGAATACTAGGGGAAACATAAATCTATTCATAGTTTTCAAACATGTTATTGTTAGCCTGTCAGTGTTGGGGGCAGATGCAAGCTTAACTTTAATGTCATGTTCCATTAAGATTGATCCAAATATGCCCTTTGAATGAAGCTGAAATGGAAAGAAATCTATTAGAGAATACATAGGATTCATGGCTACAAGAATAGTAGGAATATATTTTGTTTAATTTATTTTAATAATGAGAGAGGTAACATGACCCATCCAACAGCAGACCACTAAACAGAAACAAAAACCAAATATTTTTTGCCTTAATTCAGCGTTTTGCTTTGTTTTGTTTTGTTTTTATTGCACTGTGTTCCCATTACATATGGGACACCGTCCTAAATCCTGTAAATTTAGAAAGATGGCCAAAGGAATTTTGAATCTGAGAACTTTCAGAATTGTGTTTTGTTTATTTTGTTGGTCATATCCAATAAGATAAAAGTGATAATTAAATTGTTTTTCATTTCATTCATTCATTCACTCATCAATATTTGAACAACTAGCAGGTTTAATAATCATCTGACAAAACATGACTATGTATATAATTATAGTTGTATGATTTTCAGTTATTGCAGGAATATATTATTATATACTCCATTCAAAATTTCTTTGTTCATCATAACCATTTAGCTCCATTTGGTGCTAGTAAGACTATTAGGCAATTTAGAAATCTCTGTTTTCTTGAAACTTGGCAATAAGAAGCATTTACAGTCCTAAGGAGACTTTTAATCTGGCTAGGCAAACTAAGCATATGTAAAATGCATACGTGGCCATATGATAGAATTTTCTATTTAAAATCAAAATGAGGAATGCAGACAATAATGCTATAAGAGTTTAGAGGAAATAACGATTAAAGGGAGCAGGTAATCAAAGAAGAGTTTGTGGGTGGGACAGTGGGAGTTATGCACAGTATTAAAGGACTGATTTGATTTCTTAAAGTGATGCCTTTATTGAAGCAAATGACACACTTATTAATGACGTAGGCTTCCATTATCTGATTAAATGCTTGACTTTACTGACCTGTTACTTTACCTTTGAGACTTCATTTACTACCTGGCTAGCACAATTCTCCATGTGAAAAGGAAGGTCAATGCTAATCAGAACACTTTCCGCAAGGTTATATAAAATGCTAGTTAATCCTGAAAAATTTGTGGTTTTTTTTTTTAATAGAAACATGTTTTTCTCTTGCTTTTACTTCTTTTCTTGAAGAAATTAGTGCTTTTTTTTTGTTTTTAAAGCTGGATGCAGCAAGTAAAATGCATGAGTGCTTATTTTATTTTAGGTTTGTATTAGATTAGAAAAACAGGGCATTCAGAATGCCCTTCCTCACCTTGCAATGAATCTGACTCATAGGCAATTTATAGCAACACATAGAGTTTTAAAAGTTGCTGCAGTAATAGTCAGCAGTCAAACTATTATAATTTAAAGAGACTAAAATGCCCCCAGAGAACACATTTTACAAGAAAGCTAAAATTTATTGAAAAACAATGTAAGTTGGGTTTTTCATTCATTGTTTTCATTTCTGAGAAAATCAGTGGCCATAATGCTTGTTAAGTTGGCATCCTGCTTGATGCTGTTGCTGTACAAGTCAGACTTTCAGTTTTTTTTTAATTTTTTATTGTTATGTTAATCCCCATGCATTACATCATTAGTTTTAGATGTAGTGTTCCATGATTCATTGTTTGTGCATAACACCCAGTGCTCCATGCAGAACATGCAAAGGAAACAGTCAACAAAACCAAAAGACAACCGACAGAATGGGAGAAGACATTTGCAAATGACATATCAGATAAAGGGCTAGTATCCAAAATCTATAAAGAACCCATCAAACTCAACACCCAAAGCACAAAGAATCCAATCAAGAAATGGGCAGAAGACATGAACAGACTTTCAGTTTTAACAACCAAAGACAAGGTCAGATTATACTGCTTTTCTGCCCACTTCACTATGATATAATACACCTTCAAGAATGTTTCCAGATATTTCAGTATTTCACATCATTGATGAAATATAAAAGTATCCTTTCTTATTCTTATAGAAATTTTCAGAAATTTCTTTTTTTTTTTTTAAAGATTTTATTTATTTATTTGAGACAGAGAGAATAAGAGACAGAGAGCATGAGAGGGAGGAGGGTCAGAGGGAGAAGCAGACTCCCTGCCGAGCAGGGAGCCCGATGCGGGACTCGATCCCGGGACTCCAGGATCATGACCTGAGCCGAAGGCAGTCGCTTAACCAACTGAGCCACCCAGGCGCCCCCAGAAATTTCTACTATGAATTTCAAAAGGTGTAACATTATGTAAAAATAAGGTTGTGACTTACTAGTGAGAAGTATGATCAAGGATCTGGGAAATAATGAAAATTGACAAAATGATATAAGAAGAGCCACCAGGATTCTCCAAACACAAAAAATCCTTTGATATGAATTATCAGAGATATAATTTTTACCTCATCCATTAAAATAATATATTTAAAATAATGTTATTATTTTAATAACATTAAAATAATATATTTTGTTAGTGTTTTAAATTAAACAGAAATGTATGGTTGAAAATGAAAGAAAAAACATCAAAGACACAACCAACAGCATGTTTAATAATTTGTTTTTTGATGTTTCTGCCATTATTTTGATGTTTCTGAATTGAACATTCAGCCTTGCCTGAGAGAATCACAGTTTAAACTTTAGTACCAGAATTTTTATTGCCAGTACCCATGCCACTCTAAACCACAAAATTGTTTGATAAACTATATAGTCATATTTTTAATGGGCTGTACTTCAAGAAGTGTTCAATTCTTTCTTCTTCCTGTGACTTTATCACTAGTTCCTGTAAACATTGTGTCATCTTTGAGGCATAACACTACCATTGCAAAAGTTTCAATAGAAACAGATACAGAAAATTAAGATCACTAAGGAAATTCCACTTTACATTCACTGTTATTTCTTTGAGATAATATAATTGTTTTCCTATTTTTATTCTTATTATGGAAGGTAAAGATAAACATTTTACAACTCAAGTCTAAAGCATCTGAAAGGCCAATCAAAAATTATTGGTGTTATACCTAGGGACAAAATTTTGTAAAACAATTTTAAATATTTTCTTCATTTTCTCTACATATAGTGTTTATATACCTTTACATATTTGTTATCCAGTTATACCTACAATTTTCTGTCTTTAGTTTTATCTCTAAAATTAAAACATAAACACTTTCTTATTAAGATTACTGGTAACAGCCATATAACACTTTGAGTTAATACACCAATGTTTATTATTTTGTCATTGGATATTTAGTTGGTTTTCAAACTTTTAGATATGATAAACAATATTTTTTGCCAACATGTTTGCCTTTAAGATTTGTTTTATTTTATTCTCTTTTTTATTTCATGATTTGGGGATTTTTTTAATCCTAAATCCTAAGTTACAGTTTTTGAATGAAAAGATATACACAATGTTAGATATTTTATTGACAAGTTTATTGATAAAAGAGTTGTCCAGCTTTATACTCCCACAATCCTTTTATGAGCTTGTACTGGTCCTGTATCTTTTCAAATATCAAGTGTTATCTTTTACAAATATTTCCTAATTTAATTCAATTTGCCTTTCTTTAATTATTGATTAGAATAAATATGTTTTCCACACTGTCATCTTCTTCTTCCTCTGCTTTTGTTACTTAAAATCCTTTGGTAATCCTATATATTTTAAAAGAAGATAAGCAAAGTATACAATATAAAACTAAGTTCATGTAAGCAATTGGGTATATTTTTAAACCAGATTCTTAAGGTCAACTATACAAATTAGTTTTCAATGAATGATATATTTTTTTTTTCCTGCCAGAGTATCAATTGGTTGATAGGTAGCTGGGTAGATTTAGATGAAAGTATGATGAAAAAAAATCTCAAAAAGTTGAAATATGTACTTAATTATTATATTCTGAGAAACCTCTTCATGTTTTTAGTAATAATTTTGCCCTTAGAATTTTCAGAAGCATTGTATTGGTTAATTGATTTCAGGAACAGCTCCAAACATCTCTGGCGGGACTAGGTCTGTGATATTTTTCAGAACTCTCTAGGGGGTTCCAATATGAAGCCAAGGTCGAGCATCTATCATCTAGGCTAATGGATTTTCCATTAGTAAATTTATACTTTTGTAGTGTTATAATTGTGTTATTGACTAACCTTTGATATGATGAAGTAAATAATAATATAATTGCTATAACTGTCTAGTATTGAAAATATAAATAATGAACAAATTTCCATGGGATTGTAGATGTCAGTGTACTGGCATAAATGAGTGGTGAAAGAAGTGATGATTTTACATGAGCAGCTGAAAGAGAAAATGTAGAAGCCAAAGAAGGCATAACTAATAATTGGATTTGATGATGAGCCATTTTATTTCTATTTCTAAATGTGTTATCTGTTACAAAAGCTAATTATCAAATAGTGGATAAAATCATCAATAATTTTACATGATTTACTAAGAAAGCACAGTGGCCCAACTAGTAGGCTAATAGTTGTTTTGGTAAATTGTAGAAATTAATGTTTTTATTTTTTAATCTACTTGAGTATAATTTTTCAGGAAATTGAAGGAAATTCATTTAAAGTTGACTGAGTCACAGTGAAAACAAGGAATATAATATATTACTGGGAAATTTATAGAAGTACTGTAATCACATAGATGTTGACAAATCTTATTGCTGGAAGAAAGCAAATGAGCCTAAGAGCACTGTTAGATATTACATAATATTAATATGATCTCACTGATATGAGGAATTCTTAATTGCAGGAAACAAACTAAGGGTTGCTGGAGTGGGGGGTGGGGTGGGAGGGATGGGGTGACTGGATGATAGACACTGGGGAGGGTATGTGCTCTGGTAAGCGCTGTGAATTGTGCAAGACTGTTGAATCTCAGATCTGTACCTCTGAAACAAATAATGCAGTATATGTTAAGAAAAAAAAAAGAAGAAGAAGAAGGTAGCAGGAGGAGAAGAATGAAGCAGGGGAAATCGGAGGGGTAGACGAACCATGAGAGACGATGGACTCTGAAAAACAAACTGAGGGTTCTAGAGGGGAGGGGGGTGGGAGGATGGGTTAGCCTGGTGGTGGGTATTGAGGAGGGCACATTCTGCATGGAGCACTGGGTGTTATGCACAAACAATGAATCATGGAACACTTCATCTAAAACTAATGATGTAATGTATGGGGATTAACATAAGAATAAAAAAAAATCTTTAAAAAGAAAAAAGAAAAGAGGGCGCCTGGGTGGCTCAGATGGTTAAGCGTTTGCCTTTGGCTCGGGTCATGATCCCAGGGTCCTGGGATCGAGTCCCGCGTCGGGCTCCCGGCTCAGCGGGGAGCCTGCTTCTCCCTCTGACCCTCTCCCCTCTCATGCTGTTTCTCTCTCGCTCGCTCTCTAAAAAATAAATAAATAATCTTAAAAAAAAGAAATTAAATTAAAAGTAGGCCTAGGTCAGTTAGAAAAGGAAGAAGCGTTGTTAACTATAGTCACCCTGCTGTATATTAGATCCTTGGAACTGATTTATCTTATAACTGGAAATTTGTGCCCTTTGACCAGGATGCTTTAATGTTCTCACTATAACAACAACAATGTTAAAATGGTAATTATGTAAGGTAAAGGATGTGTTAACCAACCTTATTGTGGTAAGGATTTTGATATACATAAGTGTATCAAATCATCACATTGTTCACCTTAAACTTACGCAATGTTATATATCAATTATATCTCAATAAACCTGGAAAATCCAAACAAACAAAAACATTTACATTTCTTATTATTTTTAACATAGGATTATACTTTATATATTATTTTACCATTTAATTTTAGTTACAATTTCAAATGAAAGTAATTTCTTTAGACCAATAAACATTTTGTAAATAAAGGAAAAAATAATTATTGCTTTGTGGATTGAAAGGGGCACTAGGTACCAGAAGTAAACATTACAGCCCACTTTTTGGATGTATGCCAGCACATTTACAGTGAAATATTACAGAGAAACACAACACATTATAAATATCTGTGATCCATCCCTTCCCCCAGCTTCTAAAGAGGAAGGATGGTTTCCTGAGAAACCACTTAGCCTTCACTAAGCAGGCTAGTGATAGAACAAACCATACATCAATACATGAGAAAGTGTGAGAGATAAAAAGGGGTGAAAAAGGAGAAACTTTCCTGGAAGTGGTTATATAGAGGAGGAAAGAGGAAAAGGAAAGTGAATGAATAAAGTTATTAGAAAAAGTACAACAATAAAGAGAGATATGTTTTTTTTTAATATAATGCCTTATTCATCTCCTGGCAGAAATCTACATTAAACTACTGAAGTACTTTTCAAAGGTTTAATGTTGAATTGATGCTTCTTTTAAATGTCACATAATGCTGGAACTGGCCTTAAGATGGCTCCTTGTACATTTGTATTAAACATGTGTAAAATGAAATGTGTATGAACAGTTGATAAGCGAAAGGCAGAATGAGATTAGAGAGTAATTAAGAGGGGCAGCCAGGCAGTGAGAGTAGCTGAGTCTTTTTACTAGATGGGAGGTTACCCTTGTTGATAGTTATGCTCCCTATATTTGGAGTAGCCTTGGGTGCTGAAGCTATGCAGCTCTTCTCTATCCGCCATGCCCAAACTTCTACAGTTCTTGGGCTTTTAAAACCACAGTGTATTACTATTTCACTTTTTTATATCTTAATATGTGTCCTAATAATATATCTTATAGTGTTGTTCTCTATTTTGGGAAAACCAAAAAACAAACAAACAAAGGCAAATAGAATAGTTATGCTATTTTATATTGAAGTAAAATTTTGGATTTTTTCAGTCATTCAAGGTTATAGTACTTTTGGAGTATAATGCTGTAAATACACAGGATTTTCCAAAAGTGTAGAATATTTTACATCAAGTTTGATCAAAATTAACTTTGTGGATGTTGAATTTTTCTTATACACTATGTTCATTGTACTGAATATTAATGTTTCTATGCAAAATACCCTATTTTAGTCTCATCAGATAGGACTGAAGAGCTAACATACTGGGCGTGTCTATACTCAGTTTCAAAGAAAGAAAATTCTGAATGACTAGGTCAACTCCTTTGCTTTTCTTTTTCTTGTAATATAAAGAGAAGATATGTAAGATTCCTGAGTGATCTAAACTTTAGTTTCAGAAATCAATTAAAATAACTGTTTTACTTTAAAAGATGAGAAAGCTGGGGCACCTGGGTGGCACAGTTGGTTAAGCGTCTGACTCTTGATTTCAGCTCAGGTCATGATCTCATGGTCAGGAGATTGAGCCCCACTTTGAGCTCCCTGCTTAGTACGGAGTCTACTTGAGATACTCTCCCTCTGCCCAACCCCCCACTCTATCTCTTTCTGTCCCTCTAAAATAAATAAATAAATCTTAAAAAAAAAGATGAGAAAGCTAATATTTAAATTTTAAGTCAGTTATTCATAGTATTAATGTTTCATTTGCGAGCAATTGAAATATAATTGAAATATATGTAATATTTATTTTATGTATATATGTAATAATATAATATTTTAAGTAAGAATATATTTTTAATATTCAGTATTAAAAAATACTAATAAAGGGTGCCTGGGTAGCTCAGTCGTTAAGCATCTGCCTGCAGCTCAGGTCATGATCCCAGGGTCCTGGGATTGAGCCCCACATCAGGCTCTCAGCTCAGTGGAGTGTCCCTCTCCCTCTACCCCTGCTTGTGTCCCCTCTCTTGCTGTGTCTCTCTCTGTTGAATAAATAAATAAAATCTTCAAAAAAAATAAAAAAATGAAAAATACTAATATGAATGAAATAAAGCATTGAAATGGTTCATATATTTCCATTCAGCTAACAAGCAATGCCCTATTGATAAATGCCTAGACTTCTCTGAGCTGATCTAAAATGAACTGATTGCCTAACAGACCTATTAAAGCCAAATCAGTCAAATTCAAAAAAAGTATTTAAAAAAATTCATAATATACACTTTTTTTTCATATGCTCATAGGTAGAACTCACCTTTTTTTCCTATACCTTCACCCATTATACTTTTGTTATATTTCCCACCACTGTATTTATTTTATAGCTCAATGGGTTTCTTTTTTTTCCAACCCAACAAGTATGCTTCCATGGTAGAAATTTTAACCTTTCTGTATCCCCAATCTCTTCATAGTATCTATTGCCTTTGGCTCTAATGAAAATGCAGATATTCTTAAGAAAGACTGATTGCTCCTATTGCAACCCTCTAGAATGAAAAACACTCACTCACTATGCTCCATATGCCATCCAGAGGGCTGGGATGGTTGTATTCTACATAGCCACTGGAATGTATCCAAACCAATACCTTATCAGGGATGAGAAGAAAACAAGGGTGAGAGAAGAAGAGATGAGATGCAAATTGGACAGTTGGACAGAGACACTTGAATTGGTATAACTATGAAAGAGAGAGAGGGTGTTTGTAATACTTTTACATAATTTTGAAATAATTACAGTGACGTAGAAAGAAACCATAATGCAGTGGTATGAGACAGAGAATGACTGATGAATTAGAAAGTGAGGAACAATGGAGTACCTGGATGGCTTAGTCTGTTAGAGTCCAACTCTTGATTTTGGTTCAGGTCATGATCTCAGGATCGTGAGATCAAGCCCTGAATTGGGCTGAATGTGGACCTTGCTTAAGATTCTATCTCTCCTGGGGCGCCTGGGTGGCTCAGATGGTTAAGCATCTGCCTTCGGCTCAGGTCATGATCCCAGGGTCCTGGGATCGAGCCCCGCATCGGGCTCCCTGCTGAGCAGGGAGCCTGCTTCTCCTTCTCGCTCTGCCTGCCTATCTGCCTACTTGTGATCTCTCTCTCTCTGTCAAATAAATAAATAAAATCTTTAAAAAATAAATAAATAAAATTAAAAAAAGATTCTATCTCTCCCTTTCCCTCTGCCACTCCCCACCACCACTTGTGCTCAATCTCTCTCTCTCTAAAAAAAAAAAAAAGAAAAGAAATTGAGGAACAAGAGATACAATACCTCTTATGCTGTTGATGTCAGTAAAACCTTTCTGTGCTGGGGGAAAACAAAACACCCCATTTGGGTAGGGTAGTATATATATATAATGTCATTTAGTGATGTTTCCCTTCACCAAGACATCAATTCTACTTCAGTTCTTTAATTCAATTCAGTTCTACTGCGTGGAAGGAAAAAAGAATCTTGCTGCATGGAGGCCAAACTGGGGAAGACAAAAGAAAGGTATATGGATTTCGAATAAATTTGTGGATAGTGCATTTTAATTACTGAAAATTTTTATAATTTGTCTTTGGATATCTTCTAATCGAATCCTATTACACATGGAACACATGAGCCATAAAGTCAAATTTTGAACTGTTTTGCTATAAGTTAATGGAAATAACACTAACCATTGAGTTTCCCCACATTAACTTAACTTCTTGCTTATGTGTGGGTTGATGAAGTTTAAGTAGGGGTCTACCTGCATCTTATTTAAACCCCTATTTGGATTCAGTAAAATTAATGATTTATTCTCAATTCTTATTAATAGCTGCTGATTTATGAATCAATATTTTATTTGTCTTTTTTATTTTTTTAAGATTTTATTTATTTATTCGAGAGAGAGAGAGACAGCGAGAGAGGGAACACAAGCAGGGGGAGTGGGAGAAGGAGAAGCAGGCTTCCCGCCGAGCAGGGAGCCCAATGCGGGGCTCGATCCCAGGACCCTGGGACCATGACCTGAACCAAAGGCAAACACCCAACGACTAAGCCACCCAGGTGCCCCTTTTATTTGTCTTTTTAAAGATTTTATTTATTTATTTGACAGAGAGAGAGGGAGAGAGCACAAGCAAGGGGAGCAACAGGCAAAGGGAAAGGGAGAAGCAGGCTCCCTGCTCAGCAGGGAGCCCGATGTGGGGCTTGATCCCAGGACTGTGGGATCATGACCTGAGCTGAAGGCAGATGCTTAACTGACTGAGCCACCCAGGTGCCCCAGAATCAATATATTTAAGAAGATACTTTTAGAATTACTTCCTTTAGAGTTGCCAAGATTATATTTACCTGTTTCTCATACAATACCAATATTGGAATCTGACACACAAAAACAAAGCACACTACAATACAAAAGAAGCAAACATATTAAAGAGGAAATAGCTTTAAGAAGCTCTGACAGATGCAAAAAGCTTCACACACATTGCTCTGTGATGTTTAACATATGCTGTCAATTAAAAATTGCTTAAGAAATATTTAACAAGACACATCTATCACATTTGGAGTTTGTGGAAATAGTTTTTGCATATTGTCTTATTTTACTTTTGCATATTTAACTTAACAAAGCAAATTTTATTTGCTCAATTCGTGCCTTAATTATTTTCTTTCAAAGATGCATTTTTTGATATTTGTTTTCCATAGGCGGTAAATACATTTCCATTAACATTTCATGGCTGACTATACATAAAATATTTAACATGATGAATTAAGAGGTATTTATTTCCCATTAAAAACTTTATTAATACCCCTAACTAACTTTATTTACAGCCTAATTATTTCCTGATGGTGGAGACTTTGTGCTATTTGAGAAATATTGTTGAGATACACACACCTATATATTTCTGTAATATATTTACTACTGCTGGAATATATGTTGAATAAATACTGACATAGAAAGAGTCATCACCAATTTTGATATAGAATCCTGGAGAAATATGTCAACTGTAACCTACAAAACGTGTAAAACAAATTGAGGACAACTCATCCCATGCATAATCATTGTCAGATTTTGGTAAAACCATTTGCTAGGTGATAATTTATTGATAGGTGGAGCAGATCTCCAGCAGGTGGTAGGATTGGGTATTCTAGTATAATCCTAGATTGAAAATGGTCCTCATAACCATGGTAATTAATTAGGCCTTCAATAATTTTATTAGTACAGTTCATTTTGGGATCAAGTAGATTTAGCCATGAGCTAACATATAAAAAGACAAACATTAATTATGAGACAGAATGAAACACATATAATCTCCACATGCCCTCAACTTTTTCAAAGAGCAAATTGATGTTGTTTGTAAACCCAGATGGAATATTGAGTCAGTAAATTGTTTGGTGTACATAGATTAGTGATGAATAGATTTATTTCCACATCCACTTTTTTTCATTTGTCTAGTGGATGTGTTGGGTATCCATAGGTGTGCAAGAGCTTATCCTGAGTACTATGGATAGACTGGAAACTGTCTCTGCCCATGTATCTATCTATCCATCGGCTGCTTTATCATTTCTGTCCTATATTCAGTTATGCCTACATATCTAACAACATGACATAACTGGGAAGGTTTCCCCAGAAAGAGTTTCAGTCCATTATGAAGCAGCCCAGCTTCTCTATCTGTTTTGTAAATGGGCTAGTATTGACATTTTACTATAAGAAAGTCACATAGTATTGATTAGTGTCAGTGAACAGACACTCAAAACAAATACAGATCATTGGTGCTCAGTCTTGAAATCACCTACTTTTTAGTAGATTTCTTATTGTAGATAAGAAAGCAAAGAGAAAAAGAAAAGGGGAGGGAGTGAAGGAGGAAGGAGGGAAGGGAGGAAGGGAGGGGAGAAATAGGGAGGGAGGGAAGGAGCTAGGAAGGAAGGAAAGGAAAGGAGAAAGGAAAGAAAAAAAAAGGAAAGGAAAGGAAAGGAAAGGAAAGGAAAGGAAAGGAAAGGAAAGGAAAGGAAA
>NW_023270316.1:37522104-37566713 GCF_011800145.1 Mirounga leonina | reverse complement strand
AAGGAAAGGAAAGGAAAGGAAAGGAAAGGAAAGGAAAGGAAAGGAAAAGTGGTAGTCATTTTGATATGTCTAGGTGAACAATAAATTATTTTGATTCTTATTACTTTTCCTACATTTTTAAAATACCACCTTTGAAAACCTTGGTAAGTAGGTTTTGTATTTATTATAAATACTCTCTGTTCCTAACAAGTTATAATTAATATGGTTTTGAATTTCCAGGTAAAGCTTTTTTTGGTTAATTGATAATATTTTAATTATTTTAACATGGTTTCTAATACAACATGTCCCCAGGCTCCCTCTGAATCTCCTTCATTCCTTAATTTGTAAATTGACAATTTTCAAGGGACAATTTAACTCAAAAACCATAATTTTAAAATATTTATAGATTTATATATTCATAACTTCCTTTATACATTGTTTCCTTATTCTTACCACATAATTTCATTTTGAAATGTGAACATGTTATGGCTTTGAGAAAATAAGATCCTTTGCTTATTCAGAGGTTATAAGCTTATAATGTTCCCTTTCACCTTTTTATTGAAATTGCTTGTTTTCTAATTAGATGCAATCTCAAGTATCAAGTATATGGTTATTCATATCCTTATTTTAGTGAAATTGATGAGAAGAAATCTGTAAATATTTATTGTTTTGTATTCTTCATCCTCCTTTGTTTAAACTATGATGCAAATGTCTTTATATTTAAACAAAAGTGAAGTTGGTATAGAAGTACATGGAAGTCATCAAATAACAAAAGACCAAGCATTAGTACCTAATCTTTCTAGATATGAGAAAATAAATGTGATGATTGGTAACACAAATCATTTAGTGTGTGTGTGTATGTCCAGGTCCATGTCCTGACACATGTGAAAATACTTTGCCAAAGTGTTTTTCCCACCAGTTTTATTATGAGCTCAGTTCTCTATCCAAGTCTGGCAGCGGAAAATTCTTCAGAAACAAAGCTGCAGAGCAATGCTTTGAACTTTCATTATTTTATTGAAAATATAAATTTCATTTTTTTCACTTGCCAGACTAGATGTCTAACAGAAAGTGAGAGTTTATAGTAGCAGAGAAGTGGCTGAGTAGGCAATGACAGCTGAGGTTAAAATAAATAGATTTCCTATACAAGATCTGGAGCTGTCAACACTGTCAGTCTATACTCATGATAAGCACACCATTTTAAACCCTTGGCAAGACTTTTTCCAGCTTTCTCCAACTTTGTTTAATCTCACAGTGCTTCATATAGCTCCGTCTGCCTGCAGCAATGTGCAACAAGTACAGTGGCTATTTCTACCCTAAAAATATTGGAGGTATTGCTGTCCTACTATCACAGATATTGAAGTAATCCTATTCCCCAAGGGACTTCACATGGAGACTCCCTTAGGGTGCAATACTTATCCCCTTTGATGTTAACTATAATGTTTAAAATGTAGAAATAATTTGTGCAATATATGCTCTTCAGCTGCCAGTACATGGATGAATTTTTGTGTAACATTTTATTTGTTTTAATTTATTTGTTTAATTCTGCTCATAAACTTAATTTTGATGGATACAGTCTTTTCAACTTATTCTGTCTAGTTATTTGAACCTAAGAATACAACACATCTTTATGTGAGTTTTCCCAGAAACAGACCTTGAGATAAGGATTTGAGTGCAAGAATCAATTTGGAATGTACACCAGTCACTGGCGAAGAGTAGGGAAGTAAAACCATCTAAGGGAAGGCAGCAAATAAAACGTGAGTTTGAAAGCCAACTTTGGGCAGTTGGAACTATCTTTGCAGGGAAACCACAGAAAATGGAATAGAAAATGTTTTTTAGAGTTATTTAACTTATAAAGGAGCCAATTGGGGAATTTCTATATCATTTCCAGTTAGATATTGGATTAAGCCTACTCTCAGTGCTCTGTAATTGCCCTTCAGAGAAAGCCTTCAGGCAAAAAGATGCAGATCCTGGGAGTGGGAAGTCCTTAGTGAATACCGAAAATGTAAGACTTGAGTATGGCTAGGGTTTTAGCTGTATCTGGTATTCTTGATCTTCACATTCTTAGAATCCCCACCCAATCATCTTTACCTTTTAAATTCATAAAGAATCCAGCACACTCACTACCTACATTGATGCACCAAGTCTCCATCATTTATTAGTAGGATGAAATAAATAACTGTTTGGAATGGGCTCAAAAGTAAATTGGAGGGAAATAAAAATAAGGTAATCAGTGATACCACCCTTTCTTTTAGTTACAGAGTGAAGAAAAGCAGAGATTTAGAGGGTGACTTCAAAAGTGGAATAAGGGCTGATATATTTTTTATGAATGAGGAAAATTACCTCATATTGATATGACAATGAGAATTATCTAATAGAATGAGAAAATAATGATGCCAAAAAAGAGGGAAGAATTTAGTGAAGGCGTCATTATAATACTGGTGGAAAGTTTGGCTTTTGTTAGTTTGGACCATTAGTACAGAATAACAGAAAAGAAGGCAGAATGTATAATTACAAATGCAGGTAAATGAGTGGTGGTAGGTTTATATCTAAGTTCTCCTCAGAAGACTTCAATGTTTAAATAGAATGGTGAATGACTTTATTAGTGTGAATAATGATAATGAAGGAAGAGTTGGAGATTGAAGAAAAAGGGTTTATGAAAGAGTTTTCAAGGAGAATGGGAGAATATATGGAGTAGAGAAGTTTGTTATGAATTTTAGGAATATAAAGAAACTAGCTGAGATTTAATAATTATGCTTTACACAAAGGAATGATTATTTTTAAGTGGAAGTTATATGATTATCACTTCTGGAATAAAAAGTCATCACCTTTAGGATAAAAACAAAGCAGTTATCTGTTATGTCCTGCATTATGCAACCTCTGGATAGCCATCTAATATGTCCATTGCCCACTGCCCACTACCCACTTTACTTTATCTGCTCAAGTCACACTGGCCTCCTTTTGATTCGTAAGCCCTGTCAGAGTGGCTTCCATCTCTAAGATTTTACCTTATTTCCTCTTCCTGAAAATCTTTTACACCTGATAAAGGCCTGGTTTGCCCCTTCAGTTTCTTCTTGTATACATCACTGTCACCTTGTAAGAGAGGCCCTCCCAACTACATATATAGTATAGTGTCTCCAACATTATGTATCCTCCTTATCCTATTTACTTTTCTTCATTGCACTTATCAATGGTTGATTCATATATCATCCAGTTTTTTCCTCTAGACCATAAGCTTTGTATCCGAGGAGCTTTGCCTAGTTCATTGTTTTACACCCACTGACACAAAATCAATGCCTGAAATTCAGTGAACATTTATTGAAATGAATTGAGTTATAAAAAGGATATAATTCATAAGTATAGTTACCAAAATTCATGTATTACTATTTCTAAAAACTTTTATTTTGAATATTTAGAGCCAACTCTGAGAGTTATTAAAAGGGACTGATTAGATATCTAGAAAAGTATAGAGGGGGGGGGAAAGAAGATGCATGAACTGAATACTGGTCTTTTCTTGATAAAATTAACAAATGATAAAAATATACTGGTGAATATCATCATCAATTTTCCCGAGATTGATTTGGATATGATGACAATTTTTTGACAATATCTGTTAGCCCAGGACTGATTCAGCTGATGTGAGTTAGATGGATGTTCCTGCCTGCCTCAGCATTTCATAAAGTCTCTGGATTTTTATAGTTTTCTGTATATATGTTAAACAAAGGAAAATGAGTTGCAATAAACTATGTGTTATTTATATTTGTCAAAGATGTTCAGATCATTTTAAGTTCTCTTTTTATCTTTAACTTTTGACATTTTAATTATAATGTATCTTGGTGTGGATTATTTTGGATTCATCTTCTTAGGAATTTTAAGGCTTCCTGGATCTGGATGTGTGTTTCCCTTGCCCAAGTTAGGAACATTTTCAGCCATTGTTTCTTCAATTACATTTTCTGCTTTCTCTCTCTCTCTTCTTTGGGGACCCCCTCTAATGCAAATATTATTCTGCTTAATGTTGTCTTATATAGGTCCCTTTAACTACCTTCACTTCTTTTAATTCTTTTTCTTTTTGCTGTTCTGTTTGGGTGAGTTCCACTGCCCTGTTTTCTAAATCACTGATCCTTTCTTCTGCTTCATCTGGTCTGCTGTTGAATCCCTGTAGTGTCTTTTTTAGGTTCAATCATTATATTCTTTAGCTGTATGACATCTTTTTTTATACTTTCTTACGTTTTCTGTCTCTTTGTTGAAGTTCTCACTGTGTTCATCTATTCTTTTTTTTTTCAAGTTCAGTAAGCATCTTATGACCATTATTTTGAACTCTTCATCAGGTGAATTACTTACCTCTGTTTCATTATTTTTTTTTTCCTGAGGTTTTAACTTGTTCTTTCATTTGGAACATTTTCCTCTGTTTAGACATTTTGCTTGAATCTCTGTGTTTGTTTCTACGTACTAGGCAAAACAGCTACCTTTCCCTGTCTTGAAGGAGTAGCCTTGTGTAGGAGATAAAAATTGTCTTTCTTCTTTGCCCTACTCTTGGTTGTCACTAGAACTTTTGTGATTGTCTAAGCAATCTAATTTATTCTTGATAGTTCCAGTTGTTGAGGGTATGCAAAGACCTTCAGTGTCCCAAAGGGAGGGATCTCAGTCAGCACCTAGTTTCAGGGTGATTGAAGACCAGATGCTCAGGCCACAGCTTTTAAAGTATGGAAATATATAGAACCTATGGGATCACAATTATAAACCTCAAAGGCCTCTAGACCAGGTGATCTGGAGGTATTCCCTGAGCAAAAGTCATAAAAAATTGGGGCTTCAGATGACTGTATTAGCTACTTTTGGGAGATACTATTACAGTCCTATGGCACCCAGGGATGCAGACCTCCTGTCACCAGAGCTAGGTGATCCACAAGCATCCCCTGTGTGGTCTGTGTGTACTTGCTGGCTTTAGTGAGGCAGCAAGAGAGCACAGGGCCAGAGCACACCCATCATTTTTCTCAGGGTTTTAAGAGAGCACAAGGCCAGCACTACCAAGGGAGAGGGAGAGCACATAAATGGTACCTGGCAGTGCCTCTGTCTCTGGAAAGAGTCCCAAAAGGCTCCTGTCTCTCCAGCAAATGCTTTAAGATTATAAAATAAATCTTCACATATGGTTTAAGCACTTTTCAAAGTGCTGCTTTGAGCTTAGTTCCTGGAGTAAGTCTGCACATGAGCCCTTTAAGAGAAGTATCTTAGTTCCCTGCTGCACTTTGGGTTTCCTGGACATGAACTCTGTACATTTTCAAATACAGATGTTTTAAGGGCTCAGCTATGTGTTGCAGGTCCCAGGGCTTGGGGTGCTGATGTGGGGCACAAGCCCCTCACTCCTCATGGAGAAGCTCTGGATTTGTGAGCTCCTATCCAATTGTAGGTTGCTGTGCCAAGGTGGGGTTTTTGATGAGACCATGTCTTTGCCTCTCTTACCTATCTGAATGTAGACCTCTCACCATTTGTTATGAAGGAGCTGTTCAACTAGCCTCCCAGTCTTTTTTAGAGATAATTTTTTATATGTACCTTTAGATTCAATGTGTCTGGGGGTGGAGAAAGTTCAGGATCTCCACACACCACCCTCTTGCAGCACCTCCCAAAGTTTTATTTTTTAATGTTAACACCATGCTGTAGTTCTTTAAAACGCTTAACAACCAGTCCCATTCTAGTTTCTCTGATCGTTTAAAAAATTCTCCCTACACTCTTGTTTTGTTCTAAACAGAATTTAAATAATGTCCTTGCATTCCACTTGGTAATTATATTAATTAAGTCACTTTTATTTAAAAGAATAAAACTCTCTGGGCCTTTTTAGTGGACAGAACTAAGAAATACTATGTATTTGTTTATGTCTAAGTGAATTCTTCCTTACTATTACACAGTTTTCACTTAAATGTAATTTTTTTATATCTGTGTCTATTTTAACTTACAGTATACATTTGGTTCCTTAAATATATTGATGCAGTTGCTTATTTGCTTCATCTTAAAAAAACACCTACAATAATTTTGAAATAGCAATACCAATAGTACAACTAAGATGATTGAATAAAGTTTAAGATTTTTTTTAAGGGCGCCTGGGTGGCTCAGTTGGTTAAGCGACTGCCTTCGGCTCAGGTCGTGATCCTGGAGTCCCGGGATCGAGTCCCACATCGGGCTCCCTGCTCAGCGAGGAGTCTGCTTCTCTCTCTGACCCTCCTCCTTCTCATGCTCTCTCTATCTCATTCTCTCTCAAATAAATAAATAAAATCTTTAAAAAAAAAAAAGATTTTTTTTAAGATTTTATTTTATTTAGAAGAAAGAAAGAGAGCGAGAATGTACAAGCAGGTGGGGGATGAGCCGATGGAGAGGGAAAGAGAGAAGCAGACTCCCTGCTGATCTGGAAGCTCCCTGGCTCCATCCCAGGACCCTGAGATCATGACCTGAGCCAAAGGCAAACACTTAACTGACTGAGCCCCCCAGGTGCCCCTAAAGTTTGAGATTCCTTTGTGATTATTTTTGTCTTTAGAATAAATCTCATTAGTGACATTTAGTGAATACTTGGTCTTAATGTCACTTGAAAAATGCTTTTTTTCTGCATGGTCATGCCACAAATTGATACAAAAATAAGATAGTTTGTTTCAGATTTATTTCACTTAGGGGGAATTGAATATTGTCTTCATAGATCCAATTTTGTCTTTCAATTATAGATAACTTGTACATAATACCAACATTAAAAAGTACATAAGAGAAATCTCATTTCCATCACTAGCCTCTCTAATATGTACTCTCCTTTTCCCTGTAAGTAGCAGCTTTATTTGCATTTACTTTTTCCCCTCCCACTGTTTCTTTATTTTTTCAATAGGAGCATAATATATGCAATATTCTGATCTTATAAATAAATTTTACATACATATATATGCTTGACCCTATATATAAATTATATATGTATATATAATGTGTATTTTTAAATTACACATATTATGAGTACATTTTCAAAAAATGTATGGGTATAGTCTATGTATATGTGTGTGCATGTATTTCCTTCCTTCTTTTGTAAACAAAGAAACTTATACTCTCTTTTTTTATCAACAGTATGTTCTAGATATTGTTCCCTATCACTATTTGATAATATAACTAATTTTTGCAAGTAAATGTACATAACATTCTATAGTTAAAGGAGTTTATTCAACTTATTATATATGGATGGAAATTTTGGTGTCTTCTGGTTTTGTATATTAAACATTAATTTGCCTTGTCCATAAATCATATTTTGTCTGTGTATTTAGAATAGGAAATAAGGCTAGTATTGATGATTTAAAGGGTAAATGACTATAAAATTATGATAAATATTGCCAAAATCCTCTCCACTTTTTTGTACAATTTTGCCCTCCCACAAGCAAAGTATGCCGTCTATAGACTCATTAACAGAGCCTGTTATCCGGCTTTTAAAATTTTTTTGTCATTCTGGTGTGTTAAGAAATTATATCTCAGTGCCATTTTAATGTTTTTTAATATATTTTAATGACTACTACATTTTGTTATCTGGGATTTATCTGTTTCTGTCCTTCATCAGCTTTTCTGTTACATTGCTAATATTATCCTTCATTTTTAGTTGATCCATTAGATTGTGATGTAAGTTGATACCAGTTTGTAATTTGTTTTTCACTTAGCTTATTGTTTTTCTTTATTTTCTCCCCCGTAGTGAAATTTATTAAGCTCTTTTTCTAATTACATCTGGATTTTGTGTAAGAATTTGAAAACTTTTCTTCCGTCTCCAGCTACAAATGAACTTAAATGTTTTCAGTATTACTTACTTTTGCAATTTTCATATTTCGATTGGAATTTTTAATTGTTTAGAATGTGCAGAACAGATCCGGTTTTATCATTTGAAAGGTATATATCGATATCGAATTCCGTAAATACCAATTTTTAAAAGGCAAACTTTTCACACTTATTTAATATGCCACCTTTGAGTGTGCTACCTTTCCATAGTTACTCCATATTCTGGAATTTCTTTTTTTTTTTTTTACATTGATCTTTCCACCTATTTCTATACCACAATATTGTTCTGATTATAAAGGTTTTATAAAATATTTTAATAACTGACTGGTAATGCTAATTCTATCATGTTTTTATTTTTCAGAATTATCCTAGCTATTTTTATTATTGGTATGTTCCTACAGACTTTATATTTGGATTGTCTAAATCTAGAGATAAAAATGTCATTTTTATTAGCATCATGTTACATGTATTAAATTAGAGAAAAACTAAATGTTGTAAGATGTGTTCTAGACTATCAAAAATACAGCTTTCTTTCCATTTGTTTATGTTTCTTTTTGTAAGTTTCAGGAGGGTTTATCATTTTTTTCATACAGATTTTGAACAAATTATAATAGATTTATGACCAGATAGATTATTTTACTCTATGCTATATACATCAGGTCTCTCTAGCTTGTTTTATATTTTATCATATACACTTAGATAACATTTGTATGTTTATATATACATCTATATAATTATAACTTTTATTATGTATTATATATGTAAATAAATATACAACTGTTTGTGTTGGTTTTATATGTTTCTATTTAATGAATTACTTGGTTTTTGTGAAATTAGTTTTGAATTGCCTCCTTCAGGATTTTCAGATATACAGACATCTCATATGAAAAGAGAGATAGATTTAGCACTATTTTTTCTAAATTTTACACCTATAGTTTATTACTCCTATCTAATTATTTTGACAAGTGCCACCAATACTTGCTGAATAATGAGATTATTGGCATTCTGGATTTGTTCCTGATTTTATCAAGTTAAATATAATGCTGAATTTTGGGTGTCAATATCTTTTTGTGTTTATCACTTTTCACTTTTGTCATCTATCTATTATCTTTCTAATCATCATGATAAGGAAGTACATACTTAATTTCTAGGTGTTTTATCACAAATACTTGTTCTCATCATAAATTTCCTTTTTTAGCATCTAAAGAAATAATCCAGAATGTTTTTCTTTAGATTTCTGTTGTGTATGATTAATTTTATTAATAGTTTCTATCTATTGAACCTTCCTTGCATTCCTTTAGTAAATTGCCTATAGCAGTTAGAAATTCTTCTAGAATTGTACTGAACTTACTTTCTCTTTCAATTCTCTTTATTCTCTGTCCTAAGAATTCAGACTATTTTGTGTACTGCAAATAACCACTGCTCAGAATATTATAAGATATATAATAGGTATTCCTTAAGTATAGTTGAGTGGATGACTAACATAAAACATTAGTTTTGTCTTATTTTCATAAGGAGTACTTGTCAGTTCTTCAATGCCAGCTTTAGTTCAAAGGATGTTATTATTATTATTATTACAAACTCATTTAGTTTACAATAACCCACTTAATTTAAAATAAAAAAAAACATTTAGTTTAAAATTAATGATCTTAGGCAATACATTTCTTGAAATAATGGTTGAATTAATAAAAAACATTTCAAAGCCTTTTCTTGACACTAATCTCTTCAAATTTTTCTGCCTATTTCACACCTACTACTAATGCTCTAACCTGGAACTCAGATGTCATTTACTTTTTCCCTCTTTGCTTATCCAACATTTCTTTCTCTCATTCTTTTCTTACAGATGCTTGTAGATTTTAAACTTTGTTCTTCATAAGCTTATTTATTTGTGTAAGAATAAATGCTGTATTTTTATCAAATGCCTTATCAGCATTTGGAAAGAAGCTTATATTGTTTGTTTCTTTTGATACATTAATGTTATTTGTTTTATTTCAGTCTTTTCAAATATTGAATATATTTTATTTAAGTTTGATGGGGCTCTGGATCAGGCTATAGGAACTGGCTTATGGTGAATTTCTTTATGTCCCATTGAATTACACTTGTTAACATTTTGTTCAGATTTAATATCAATGTTTATAAGTAATATTAATCACTCCTTTTTACTTCCATTTTTTACATTATTTTAATATGTAAATTACATTTATGCTTATATTTTCAAATTATTTTCATGGAATTATATTTTATTTTAGATAATTTGAAGGAATTCAATAATATCAATAAAAACTATTTAGAAACTTCTAATAGTTAAACATTGATAAGTATTATTTTTGTTTGCTTTTTCTAATTTAAATTCAATTAATTAGCATAGTATGTATTATTAGCTTCAGAGGTAGAGTTCAGTGATTCATCAGTTGTATATAACAAGCAGTGCTCATTACATCACATGCCTCCCTTTAAGCTCATCAGCCTATTACCCCAGCCCCTCACCCCTCTCCCCTCTAGCAATCCTCAGTTTGTTTCCTATGATTAAGAGTCTCTTATGGTTTGTCTCCCTCTCTGATTAAGTCTTGTTTTATTTTTCACTCCCTTCCTCTGTGCTCCTCTATTTTGTTTCTTAAATTCCACATATGAGTGAAATCATTTGATAATTGTCTTTCTCTGTTTAACTTATTTCGCTTAGCATAATACCCTCTAGTTCCATCCACGTTATTCCAAATGGCAAGTTTTCATTTTTGATGGCTAAGTAATATTCTATTGTATATATTTGCCACATCTCCTTTTTTTTGATATTTATATATATTTAGGTTTCACCATGTGTACAGATAGAGTTATACTTCAAAGAAGGCAATAGAATGATGAACGCTTTAGAAAGGTTTTGGATAGAAACTGACTGAGTACAAGGCTAGTTTAGTTAGAACATACAGGAAAAAATCTCAAGAGGTGCTGTTTGATGTACAGTGGGAATGATAAAAGTTGGAATGGTTGAGAAACAGAAATTTACCCAGTGTAATTGGAGCTTTGAAAGACATATATTCAGGTCAGTCCTTGGAGGACCTAAATGCCACAATAAAGAGTTTAGCAGTCCCATTTTTCCTCCCTAAACCTAATACTAATCTCGCACCATATCTGAAATCTCAACTGTAATTTGGACCCCATTTACTTTGGTTCAGTAAACAGCAAAATTCTTTATTTAGTACAGTCAATATGAACATACCACTTTGGACACTTAAATGTATCATGTGGCATTCTTTTGTTTTCAGGTAAAAACTAAATAAAGCAGTCACTACATTTTGAAATCTCCGTGAGGAGATTGTTAGCTTGCTTTCCAGCTTCATCTTTGTATTTTAGCCATGTCTTATTTGCTGATGCTTCATTCCTGTACCTGACACACTTCGTGCTTCCTTTGATCAAATTTGTTGATAAGCAAAGGCTATACCTTCATGATTTTTTTCCAAATGTTTATTTTTTTAGAGGGTTTTAAAACATTGACAGTAATCTTTGACAAGGATGTCAAGATAAACAAAGGAAAAGGATACTCTCTTCAGCAGATGGTGTTGGGAAAATGATATCAACATGTGAAAGAATGAAAGTAGACCCTTGTCTTACACTACACACATAAATCAACACAGGATGTATTAAAATGGATTAAAGACTTAAACGTATGTCCTAAAACTGTAAAACTCCTAGAGGAAAACAGGAGAAGAGCTTCTTGGCATTGGCCTCAGCAATGATTTATTTAGTATGGGACTAAAACACAGGCCACAAAAGCAAAAATAGATAAGTGGAACAATATCAAACTCAAAAGCTTCTGCACAGGAAAGGGAAAAACAACAGAATAAAAAGGCAACCTACAGAATAGGAGAAAATATTTGCAAACCATATATTGGATTAGGGGTTAATATCCAAAAGATATAATAAATTTCTGTAACTCAATACAGAAAAACAGATGATCCAATTAGAAAAGGAATAAAGGAAAGGACTTGAGCAGGCATTTCTCTAGCTACATAAATGGCCAGAGGTATGTGAAAAGATTTTTGACATCAGTAATCATCAGGGAAATGTAAATCAAATCCACTGTGACATACTACCTCACATCTGTTAAGATGGCTTATTATAAAAAAAGAAGAAGAGGAGGAGGAAGAAGAAGAGGAAGAAAATAAGTGTTGACAGGGATGTGGAGATATTGGACTCTTGTACACTGTTGGTGGGAATGTAGAAGATGCATCTGCTATGGAAAAAATATGGAGGTTCTTCAAAAATTAAAAGTACGACAACCATATTATCCAGCAATCCTACATTTGGTTATATATAAAATAATTGAAATCATGATCTTGAAGAGATATTTGCAGTCTCATGTGTATAGCAGCATTATTCACAGCAGCCCAAGACATGAAAACAACTAAATGTCCATCAGTAGATGAATGGATAAAGAAAATTTAGTATATATATACAATGGAATATCATTCAGCCTTAAAAAAGAAGGAAATCCTATCATATGGAGCAGCATCAATGAACCTAGAAGTCCTTATGCTAAGTGAATTAAGTTGTCATAGAAGGACAAATACTGCATGATTTCACTTAAATAATGTAACTAAAAAAATCAAAATCATAGAAATAGTCAGTAGAATGTTGATTGTCAGGAGCTGGGGGGAATAGGAAACGGAGTTGTTCGACGTTTATAAAGTTTTAGTTATGCATGATGAGTAAGTTGTAGAGATCTCCTAAGAAGAGTGTATATATAATTAACATAATTATAGTTTAGTATTGTGCACATAGAAATTTGTTAAGAGGAAAGATCTCCTGTAAGTGTTCTTCCCATACAAAAATGAGAGGGGCTAGAGAAAATTTTTGAAGGTGACTGATACATTTATTACCTTGGTTGTGGTGATAGTTTCATTAGTGTATGCATATGTCCAAACTCATATATTAAATATATCCAGTTTTTGTATATTATATCTCAATAAATCTGTGTAAAACAAAACAAAACAAAACAAAGATTGGCCAAATAGGTAAAAATAAGTAATTTCTGGAAATCCAGTATTACTTTTGGGGTAAACTTTAGGTCTAGTAACCTCTCAATATAAAGAACAGTGATTTTCCAAATGAATTTATTGAGTAGAAAACCATGTATTGGAGATTCTAACTCCCTATCTATCATCTATCTATCTATCTATCTATCTATCTATCTATCTATCTATCTATCTATCATCTATCATCTTCTCTATCTATATATTTTTATTTATATAAATAAAAGGATCTCTGCATTTTGACAAAATTTATCACCAGGTTCAGGGAACTGAACATAGTTCCGAAAGATCAAACCGTATTGCAGTGTGCAGCTTCATCCTTCTTTCTCACTGTGTCTTTTGCAGACCACAGTCTGTTCATTTTCAAGATTTATTATTTACTTGATGTGCCATCCCTGCTGACAGATTTAAGCTCTTTCTTCTACCTGTTTTTTTTTTCTTTTATGTGTCATCATCTGACAAACTCCTGATCAGTCATCAGAAATGAGTTCAAATGTAGCATTCAGAGGGAATCTTCCCCATGTTACACCTAGATATTGTCTCCACTTCCTTTGCCTACTTATTGTTTTACATAAATATTATAACTTTTTATCCTTTTACCTCTCTTTTATGAATATGAGCCCCTCAAGGACTGAAATGACAATAACTTCATCTTTATTTTCCTTGTTATAATTAACGACAGAAATATATACATACATACACAAATGAGCTATATGATACTTCAGAATGATGGTAAGAACTGTACATTACATTCTTTATATGTAGCATATTGCTCTGCCCGTAGTGCTCTTGTTCTGTCATTTTCCTATTCCTGTAGTTCTCAGATAAGTATACATATTTGCATTGTCTGCAGACCTTTTTAAACATGGATATTTCTGGCCTTTATTATGAAGGGTTAAATTGTGCATTTGAACCAGGCACCCTAGATTATTGTGATGCCAGCAGTCCACAGATAACACTTTGAGAAGCACATGCAGGCTACACTAAACATTTTAATTCATGTGGGACTCCATTGAAGCATAAGATAAAATAGGCCATGCATGTTAAACCAAGATAGTGTCAGATTAATTTAGACTACATTTTTAATGAAGCTTTTGTGGAAATGCTCTTGCACCACTAGGTGTCATTGTTAATGTCTCATTCATTTTGTGATAAATGACATGTGAAGTTTTCCTTCTCTTCGTATATAGACTTCAAATTCATGAAAGGGGATAATTAATTCTATAATTCTGGACAAAGCAGACAAAAATCTTTTCACATACATACGTACTTTCTTGTAGTCTTTTACTTTTTCCAATAAGCCTCAAATTCCTTTGTTCCTGGTTATGTCAATAAAAGGCAAGTGAGCTTTGATACCTCTGAAACTAAATATGCCAAGGTAGGGAACTGTGACTAGAGCTGATGCCGTCTACCTCTGTGACATATTAAGTGAAAGTCTTTCTGCCTGTCTATCGATCTACACATTTAGACAGCTTTGACAAGCATGCTATTTTAGCAAGAAACAATACAAAGAGCAGAAAAAAACAATCTTCATTGTATTTAAGCCTCAGGCTTCTCTGGCCTTCAACCCGAGGGAATTGCATTCTTCTTCATAGGATACAGTTGTTGTCTGAGCTGAAATTTCCAATAGACCAAGAATTATTTTCAATTACATTGAGTTAGACATGACCTCATGGTAGAATTTTATATTAAGTGGAGAACTGATGGTTGTTATTATAGGAAAAAGACACACAAGCAGTAGGAATAGCAGATAAAATGAGTTGAATAAAGAACTGAACTGTTATTGAAAGTTCAGAATAAGAGGGTATTCCATAGGCCACTGTTTTGAGCACTCTGATCCCCTTTGCTGTAAGCAGTATTGAGCTTTATAAAAGGATTCTGAGGGTTTCATGAAAAAAAAAAAATGTGCTTAGGTATTTATATATAAGTGACTTGATTCTCAGTTTTGATTGGCATTCTTTTCAATTTTTGTTACAGCACTGCTTTCAAAACTTTTAAAGCATGAATTATTTAAAAACTGCTTTCAAAACTGATTGCTAAACTAAAGGCTTATATACTCTGCCAAATAATAAAGCTATTCCTTTCCTGAAGTTTTTATTCATTCTTGAATTCATTTATTTTTCAAATATTTATTATTCCATAGATATTTTTATTACAACATCAGATGTGAGATATTATAATTGTTTAGTTTTTGCAACTAATATATCCCACATATTAATTTCTCTCTGTAAATTCATTGAAGAATCACTACAATGTCTTATGTCATAAGAAAGAAACTTTAGGAAAAAAATTTAATAAATAATAAAATGTCTAACTAGGTAAAACATAGTGAGTCTTACTTCTGCAGATGTACAAGTCTAATTAAATCAAATATTTAGACAGTTTAGTTTTATGATAACTAAGATTTAGTTGGCAAATAGCTGTTCTCTGTATCCATTATCCTTTTTAGTTATTCAAGGAAATGTCTTACTATTTATGTCAAAAAATACTGCTTTCGAAAAAGCTAATAATTGCTATTCTTCAGTTATCAGTCCATTAGAAGTAGCATAATTATTTTCTAAATGAATAGTTGTTGTACAGATAAATACTCAGAAATATCTTTTGCTATGAAGTTTTTATATAACACATTTTCTTCCATTTTATATGTGGAACCCAAATTAATAGTCTGTTTTCTGAAAAAAATCCTTTTGAATTTATTCAATTAAACTTATAATTTAAGAGATGTATGTTTTAACATGTATTGCTCATACATTTTTTTCAGAATATAATTCAGCAGTTTACTTAGTTTAGGTATGTTATCATTTTAATATTTGTAGAGAATATCACATTCATCATTAATTAATCATTCTTAAAAGTTCACATCTATAGGGGCGCCTGGGTGGCTCAGTTGTTAAGCTTCTGCCTTCGGCTTAGGTCATGATCCCGGGGTCCTGGGATCAAGCCCCGCATTGGGCTCCCTGCTCAGCGGGAGGCCTGCTTCTCCCTCTCCCACTCCCCCTGCTTGTGTTCCCTCTCTCGCTGTGTCTCTCTCTGTCAAATAAATAAATAAAAAATCTTTAAAAAAAAAAGTTCACATCTATAATGTATTTTTAAGTTAGGCTAATTTAAAAATTTCTAAATTAAGTTGATTTTCCCAAGCACAATTGGAAAAAAATCTATATATTAAATAAGAAGTACTGTTATATTTTTATGTTTTCTCATGATTTACTTCTTCTGTTGATTATGCAGGGTTGGACATTTGAAAGGAGTCACAGGGAATCACAGGTTATGCTCATATAAAGCTTTAATAAATGTAAATGGTAAGGCACAAGAGAAGAAAACATAAACAGTCATGAAGATTCCTGAATATTTGTAGGCACAGAAGCCAGAATCTTTTTTTTTTTTTTAAGATTTATTTATTTCTTTCAGAGAGAGAGAGAGAGTGAGAGAGGAAGCAGGAGGAGGGGCAGAGGGAGAGGTAGAAAGAGAATGTTGGAGCAGACTCCTCTCTGAGCGCGGAGCCCGAGTCAGGGCTCTATCCCAGGACCCTATCCCAGGACACTGAGGTCATGACCTGAGCTGAAATCAAGAGCTGGCCACTTAACTCACTGAGCCACCCTGGCGCCCCAACCAGTATTTTTTCTTAGTCACAGAGTATTCACTCCATCTTTGGTTTATGAACCATCAAGATATCTGCAACATATCTCTGTTTCAGGGAGCTCGGTCATGAGTTTACTAAGGCATATTTTATACCTCATTGGTCAAGAAGCTATAAAGCCCAGCTCTGTAAGTGGTTTGTAATATGTAAACCATCCATTGAAACTCCAAGGGAGTTTCAAACTTTTAATAGTGCATTACAAATCCGAGTTAGCACATCTCATCCTTATTTTGGCCAGGGGTCAGTACCAGCCCTCCAGGCATACCCAGAGATTAGCATAGAGCTATCCTAGTCCCAGTTGTAAAATGACACTATTCTTACACAGTGCTTAAACAGGGCAAGCCATTTAAGACCTCTGCGGCTCAATGTCCTCAGTATTTATATTTTAATATCTTGATGATAAGATGTTAATAAAATTATTAAGATATTAATGATTAAAAAGTCAAGTTTGCCAACCTATAGTTAAGAGAATAAGCTTCTTTTGACAGCTAGCAATTTCTGCTTATGTTTTTTCACATCCTCAGTAACCTAAAACGACCTCTTTCAGTTAGATAAAATCGGAAGTGTCCTTCCTTAACCTCTAAGCTGAGCTTTTTGAAATCTACCTATGCAGAGTCAGAAAAAGTATAAAAAACTTATTTAAAGGCAACCATTTCAATTTTATTAATATCCATTTTCTTGTGTTGTAGACACAAATAGACTCTTTCCTTTTACTCCTTCCATCTCATATGTCATATCCATTTCTTGTCTTTAAATGCCTAGAGGCTGAGTAATGTAGGTGTTGCATATATTTTTAAATAATATGAAATGGAAACTTGGGCAAAAAATAAGTTGATCTTCTCAAAATACGTTGCTTTCTTTTTTATCTTTCTTGACAGCATACAAAGTATCTTCCTCTTACTGTTGCAAGGCTAAGCAGTCATTATAATATTTTTTTTCTGTATAAACTAAATATTTATCCTCAACTGTCTAAATATATAAACTCGATTTCAGCTTAGCAATTGCTAACACTTAAGCTTAAGTCACTATTGACTTTAGATTAAGCTGCCAAAAACTTTTTAAAAAACAAAGAAAGAAAAACTTCTGTGATAGAGAATATATGTAAAAGTGGTATGATAGAGAGTATATATATGAATTCCTGTGATAGTTCTCTAAGTTTGATTGAAATACCCTAAAATAAATACTAAGACATTTGTAAATGAAAATATATGTTCTCCTAATAATATTAGGTTGGCTTTGATTTATACTCATGTAGAGTGAATCAAGATAGGAAATTAGATAAGAACAAAGTGATTGTAACAAAAACAGTTGATAAAAAGATTTGATTACAAAGACTTTATGTATTAAATGTATACAAATACATCTGTAATCTTTCATCATATTTTGTTCAATCTTATCTTAAAATTCCATTGTCTTTCTTTTTAGAATCATAGTTCTGTCATCCATAAAGTAGGAGTGTCAACACAATAGCATATATACACACATAGTCCAAGACATATGTGTATTACAGCATTTTTGTTCCTGTCAGAACTTCTTTATTAACCATGATGATAATTTAACATGTTTTTAAAATAATAACACCAAAGAGTATCAAGGGAATTAAAGCAGCTAAAATATAAACAGTTGAAATGTATTAACTTCATGACTGCAAAATAGTAGAGAATTTTTAATAAGTAATTAAGATCATCATATTCATGGTGGTCATTATTACCCGTTATTACCATAATAATAAATGCTAGTGTGTTGACTTTTTAAGGAAGAAAGTTATATTCATTGTAATGTGCAAAAAAATCATGTTAGTGTACTTAAACTGGAACACTTTATGTCTTGAGCAAATAAACATGGGAAATTAGGGTACTGTTCCCTAATCCCATAGAGGAAAGACATAATTCCCAAGGCCCAAAGGGGGCTTTTGGGAACTAAGTATTGCTAAATTACCTGAAGTATGCTAGTTAAAAGTAGAATAAAATAATATTAATTGGGAAAGGAAGCCACAGGCCCAATTATGCAAAGTCTTCCAGGCCATAATAAGGGCTTGGAATGTTTTCTAAGTGTGGGTAAAGAGAGCTTGTGTAAAGAGAATAACAAGTTCTGGATTATGTTTTTAGGAGATACTTTTGAACTGCTGGCCAGAGAATGATTACTTGACGAATAAGCAAAGATTTAAGGAAAACAGGAAGGAGGTTATCACAATAGTCCCAACAAGATATAATGTGACTTGATGTTTGTTGTTTGCATTGGGGTTGCATATAAGTTAATGAATTTAATATGTATTTATAATATAGATATGAATTAAGTTCCCCAATTTGCAGTAGAAAATGTGAAGAAGATAATGAAGGAAAACAGGAGAATGTAAAGGAGTAAACCTGTATAGTTGTAGTTGAAGAGGAAAACATTCTACATACTCAGCATAACTATATTTATCTATTCTAAAAGTTAAAACCATAAAAACAATTTGAATTTACTGGAAGTCACTGTAACCTATATTGGGACTCCTTTAAAATACAAGTTTTTGGAATAACCCTTTCAAAGTTTACCTTATAACCCTACAGTCTACTTCCCTCTCCTGCTGAATTTCAGTATGTTTCATTTTTATTACCTTAGTGGTAATGAAATTCATCCTCTTCTTCTGATCACAAAACAATTTTGGGAGTAGGTCTTAGATTGTCCCTAATTTTGATATATTAAGAAATCACAGTGTGTTGTCCCCAGGATCTGGTTTATTAATACTGTTCTCATTCCTTCTTACTACAGATTTTAAGAATTACAAAGTCTTGTAACTAAATTTTGAGGGTTTTTTTTTTCCTCTCTCTCTCTCTCTTTCTACAATAGAGTTGAGGAAAATGAGTGACTATAGCTTGAGTGGGCGTTCATTATCAACATGGGGATATATGCAAGGATTGAGTAAAATAAGGACTGAAAAGGTCCATTATATTATCAATATAAAGGCCAATAGTGACCTTAAGAAGAACAGATTAATGGAGAGATAAGAGTGAAAAAGATAATAGAATGTGTGATGAGAAGGAAGGCATGACACGCATAAGCAAACTTTGAATTTTGTCTAGAAAGAGGCTCTAAGAAACAAGGCGTTGGATAATGTAAGATGAAGGAACAAAGGAGAATATTATTTAGAAATATTTTAAAGTGTGTTATAAACAACCCAACAGTTAAATGGTTTGATCAGGTAAGTGAGGTATGCCAGAAATCCTTTCCTGGCAGGAATTCATTTCTGGGTATCTTTTATCAAGATAAAGGCCTAGTTGAGACCAAGCACACAGATATTTTTGAATAACTGAATACGTTAATCACCAAGTGTACCTAAGCCAAATTTCTTACCTTGAAATATTGCCTTATTTGTTTTGGTTATTACCTTTAGAAAATGGCCACCTCCATATATTAAACTTCATATCAGAAAATCAATATCTTATCATCTATTTACTCTGCTGACCTTAGCAGTGTTTTAACTGCTCATACATTAAACATTTTATTCTGTGTAATTGGAAGATAACTTGGAAGTTTTTAGTATTATTCAAGGGGATATTGGATTCATTGAGATTTAACAATTGTATTTTCCTAAAACACATACTCTCAGGAATTCTCAAGTATCAAAATCCAAGTGCTAAAACATTGAGGGACAGCTTAGATTGCTGGAGTCTCCTCTCATATTGAGAGAAACTATTATTGCTATTATTCAGTTCTTTTCAATGGTAAGTGAATTGTGTGGGCCTTAGTACTTCCGATAAAGAAAAGCACAGAGCAAACAAGATTTAGTTTAAGCTTCTGGAAAGGAATTGAGTCATAATGAGAATTTTGAAGATAAGAAAAATTTCCAAAGAATTTTAACTAAGAAGAGTTTCCCATTTACAGATCAATAAATAATGAGTGCAAAAGCATTAAAATTATAACAAGGTAATCTTGATATCTAGTTTCAGTTTATTAAAAATAATATGAAGTACATGATTGTAAACTATACTAAACACAGAAGAAAAAAAGATGCAATTAAATTAGTAGGAACATCAACATATTGATTTTTCTGTGGAGCACAATTTTTTTAAAGATTTTATTTATTTATTCGACAGGGAGAGAGTACAAGCAGGGGGAGCAGCAGAGGGAGAGCGAGAAGCAGGCTCCCCGCTAAGTAGGGAGCCTGATGCAGGGCTCGATCCCAGGACCCTCAGATTATGACCCAAGGCAAAAGCAGACGCTTAACTGAATGAGCCACCCAGGCACTCCAAGCACAATTTTTTTTAGATATTTTTTAATTCCAGTATAATTAACATACAGTGTTACATTAGTAGGTGTACAGTATAGTGATTCCACAATTCTATACCTGACTCAGTGCTCATCACGATGAGTGTACTCTTAATCCCTTTCACCTTTTTCAGCCATCCCCCTACCTACCTCCGTTCTGGCAACCACTAGTTTGTTTTCTATGTTTAAGAGTCTGGTTTTCGGATTCTTTTTTTGTTGCTCATTTGTTTTTTAAGTTGCATATATGAGTGAAATCATGTGATATTGGTTTTTCTCTAACTTATTTCACATAGCATTATAACCTCTAGATCCATCCCATATTATTGCTAATGGCAAGATTTCGTTCTTTTTTATGGCTGAGTAATATTCCATTATATATCTATACCATGTGTTCTTTATCCATTCATCAGTCGATGGACATGGGTTGCTTCCATAATTTGGCTATTATAAATAATGCTGCAATAAACATAGGGGTGCATATATTTTTTCAAATTAATGTTTTCATATTCTTTGGGTAGATACCCAGTAGTGGAATTATTGAATCATATGGTAATTCTATTTTTAATTTTTTGAGGAACCTCCATACTCTTTTCCACAGTGGCTGCAACAGTTTGCATTCTCTCCAACAGTGCACAAGTGTTCCTTTTTCTCCACATTCTCGCCAACACATGTTGTTCCTTGTGCTTTTGATTTTAGCCATTCTGATAGGTATGAGCTGATATCTCATTGTGGTTTTGATTTGCATTTCCCTGATGATGAGTGATGTTGAGCATCTTTTCATTTGTCTGTTCACTGTCTGGATGCCTTCTTTGGAGAAATGTCTGTGTCTTCTGCCCATTTTTTAATTCAATTATTTGTTTTTTGGTTTTGAGTTGTAAGGGTTCTTTATATATTTTGGATATTAACCCTTTATTGGATATGTCATTTGCAAATAACTTCTCCCATTCAATAGATTGTCTTTTATTTTGTTGATTGTTTCTTTGCTATGCAGAAGCTTTTTATTTTGATGTAGTCTGAATAGTTTATGTTTGCTTTTGATTCCCTTGCCTCCAGAGACATATCTACAAAAGTGTTGCTATAACTAATGTCAGAGAAATTATTGTCTCTGCTCTCTTCTAGGATTTTTATGGTTTCAGGTCTCACATTTAAGTCTTTAATTCATTTTGAGTTTCTTTTTCTTTATGATTTAAGAAAGTGGTCCAGTTTCATTCATTTACATGTAGCTATCCAGTTTTCCCAACACCATTTGTTGAAGAGACTGTATTTTTACCATTACATATTCTTTCCTCCTTTGTCGAAGATTAATTGAGCATATAATCATGGCTTTATTTCTGGGCTCTCTATTCTGTTCTTTTGATCTATGTGTCTCTTTTTGTGCCAGTACCATACTGTTTTGATTACCACAGCTTTGTAGTATATCTTGAAATCTAGGACTGTGATCCCTACAGTTTTATGCTTCTTTTTCAAGATTACTTTGGCTATTTGGGGTCTTTTATAGTTCCATACAAATTTAGAATTATTTGTTCTAGTTCTGTGAAAAAATGTTGTTGGTATATTGATAGGGATTGCTTTAAGTCTGTAGATTGCTTTAGGTATTATGAACATCTTAACAATATTTGTTCTCCCAATCTATGTGCATGGAATATCTTTCCATTTGTTTGGATCATCTTCAATGTTTTATAGTTTTCAGAGTACAGGTCTTTCACTTCTTTGGTTAGGTTTATTCATAAGTATCTTATTATTTTTGTGCAGTTGTAAATGGGATTGTTTTCTTAATTTCTCTTTCTGCTACTTCATTATCAGTGTTTAGAATTGCAACAAATTTCTGTGTGTTGATTTTGTATCCTACAACATTACTGGATTCATTTTTTCAGTTCTAAAAGATTTTTGGTGGGCTCTTTAGAATTTCTATATATAGTCTCATGTCATCAGCAAATAGTGACAGTTTTACTCTTCCTTATCAATTTACATGTTTTTTTTTTTTAAGATTTTTATTTATTTATTTATTTGACAGAGAGAGACACAGCAAGAGAGGAAACACAAGTAGGGGGATTTGGTGAGGGAGAAGCCGGCTTCCCGCAGAGCAGGGAGCCCGATGCGGGGCTCGATCCCAGGACCCTGGGATCATGACCTGAGCCGAAGGCAGACACTTAATGACTGAGCCACCCAGGCGCCCTCAATTTACATGTTTTTATTTCTTTGTCTTGTCTGATGGCTGTGGCTCAGACTTCCAGTACTATGTTGAATAAATGTTGTGAGAGTGCACATCTTTGTGTTGTTCCTGAACTTAGGGGAAAAGATCTGTTTTTCACCACTGAGTATGTTAGTTGTGAGTTTTTCATATATGATCTTTATTATGTTGAGATATGTTCCCTTGAAACCTACTTTGTTGAGGGTTTTTATCATAAATGTTGTGCTTTGTCAAATGCTTTTTCTTAATGTATCAAAATGATCATATGGCTTTTATTTTTTCTCTTGTTTATGTATCATTTCCGTTGATTTGTGAATATTGAACCACCTTTGCATCTCAGGAATAAATCCTATTTGATCCTGCTGAATAATTTTTTTTTTTTGATATATTGGTGGATTTGGTTTTCTACTGTTTTGTTGAGGATATATGCATCTCAGTTCATCAGAGATACCAACCTGTAGTTCTCTTTTTTTGTAGTGTCTTATCTGGTTTTGGTATCAGGGTAATGCTGGCCTCATAGAATGAGTTTGGAAGCTTTCCTTCCTCTTGTATTTTTTGGAATAGTTTAAGACAAATAAGTATTAACTCTTTTTTAAATGTTTGGTAAAATTCACCTGTGAAGCTATCTGATCCTGCCCTTTTGTTTGTTGGGATTTTTTTTTTTTTTTTTTTACTGACTCAATTTCATTACTGGTAATTGGTCTGTTCAAATTTTCTATTTCTTTCTGATTCAATTTTGGGAGGTTATGTTTCTAGGAATATATCTATTTCTTCTAGGTTGTCCAGTTTGTTGGCATATAATTTTTCATAATGTTGTCTTACATTTTTTTGTATCTCTGTGATGTCCTTTGTTATTTCTCCTCTTTCATTTCTGATTTTGTTTGAGTTCTTTCTCTCTCTGTCTCTCGTTGTTCTTATTGTTGTTATTGTTATTTTGAGTCTGGCTTATCATTTTTGTTGATCTTTACAAAGAAACAGCTCCTGGCTTCATTGATCTTTTCTAGTTTGTTTGTTTGTTTGTTTTAAGTTTCTATTTTGTTTATTTCTGCTCTAATCTTTATTATTTCCTTCTTTTTCCTGGTTCCGGGTTTTGTTGGTTCTTTTCTAGCTCCTTTAGGTGTAAGGTTAGGTTGTTTATTTGAGATTTTTCTTGGTTCTTCTGGTAAGCCTATATTGCTATAAGCTTCCCTCTTAGAACAGCTTTTGCTGCATACAAAATGTGGAACACTAATTTTTAGAAAATTGGTTTGTAGAGAAAATACCAGTGTTGGGATAGAAAATAATAAATGAGAAATAAAAAAGAAAACCACATGCAGTTGTTTTACTTAAATATTGTTTCTGAGTATCAAATACTAGAGAAATAGAACTAATATTTTAGAAATGACTTAGTAGTGATGGATTTTCTCTAAACTCTAGTTCCTAGCAGATGTCTTGCTTCTTGTTGAATATGTCCAGACCCATTGTGTGAGTGACTGTATTCTCCACTGTCTCTCTTCCTTGGGTCTTGCCCATTTTCCGGGGCTGATTCTTCAGGTTTTCTCTTTGAGAGTTGCCCTGGCTCCTTCCAGTTCTGCTTTTTCATAATAAATCCAGAATCACTATCAGTAATTGCCAGAAAGCTGCATATATAAAAATCTCCCTAGCTCTTTTTTACCTCCTCATTTTGCAGTACAGGCATTTTGAATAATTTGCATATTCACTGTTTGCAAACCAGTTCCTTTGTACATTTTGCTCATTCCATCTAGATTGTTTTCTTTCTTTTCCTCCCTTTTTACTACCTCAACTTTTCACTTAAGTATTTATTATTCTTCCTTAAAGGAAATCCTAAGAACATCATCTTTTCTTGAAATCTCTTTCTGATGCCCCAGGCAAAATGATGTATTCACTTTTAATGTATTTGCTGCTTTTGTCTCTGTGTTCCCATAAAATGGATAAGTATAAATAAATATTGTCAGCATTTATGTTATAGATTCAAAGTAGCCAAGAGTGTCTGGCATAGTAGGCACTCAGTAAATGATATCATCATCATCATCATTATCATCATCATTATTAAACATACATGAAGGTTTAAAAAACAATGCCTCACATTTAAAAAGGTTTTTTATTCTATACAAGCATTTTCCTACAAAAATTCAATGACCCATACCTGAAGTCTCCTATATATTTTTCCTGCTTTCCCTAATTATTTTTTATTCTATCTCCTTCCCACTGCCCATCACCATCTAAGAGATTTTTCAGCAGTATATGCAAAGACTTTCTAATCCATTTAACTTCTCCAGAAGTATACTGTAGATTGACACAGTTAAGGCAAAAAAATATGAAAAATTCTGGGCCATGACTTTACGGTAGTCTCTGGTGGTTTCCATGTTGTGAAATGACTATGAGGCTTAAGTTACTGGGAGACTTTACCCAAGGGGTAATCTTATCAACAATTCAAGGACTCTAATGTGATTGTCAGGAGAAGATAATGAGCAATGGAAAAACACCCCTGGCAAAATAAATTAAAACCTCCACAGACTGATCCTAGCTTGTGATTTTGCCTGAGGCCAGTTTTGTTTTAACACTATTCTAGGTATATTAGGAAATAGGTCCCTGTTTTATGCCTTGCTATGGGAACCAATAGTAATGCTAAGGCAAATATTAAATAACAGTTCAGTTAACCTATGAATGTTTTCCTGGGGTGATTTCTATTATTTTTCTACGCAGGGTAAGGCAGTGAGGTGAAAAGACAAACCTGAAAGCAGAACAACTTCTATTTTTGTTTTCATTTTGACTTCTATTTTATCTCTAGTTTTTTGTCACTGGGAATTTAAGTTAATCTTCAATTCTGAAATGTAAATTAAGAAGGTTAGATTAGATGTTCTCTCAGTTCACATCTCCCTTCCCCAGTGTTGTCTGACATTCTATATTCACTTACATTAAAAAAAAAAAGGTGATGTCATGAGATGACAAAGTTCATGACAAACTTCAGAGATCCTTAGAGGAAACATTACATTTAAGAGCATGTACTTTTTACAAATATGTAAATTCATATTTTTTCAAATGTTCTTCTCAACCAGAAACATCTCATTTCTGCCTTTCCTCAATACTAAACCTAAATCAGAACTATAATCCTGTATTCCTCTAATCCTGCAAAGTAAAATACTCTTAAAGTTAATTTGGTTACATAATCACATAGAATATTATAATTGCATTGATCCAATCCCCCTTATAAGTGGGTTTAGAAATATTCTTTCTATTTCTAGGTCATTTAGAAAATCTGATGAAGATAGGAACACAGCTGGTCAGAAAAGTACATGTACTCACAGAACACACAGTTGCATATGATCTCATTGGATGAGGTGGAAAGGCTATCGAAGGATCCATAGCCATGGTACTGGGAGGACAGGCTGTTTTGAATAAAATGTATCCTTTGTTATCTCTACACATCTGTTGTTAGACACAACCTCAGAAGGCTATTGTTAATGGACCTCCTTCATATTGCTTATTCATTTCTAACTTTCAGTGAAACAAAATTAAACACCAATATGCTAGGGAAATAGAGGTTAATAATTATACTACTCTATATGTAATAATGAATGCCATTTGAAAACTAATTGAGAGTTGACTCAATTATATGTCAGCAAGAAATCATAAAATTAGTGATTTATACTAGTGAAGTTATTTATGATGTACATATATCTTTAAGATATTAACAGGCATGTTTCCTCTTGCTCTGCTTCTTCAAGCTGAAGCAACTAACATAAAAATTTATCAAATAATTAAACCTCCTTTTTTCTTTCTATAAATGTTATTACACCTACAACACAAGTTAGATTATAACTTGAAATCATTGTTAAGTCTTGTTTTTTTTAAGGATTTATTTATTTATTTATTTGATAGAGATGGGGAGAGAGAGAGAGAGAGCACAAGCAGGGGGAGCAGGATTGGGAGAAGCAGGCTCCCGGCTGAGTAGGGAGCCTGATGCAGGGCTCGATCCCAGGACCCAGGACCCTGGGATCATGACCTGAGCCGAAGGTAGACGCTTAACGACTGAGCCACCTAGGCGCTGCTCTCAATAATTTTTTTTTTTAAAGATTTTATTATTTATTTATTTGAGACAGAGAGAATGAGATAGAGAGAGCATGAGAAGGAGGAGGGTCAGAGGGAGAAGCAGACTCTCTGCCGAGCAGGGAGCCCGATGCGGGATTCGATCCCGGGACTCCAGGATCATGACCTGAGCCGAAGGCAGTCGCTTAACCGACTGAGCCACCCAGGTGCCCCTGCTCTCAATAACTTTTAATACAGATTGAAACCTAGCATGTTTAGTATATGTTTGAAAACAGACATTCATTATGTATGCCACAATAAAATTTGGCTGGCAAAAATCAAATATCCTTTCAATATTACCTAAAATGCATGAAACTTATTTCCATGATATGCAGATTTATGTATCAAAATTAGGAAGAATTTGTATATTCCACTTTTGAGATTGCATGAGTCTATAACTATAAGCATTACAAGTAAAAGGAACAATTCTTATAGCACTTTAATATTTTCTTTCCATTTAAAACAAAACAAAGCCATATAATGTTAAGAGTAAAAATCTGATAAGCAACAGGTTTACATTTTAAAGAAGAACTATTTGAGACACTTTAATACTTTAGTTTTCCTGATTACACATTCTACACAAAATATATATTATGAAATATTTGAACAAAAGGATCACTTTCATACAAACATCATAAATACACTACATTTCAAGTGTATTGTGTGGAGCCCAGTGTGGGGCTTGAACTCAACAACCCTGAAATCAAGACCTGAGGTGAGATCAAGAGTTGGATGCTTAACTGACTGAGCCACCCAGATGTCCCTCAAGTGTATTAATCTTTAAAAATTATTTTCATACATTTTTAGGCAGTATTTAGTTCTAACACCCAAAGTTTTGGGGGCACATAGCAACTATATTAATATGCTAATCAACTGATATTTAAATTAAATCTTTGAAAATGCTAAATTTCTTATATTTGTACATATGTTGGGAAAAATAATTTTACAGTCAAGTAGAGTAATTATATAGACTAGAGCTAATGAGGACTTCTGGTTACTGTGGCACAGTGAGTTGAATTAGAAGGAATGGTTCTCTTATTAAAACACATAAAATGCTAGATACTTTCTAATACTACATTTTAAGTAATCTGGAAGAAGAAAAAACAAACAAGAACACCCCCTCAGATGAGCACAAATTGAACCTAAGTAGCTCACAAGATATTAAAAGGCAATAGGACATTGATTGTGGTGTTGATCTTTTAATTACAATGGGTGGCAGGAGATAATTCTAGACTCTTGCCAAATGGGAAAGCTGAAACTGAGGTTGCAACTGAGCTAATTGTATAAAGTAAATTTGCAAATCTCTGTCACATCTGTGAAATGGATTATAAATTCTCCACCCACCACCCTTCGGAAGCTGCAAATAATCTTGTTATTGATCCAAAGCTCAGAGGCAGTCTGGGAATACTCTTCAAAAAGTGAATAAAGGGAGCGCCTGGGTGGCTCAGTCAGTTAAGCATCTGCCTTTGGCTCAGGTCATGATCCTGGGGTCCTGGGATCAACCCCAGCATTGGGCTCCTTGCTCAGCAGGGAGTCTGCTTCATCCCTCTCCCTCTGCCTGCCGCTCCCCCTGCTTGTGCTCTCTTTCTGTCAGATAAATAAATAAAATCTTTAAAAAAAAAGTGAATACAGAACAGACTTCAGTAGACATATATATAGACCCCAAATCTCACTAAATGCTTGGCTCAATAATTCCAACTTAAGACATTATTCTTAAAATTGCATCAAGACTAGGTATCTCATATGTGTCTACACCAAAGAAGATAGATGAGTCTTCCATCAACCCAATTGCAGCTGAGTTGAGGAAAAAAAAAATTACAAATTAAGCAACAGAAACTTCAGGAGATGAAGTCAGCTGACATAGAGTCTGGTTAACTTCCTTACCAAACACAAGAAACAATATAAAAAAATTGAAATAAATAAGATTATTTCCAAAATAAGAATGTCTAAAATGTAAATAAAACAAAGGAAGTAGTAGAAACCATAAAGTAAATGCATGGCAGTATGAGAAAATAGGCATATTGGAGTTTTAAAAAAATTATATAAGTGGAAAATTGCCACAGACATGTTATCACTTAGACCAAATATATCTGAAAAGAGAATTTGTTTTAGAAGATAGATCAAAGGAAAATACATATATAAGAGGCAGAAGTGCTACAGGTGTAAATTATGAAAGAGATATAGTGAAGCAGAAAATTAAAAAAAAGAAAAGGATCAAATGCCCAGTAGCTATTTTTTAAAGATAAATTGAAAAGGGAGAAAAAATATTTAAAATATAATAGTAAATAAGGTCCTATGATTGAAAGAAAGTTATGACTTTTCTCTAAAGGATTCAAATGCATAATAATGAGAATGCATAATAGTAAAGGGGCTCTTGGGTTGCTCACTCAGTTAAGTGTCAGACTGTTGGTTTTGGCTCAGGTCATGATCTCATGGTTGTGAGATCAAGCCCCACATCGGGTTCTGCAGTCAGCGAATAGTCTGCTTGAGATTCTGTCTCTCCCTCTGACCCTCCCCCACTCTTGCTCTCTCTCTAAAATTAAATAAATAAAATCTTAAAAAAAGATGCATAATAGTAAAAATGCAAATCACTTCCCACAAAAAATAGTCTTAACAGCTGTCAGAAAAGCAAAACAAAACAGACTACTCATGAAAGAAATACTTCTCATCAGCAACATTATTACTGTAAGTTCATAAGAGAATCTTTCTAAATTACTATTATCCAAATAGTATTAATGAATCAGGATGAAATAATATTTCCAGATATGAAAACTCAAAGTAGCAACTGGCCAACCCATGCTATTAGTGAAAATAAATTATATGACTCTTCATGTATAAATATTGTGTAAAAACATATATTAATGATTAATCATTGGGGTTTAAAATTCCAGCAGTAACATAGAATATGAGAAGGTAGGGACTAAAGTTAAAGAATTTTACAGATTTTTAAATATTTGAGTTGCAAGAATAAAATGATTGAAATTTTTTATACACGTTTAGAATGGATGTAAAACATTTATGATATTAACTAAAAGAAAGAAAAGAATGTCAATTTTAAAACCAGTAGAAGAAAAAAATCAAAAAAAGAAAAAAAGAACTAAAACCTTTAAATATAGAAGAAGGAAAGAAGGAAGAAGAAAAAGTGAAAAAAAAAGAAGTATGACCGATAAAATATTCAAAACATACAAGTGTATCAGTCATCAAAATATTAAAAGTGAGCAAAGATTCCATCTTAAATACCTATAAAAACATATTTTACAGAAAATGTTTGATATTTTTAAGTACATCTTTGAATATATGAGAAAATAAACGTAAGTTAAAACCAATGAAAAAGTACACTTTAGAGAGAAAAAATAATTTTCTGTGTTGGAATAGAACAGAGGAGTGTTTTAAAAGTCTTATAAACAAGAATTGTTAAACTTGGGATCAGTTTTCTTCCAGGGACTCCATGAATCCATTAAAATTAAACATGAATGTAATTTTATAAATATATTTAGGAATACATTTATTCGTTTATTTTTGAGTGTAAGTCCACAGCTTTTGTCAGGTTGTTTTGAGAATTGTGGACAACACAATTCTCAACAACAACAAATACAATGATTGCTATAAATGCATTATTTGAGGGGAAAAAAAAAAAACAGTGGTTAATCTGAGGCATAACATTTAACTAAAAGGAGATGAAGGTAGGTCATTTCCAAAATAGAGTTTTGCATACCAGTGCTTCTCAAATGTTAAAGACTTGGAAGATTCATGTTTAATTTATTTCTCAGTTGTAATTATTTAGGTTGTTTGCAGACCAAACTTTAAGCACACTGTTTTACAGTCATAGAGGCTTAATTGGTTATTATTTGGTATAATTAATTTGCCAGAAGATGCCTTACAATATGTTAGGGTGGATGGTAACAAGGGTGGCAAAGAATTGCACAAAGAGTAGAGCAATAAGCAAGACAGAGTTTATTCACTCTCCAAGGGAGGAGAGGGGCCTGACATCAAGAGAGATGTCAGTCCCCAGGTTCTGTCAGGCTGGGCCTTGTTAGGGAGTCTGAGGGATATGAGAGGGTTTCAGCTGTGCCCATGGTGGAGGAGTGTGGGAAGAAGGTCAGTTCTTGACCAGGTAGTGGAAGAGGTGGCAGGTTTTTCCAGTGGCTCTGTCCAGGGCTTGTCTGGGATGTGGATTGTGGTCAGGCTAGAGAATATGTTTGTTTTGTAGTTGAGGTCTACTTTCTGAGAATGGAAGGTACTGTGACCTAGAAAAACAAAGAGCTGGGCCAAGTGCAGACACCTTGAGTTTTGTCTGTAAGTGTGGTTGGGGTGGGGGGTGGGGGTGTTAAATAGATAGATTCCTTTCACAATAGTTTCACACAAATTCTATGACAGTCAAAAAAAGTGTGAATAAAAAACAGTTGTCAGAGTAAGGGAATTCTGATTTTAGTTTTTGCTGTTCTTCAGCTGTTAGATGAACTACCAAAGGAGAAGAAAAGAAGAGATAGGTACAAGCCTATCATATTCATTTAATTTGTTGTTTATGTATCTAGTTATTAAACCTTTATTGAGACACTTCTAACTACCAGGCACTCTGAGGTGCCATGGATAGATGTAAGTAAATAAAATCTTAAGCTTCCCTGTTTCTATTTGAATATACTGAGAAAGACAGATACTACATTTGTAACTAAAAGTCTGTTAACTGTATCTGTTTAATCATCTAAAGCATGGTTTATTGCATGGTTAAGGTATTATTATTATTACTTAGAGTTGTAAGTTCCAAATTTATTTTTCCTGGGCTAATGTCTCAATTTATAAACATAATTTTGCTTCTCCTCACAATTCTGGAAGTTAATTATGGACAAATCTTGGGTTATTTGGGTTTTTTGTTTGTTTGTTTTTCTCACACCAGGATGCAGAACTGAATGGGAGGATTCACTTGGGAGAAAGTGGGATGAGGCATTTTCTTTGATTCAGAAAATAACATTAATAGATGTCACTGACATTTGTTAATTACTTAGCGAATGTCAGGCACAGAGCTGAATGCCACACATATATCATGAGAGAGATACAGGTTATTAACCACCCAGTGTCTCATAGAAAGGAAGGAGTCACCTGGGATCTGAAATTTAGAAATTGACTCCAGGGCCTCTGTTCCTCAGAACTCTACAAGACTGAAAGGCAAATTAACCAGTGAACAACTGCCTTATAAATAGCAAGCTACTGTTGTTTTTAATTTACAGTTTACTGATGATGAGTAGATACTTTAGTAAAATTAAAATAAAAGTAAGCTAATAGGAACACAAAACTAAAAATACACAAAATAAAAGCCCAATGTAATTTATATTTATCAGAAAAACTTTTACTCTACCAGAAGGCTATAAAAATAAATCATAATTTCCCTACATTTTTCCAATGATATGAAATTTTAAAACATCTTGTCAAGGACTTGTAACAAACAATTTGCAAATCAACACCAGTGCAAAGACCTACCTTTGAGTAGCACTCCGTTAAATCTATCCCATGTAGTGGGTATCATTCCCAATGGGAAAAGCTGAGTGGTGAGAATCTAAAAATCGTATGTAAAATTGTGTGAACCTTAAGATAAAAAGATATTTTACTAAGTATAAAGAATTGGCATTTTCTGCAAAGATTTCATTTGATCTCACTTAGCCCTAAATAATGATAATTTGGAAAAAGACAAGACTGAGCTAAAAGAATAAAGGAAAGGGTTATTTTTAGTGTTGTTTCACGCCAGCTCCTAAATACACCTATACTTGAGACAAAGTTGTAAGAGCTAAGAAGCTTATTTTCTAATAGACAGTGTGATGGGAGAGGCAAATCTAAATGAATATTCCAAGTGTAAAGTCCTGTTCAGAGAAGCTACCATTGTGAATTTTTTAGCCTATCAATCACCCTTACTTTCTGGAGAAAAGTGTGTTTGATTTCAACAAGTGTAGACAATCTCTTGCAATACATTAATAATACATCATGTTTCTGTAATCCATGGGCTGTGGAATGTCATCTTCTGTCGTCTTCTGGATGTTCTTCATCTCCAACAGTGGGGGCTGCAATGACATGAAAACATAATTTTTGCTCTCTATTATCAAACATCATTTATTATAAAATTTTTAAATTTTATTTTAATCTTGGGGAAAGTATGCCCTAATATGTTGATAATTAAAAAAATATGAGTAGCTACATTTGAGTGCAATAGGAAGCAAGCATTTTTCTAAAATGACATTTCATATGTAGCTTAGTAGAGGAGAAGACTTACAAGTTGTCCTTGAAAAAATAATTCAGATTTTATCAATCTACAATTTGTAGACAGAAACTCACTAAAGATAACATAGTTTCTTTCAAAGCTGATGAGACAATAGGTAATTCTTATTAAAAAAAGTTAATTCATATAAGGTAAACCTTAGAGGGAACTTTTTAAATGGAACACAAGAAATAAGTAAATTTTGCTAGTATAATAAAAGGGACTATGGGAATAAAACTTTTAAAGTTTTTTCAAAGTTATGCTATTAATATTTTTGTGCAATGTACTTTATATTTTATCTAAGTATAATTTAATCCCAAATGATATGCAACAAACATTTAGGATACATCTGATACTGCTTTGAGGAAATGAATGATAAAAGTAGTGACATGAAATTATCGGGTAATGTAAAATATTGTTATGATTTAAAAAAATAGATTTTACTTTTTAAAGAAGTTTTAAACTTACAGAAAAACTGAATAAAACGTAGAGTTTCCTCTCTATTTACCAGTACCCTCACCAACCACAGTTTCTTCTGTTATTAACATATTGCATTTGTGTGGTGTATTTGTTATAATCAGTGAGCCAATGTAGGGTATGTTATTTCTAACTAAATGCCCTTGTTTACATTAATGTCCATTTCCTGTGTTGTATAGTTCTGTGGGACATCTTGTATACATCATTATGGTATCATATAGAATAGATTCATTGCCCTAAAAATCCCCTGTGCTCTACCTGTTTATCCCTGATTTCCTCACATAGCTTCCCACAGCCCTGGCAACTACTGGTATTTCTCTATAACTACTGATCTATCTATAGTGTTGCCTTTTCCACAATGTCATATAGTTGGAATTGACCAACACTTCCTTAATGTTCCCCTCAGCATAACTAAATTTTAGACAGGTTTTTTTCTGACTGTAAACCCCTACCCTTCCTTTTCTTAGAGCACTTACCTTAGAAAACTTGTTAATTCTTTATCTGCTGCTTTGAAATGTGTGTACATTTTTCCCAGCCTCTAGCCAGTTTTGTAACCCTTTATTAACAATCTGGGAATCATGTCTTTGAAATGTAAACATGGAAGGAGATAGCAACCCTATGGTCCTGTGCCAAGGTAGGAGCCTAACTTCCATGGGCACCGATTGGCAAACATGGATGGCCTAATTATAGAGAAAAACTTTTGACCAGGAATAACATTTACTCAGGAGTAATTAATGCTTTGCACACATCTTATTAATCTGCCTCCTCTCTGACTTCCTCTAGTATGTTTCCACTAGACTGCCCCTGTGCTTAAAACCCTTCTGACTTGTTTCAATTGGAGTTGAGTTCAGTCTCCCTTTTCTACCACAGTAGAATAGTCTTTCCCGCCTGTTTAACTTTGAGCAGTGCAATTTTATATTGACAAAAACATACAGTTATACAGCTTTTCAGACTTTTTTCCTTCACCTATTGATATGCATTTAAGTTTCCTCCATGTCTTTTTGTGACGTGATGATTTCCTTTTATTATAATATTCCTTTGTATGCATGTATCATGATTTGTTCACTCACCTATTGAGGGACATATTGGTTGTCTCCAATTTTTGGCATGTAAGAAAAAAAAGTGCTATAAACATTCATATGCAGGCTGGGTTTAGCTATTTACCTTCCCTGGGTTGATTCAGCTCTGGTAAAACCCACATCAATTAAATTAAACTCTGGCAAAATAGTTTTCTTGAAGGAAGATCTTTGTTAGGAGAACAAGCACTCCAGGCTTTTTTCAAAATGGTTACTTCTCCACCCTGCCTCCTGAAAGTATGAGGGGGTTTTTCTCTGCTTTTTACCCTGAGAATTTGATGGGGCTTCTAGTAGTAAAACTCACAAAAGTGTGGAGACATCCCTCCCAAGGGAGCGCCCCCAGGAGGTTTAATCTTTTAAGCTAGTCAATACTTAGTTTCTAGCATTTACTCAATTACCCTATTTAAGTGTTCCTACCAGTTTCCAGAATTTCTGTGATTCTTTATATTTGCAATTTATATTTCAAATTTTTCAGAGTAGCAGCTTGTACTGTGGTTTCAATTCTCTGATGAATCTAAAGAGAGTTGATTTTCCATTTGTTCAGCCTTTTACTTGCTGGGAGGAAGGAAATGATTACTTTCAAGTTTGTTACATGTCTGACCAGAAATTGGAGATCCTAATGATATATTTTTTATTTTTTTAAATATTTTATTCATTCATTCATTCATTTATTTGAGAAAGAGAGAGAGAGAAAGCAGAAGCCAGGGGAAAGGCAGAGGGAGTGGAAGAAGCAGACTCCCCACTGAACAGGGAGCCTGAATCGGGGTTAGAATCATGACCTGAGCCAAAGGCAGACACTTACCCAACAGAGCCACCCAGGCACCCCCTAATGATATTTTTTTAAATAAAAATACTGTAAAAATTACTTAAACTTACCCTGTATCCCTTATATATATTAACAAGTAAATGAAGTAAGTTCATAATATAAAATGCTATTCTGAATGACTAGTCAAATTTTTCCTAAGTATACGTAAATCAAATACAAGGAACATTTCTAAACTGAAAATATGCTTTCATAGAAATCAGGACATCTCATTGTTATTTATCAGTCTACCAAGGAACTAGTTATGTGACCTTCACCTCTCTGAGCATGGATTTTTTTTTTAATTTTAAAATTAAGGGAAAGAATTTAGACTACATATTCTCTAAAGCTATGGCAAATGATAAGGATCCATAATTCTGCAAGTAATATTCCCATATGCTATCATTTCAGAGGACAGGCTATCTATGAATTTGTTCTATTTCACTACTAAATACTGTTTTAAGAATGACTGCAGGGGCGCCTGGGTGGCTCAGTCGGTTAGGCGTCTGCCTTCGGCTCAGGTCATGATCCCAGGGTCCTGGGATCGAGCCCCGCATCGGGCTCCCTGCTCCGCGGGAAGCCTGCTTCTCTCTCTCCCACTCCCCCTACTTGTGTTCCCTCTCTCACTGTGTCTCTCTCTGTCAAATAAATAAATAAAATCTTTAAAAAAAAAAAAAAAGAATGACTGCAAAGAGTTAAAATTATTTCCTTGATTTTCTTGTCCACTTTTATTTTCTTCATCCCCTTTTGAGGTAGTTCAGTCAGCACTTTTACTATTTACAGACCAAGCTAAATATAGATGGATAAAAAGGTTAACACAGAAAAGCAAAACATTTGGAAGAAAAATAGTTGAGACATTTAAATTCATAGCTAAGGAAACTACATGAAGCCCTTGAGTTATATGAATCAGAAAGAAAAAAAAAAGAGCACCATGGATCACATAACTATAATGTTTTTAACCCCAGATGTTTCCTCTGGGGGATAATATGAATAAAACATATTAGTAATTTTAATGGCTTTTGATGTCACTTATAACGTGATTCATAAACATTTAAACCATGCTTTTTTGTAGAGTCTACTTGCCTGAGGGGATTAGTGGCAGAGGATAGTATATACTGACGCCCTCTTATAGGAAAAGGTCTACTCTCAAAACATATTTTGTCTCAGTCAGTTTCTTTTTCTTTATTTATTTTAAGTTTGGGAAGGGGTCACTGTTATTTAGACCTTTTGGAAATTGCTAATAAGCTTAGTGATAATAGAACCTTAAATCAAATACTTTTTGTGTAGAAAGATGAGCAACTTTGAGACTCCTCTTGCACATCAAATATTACAAACTGCATTTTGCATTTCAGTTTCATATACAAATCCTGAAATATAAAATTCAAATTCACATGTGCAATACAAATATTAGAAAAACATTTTTCAGATTATACAATCAACTAACTTTTTGCTATATAATTTCTATAGTTTAGGCAGTTAGTAAATAACAAACATGGTTTATTAGAAATTTTTATTTTCTCTGGCAAATATTATTCAAGGAGTTAGAAAAATTCAACACCTTAAAGGACTAACCATTTTTCACCCTGAGTGAGACTGTTTTCTCTTGATCTAAATGTCACTTGTATTTAGAATTGTCAACTGCCATTCCTATATAAAAGCAAAACTGATGATTTAGGGAAATGAGTAGTAAAGGTGCATTATAAATTGTGATTTAATGTTAAATCATGCATAGGATAGGACATTTCAAGTCCATCTAAAAATAGGACTTTATTAAGACTTCATTTTATAGTAAAGGAGATGGCTAACTTGGCCTACACACCCGTGACATCAAAATCTTGACTATACATCATTAGTTGAGTCCATATATCTTTGAGTTCATATATCTTTAACAATGCTTGAAGGGATTTGTTAACTTGTTGCTTATTTATTTGTTAACTTGTTGCAATATAGATTTGGGGCCACATTGCAAAATCAAATAAAGCAAGCAAAGAAACATACCAATACACATGTTATATTGTTAACCAGAATTTTGGAATAAATTATGTATAAAGTGCTAAATAATAAATCTAAATAGCAAGATATAGTGAATAGAATAGTTATATACATAAAAACTTATTTTAAAAAAGAAAAACATAATTAAATAAAATCTTAAAAAAAAAAAAAAGAAAAAAGAAAACATGGTATTCTACCATCTTCTTTACTCCCAGTATCTCTTTTAAGGCATATTAGTTAGCTTTTGCTCCAGTAGTTAAAAAAAATCTCAGTGGCTTAAAACAATAAACTTTTATTTCTTGAATTTATTATATGAGTTTGGCTGCAGCTCTACTGGACTTGACTAGAGAATTCTTGGCCACATTGATTGGACCTGACTCATTTCCACATCTTTTTATCTTATTATTATAGCAAAAAGCCAACATTCAAGGGTGGATTCAGGTAGCAATGCATTATCAAACCATGCAATGCCATCTAAAATTATAGCTTAGACATGTCATATATCACATCCATGTGCATGCCATTGGCCAAAGCCAGTTATGTGGCTAGCTCAGAATTAATGGGTTGGGGAAATACATTCTTCCTGAAGAAAGACGTGGTGGTGGTGTGTGGGGAACTTATAAGTTTAAACAAAGTCTGAGCAAGATTTAGTGCAATCATAGTTTTGTGTAAGGCAGGTATTATTTGGATATAATATTGGTATTATATTATGCATTGTTTTTCTCCTATGAATTATTCTATTTTATGTAAAAATGGGTTGTTATCTACAGTATTGGCTATTGTGTTTTTTTTGTCTCCAAATAGCAGAGTTCTTAGTTCCTCAACTAGTTCTGTTTTCTTTGATTGTACGTATGAAACTCTCTCTATTCCTGTCTCTAATGTGTTCAGACATGCACATGTTCATATGTCCATACACAGGTGCACACATACGTAAAACACATATGATTTGGGAACATAAAGTAATTTGATCTTTTAAAAATTCTCTATGAAAATATTCCTGCCTTTGTGCCAGATAATTTTTCTTTTTTTTAAGATTTTATTTATTTATTTATTTATTTGAGAGAGAGAATGAGATAGAGAGAGCATGAGAGGGGGGAGGGTCAGATGGAGAAGCAGACTCCCTGCTGAGCAGGGAGCCCGATGCAGGACTCGATCCCGGGACTCCAGGATCATGACCTGAGCCGAAGGCAGTCACTTAACCAACTGAGCCACCCAGGCGCCCAATTTTTCTAATTCCCTATCAGTGTTTCTGATACTTTCTGTTCTCCCTGAGGTGTCCACAACAGTGACAAAAGTTGTATAATCTATCCTTGGAGGGGGGGGCAGATAAAAAATTATGAGAATATGACAAGAAAAAATTTCTCCACTGTACAGGACTCCTTAATTTATTATATTACCTGTGGCATAATGTTAAATACTTCCTTTGATTTTATTTAATAACCATCTTGATTTGTATTCAAAAAAGTGACCAATTGTATCTAGGTACAGCATTGCAGAACCAGGGTGTTAGGTGGCTAAAGTAAGATTCAGGAAAGAATAGTGAGCTGAAAATAAGCATCCATTGGAGAGGTCCATGACACTTGGGTAGGATGAATTGTTGAAAGATAGAGAATTGTGCAGTCAGGTGGAATGGGGGCATAACCTATTGTAACATGCACATTCAGGTTAATGGGACCTCATTAAGTCACATTAACTGTGTATCTTAAGTATGTCACAGGCTGCTGTTTCATTATACCAGATATTCAAGGTAAATGCCAATATTCTGGTGTTAAAAACCTTATAAATTTACTATTTTTGCCTAGGGATTGCTTTTTGAGAGAAGACATAAAGCTATTCCATGCCCATAACATTTTATATTTGGCCTTTTATGGATCTTTAGCTTATTTGCTTTTTTCACTTTGTAGAAATCTAGTCTATCTTAACTATCCATCCATGTAGTATAAATATGTATCCACATATATGTATATATGTATACCATTCTTGGTTTTCATTAACAATAAGATACTATGCCATGATCTTAATTTACATCATGTTGCATATTGATATAGTTAGAAACTTACTAGTGCTATGGTCTGAATGTTTGCTTCCCTCCAAAATCCATTATGTTGAATCCTAACATTCAATGTGATGGTATTGGATGTCAGGGTCTTTGGGACATGCTTAAGTCTTGAGAATGGAACCTTCATGAATGGTTTTTGTGCTCTTATAAAAAAGATCCCACAGAGCTCCCTAGGCCCTTCCACCATGTGAGAACACAGCAAGACGGCACTGGCTATGAAGCAGGAAGAGGGCCCTCACACAACAATGCTGGCACCTTGATCTTGGATTTTCACCTTCTAGAACTTTGTGAAACAAATTTGTGTTGTTTATAAGCTACCAGTCTCTGGTATTTTCTTATAGCAACCCTAATGGACATGATATTTAGTGATGTTGAGCATCTGATTATTTTCCCTCTATATATCTTCTTTGGTGAATTGTCCATTCAATTCCTGTGCCATTTAAGAAAATAAAATATTGTTTTCTTCTTATTTAGTTTTGGGTGCTCTTTATGGATGCATTCCTTTATTTTCTCCAAGTCTGCAGTTTGGTTCTTACTTTCTTTAACAGTGTTATAAAAAGAGCAGAAGTTCTTCATTTTGATGAAGTTTATCATTTTTTTTCTTTAATGGGTTGTGCTTTAGGTGTACTTGCTTATTTTTATCTCAGAAATCTTTATCAAATTTAAGATCATTAAGATTTTCTTACCTATGTTCAGGAAATTTATAGTTTCAGCTATTATATTTAGGTATATAATAAATACCAAGCTAATTCTTTTATACTGTGGAATGCAAGGGAAAAAAGTTACCATTATTATCTTTCATATTGCTATCCAGTTGTTCCAGTACCAGTGCTTTATCTTGGAATATTTTTTCCAAATAAACTGAACATATATGTATGGTGGGTCTACATCAGGATTTACCATTCTCTTCCATTCTTGATAATAGTAATTTCTGACTTTTTTCCCCCCTAATTCTGGCTAGGGTTTTATTTGTTACATTAATCTCCTCAAGTAGCCAAATTTTTATTTTATAAATTTTCTATATTGTCCTGTTTCTCTGTTTTCTATTTCATTGCTTTCTGTTCTTATTTTTTATTATTTCATATTTACTACTTACTTTTGGATTATTATTCCTTTTTGATTTTCTTTTTTTTTTTTTAAAGATTTTATTTATTTATTCATGAGAGACACAGAGAGAGAGGCAGAGGGAGAAGCAGGCTCCCAAGGAGCAGAGAGCCCGATGTGGGACTCGATCCCAGGACTCTGGGATCATGACCTGAGCCGAAGGCAGACGCTTAACCATCTGAGCCACCCAGGCGCCCTCCTTTTTGATTTTCTTAATGTGCAATCAAAGGGTATTGTTTTAAGAACTTTCTTATATTTAATATAATTGTTTAATGCTGTAAGCATACCAATAGCCACTGCTTTAGCTGCTTTCCTGAATTATAATATATTGTATTTTATTTTAATTCAATTTAATAATTGCTCAAAATAATTTATTTTTTCTCCTTTTTAAATTTGATCCATGAATTAATTAGACTTATTCTATTTATTTTCCATACAAAAAGGATTTTCCAGACTTCTGTTACTTATCTCTAATATAGTTCTATAGTGATCAGAGAACATATTGTGTGACTTTAATATTTGTTAAAAAAATTATCAAAGCTTGTTGTATGGCCCATATCATGGTATTTGGTAAATGTTCTGTGTGTACCTGAAAAAAAATGTGCATTCTGCTGTTTTGGGTGGAATCTCCTATAAATGTTAAACTAATCAGGTCAAGTTGATGGATAGTTATCTTCTACATTCTTTTATAATTTATCTTTAATTATTATATTGACTATGGAGAGGAGATATTGAATCTGGCTATAACTATGGAATTATCTGTTTTTCTTTGCATCAGTTTTTACTTCACACACTATGTCTTCTTAAGGAATAAATAACTATCTTTATGAAATTACTTTTTAATTCCTTGTAATAATCTTTGCTATGGAATCTATTATGTCTGATGTACATATAATTCCTTTAGCTTTCTTTTGATTGATATTAGTATGTTATATCTTTTCCCAGCCTTTCTTTGAAAATATATTTTTCTTTGTATTTAAAGAGGATTCCTTTATGTAATATATAGTGAAATTTTTTCCCAATGTGATCATCCCTGCCTTTTAATTGGGGTATTTACATCATTTATGTTTAATTTGACTATTAATATTATTTATTTTTCAGCCTTTTGGGGAGAATTGCCTGTTATAGTACTATTATATTCTTGGTTAGCTTATTAGATAACACTTAGTTTAGTTTTAATTTTTAGGTAAAACTTGATTTTATATATGTTGAATATATGTATATGAAACTTGAGTATAGTGTTTTCTTCATATTTCTATGTATAGGTTTCATTGACCTTGTATCAATCAGTTTATAGTTTTCATCAAGTTTGAAATGTTTTTAGGCATTATTTCTTTACATATTTTTTTCTCTCCTCTCCTTTGGGGACTCCAATTACATATAGATTAGACTGCTTGAAATTTTCCCACAGATTATGGATGCTTTGTTCTTTATTTGATAGGCTTATTTTATTTTATTTTTTGGTGTGTTTCTTTTGGGAAATTTCTTACTGTGGTATTTTCAAATTCACTAACATTTTATTCTTCATTTATAATCTGATGTTAATCCCATCCATGTTTATCATTTCTCATTGTCCAGTGTATCCTTTCTCTCTGTCTTGCATTGCATTATGTTAATTTTTGTGTACTTGCTGGCTTGTAATGCGTCTGTTGATAATAGAGAAAGTTCACATATAGATCCCACAAATAAGAAAATAAGAATATCATCAGTGTTACTACTGAATGCTAGAGTTCTAAATATTTGAAGATAATTACTTCACAAGAGAAGAAACTACTCAAAAACAGATTCTCGGTGTTTGATGAGGGAGACTTTTTTTGTCTTCTTATGAGAAAATGATGAGAAGAGGAAGAAAAATCATCTCTACTTATGCTCAGAACTGTAAAGATTTCAGGAATGGACTCATGTCCACCTCAGAAATTTTGCATTCTATCTGATTATTATTAATATTATAAATTGAAATATTTCAGAATAAGTTTTTTTCTTGGACATTTGTACCTTTCACTCACTGCCTTATAAAACATTAATTCTTAGTTATCTTAAGACCTGAGAAGATTAAAGACTTCACATTTATCATGGCCATATAAATAATTTAAATAATAAATTTTAAAAAATCAAATTGATAGCAGTTGGGGTTTTTACTCCACAACACTTGAGTAAGGAAAAAAAGTCACTTGGGAAATGAAACTCACCACATGCTTTGAGAAGCCTTCTAATTCAGAATATTTACAAATATAGAACAAACAGATTTTCTAGAAAACCTTTCTTTTCCAAAGTGATAATAAACATGCAGGGAATCTTACGCACAGATCAGAAACTTGCAAAATTACATTTTTAAAAGAGCTTACAAATGTGACTTTTGATTTACCCTGGTATCTCTGGTAATTCAGAGCTTATGCTTTTACAATCCACATTTGGAAGAGATGACAAAGCCTAGTGCACATGTAAAATGGCAAGTTGAGTCAGAGACAAATAAAATAGGAACTTCTAAAAGATGAAGACGTCAAACTTTGAAGTTATAGTTGGTGAGATACTTGTTTGTCTTGATCTTAGAGATGAGTGGAGGCTATTAAAAAAAAAAAAAGAGAGAGAGAGAGAGAGAGATCTCTGAGCATTCCTAGCTCTAAAGTTAACCTTCAGTGAGAAAAAAAATATCAGAATTCGAACTACCCACATATGTATAATTCTAAGAATGTCAAGTCTGATGTTTTATTTCAATAAGTGTGTGTTGTTAGTGCCCATAGTGTCATTCATGTTAGAAGATTTTGAAATGCTTCTAGAGGAATGAACTTTATATATAAACAACAAATTATTTCTACTAATCAAGATAAACAATTTTGAGTTCACAATACAAGAAAAAAAAAAAAGAGGGACAATCCAGCCAAACACAAAAATACAACCCATAAATATAAAAGTGAGGAATCCAGTAGAAACTGGAAATGCTAAAATAATCTGATTCAGGGGCGCCTGGGTGGCTCAGTTGGTTAAGCGACTGCCTTCGGCTCAGGTCATGATCCTGGAGTCCCGGGATCGAGTTCCGCATCAGGCTCCCTGCTCAGCGAGGAGCCTGCTTCTCCCTCTGACCCTCCTCCCTCTCATGTACTCTCTCTCATTCTTGCTCTCTCAAATAAATAAATAAATCTTAAAAAAATAATAATAATCTGATTCAGAGTATAGCTATTCATGTTTAATGTAATTAAAGACATATAGAATGGTGTCAAAGTACTTTAAAAGGTCAAGAGTTTTTCAGAAATGATATGTGGAGTTTTTAGAACGACCAAATTGAAAAAAAAAAAAGACAATTTACATTAGAAATTTAATTAAGATCAAACAGAAATCAAGAGAAAAGAGATGAAGTGGAAGATTATCCTAAAAGGAAGTAGTCAGGATGAAGAATATAAATGTAAAAGAAAAGAAATTGTGAAGGGGAATTTATCAGAGACATGGCTGGAAAAGAAGCTGACCTAAACAGTTTTGGAGAATAGTGGGGTTTTTTGTTGTTGTTGTTTTACTTTTTTATTTTATTTTTTTTTTCATGTAGTGTCCCATGATTCATTGTTTGCGTGTTTTGACTGGCAATGGTAATGTGAAAGCCAAAAAGAATTGTTAGTATGTTTTACGTAAAGACATGGGTTAGCCATTCTGAAACTACTTGAGATGTATATAGGGTTGAACAAATAAGTAAATGAACTGCAGATGAGAGCCAAGTTTTTCACTCTCAGAGAATGAAATTACAAATAGCAATGGGAGGGAGAAGGCTCTAATTAAGCTTATGGTAAATTACAGTTGGAGATACACATGTACACATAGCAATATATACATAGCCGCATAAATATAACTGTTGGCCTAACTATCCATATCTATCTATCTATCTATCTATCTATCTATCTATCTATCTATCTATCTAT
>NW_023270316.1:37515757-37522094 GCF_011800145.1 Mirounga leonina | reverse complement strand
TATCTATCTATCTATCTATCTATCTATCTATCTATCTATCTATCTATATATCTATCCATCCTGATTCTATCAGTCTACCTTGACTACCTCTGAGGTCACACCAGTACCTCTAATTTCAATCTAACATCGAAGGAATTTATTGTTTGTTTGTGTTATTGTTTGTTTTCCCTAGTTTTCCTCTTTTTTAATATGTTTATGAAGGCTTTCTCCAACAGTGAGACAATTGATTCTCATTATCTCCAACATATTTCTTTATTTGTTAAATAGCTTTATATGTCCTAACCATGCTAGTCATCTCCTTGATTTCTGACTCCACCTTTGATTTCTTGTTGCCTCTTCTATGTGGCCTCTTCTATGGCCCTATCACTTCTTTGGCTTCTGGCCAGGCTACCATCTTCAAGGGAAGAGAGCAAAAAGACATTAAGGAAAGAAATGGATGGGGAAGCCAGAAAGCATATCCAGCGTTGATATACCTATAATTTTTTTAAAAGCACTTTATTCATCTAAATTTTACAATCTATTCTGGCCCTGCATTAATACTTCTGACAGAAACTTAAGCTTCATTATAATTGGAAGATTTAGCTCATTCTCCATAAAAAAGTGGAATGTCCCAAGGAATCTTACATAGTCTGAAAAATGCAGACAATATTCTCATCTTTAGTCTATATTAGGTTTGATGAAATGGCATCTGCATAAGCATACTTGGTCTTTTGAAGGCAGAGGGCTTTGCTTTTCTTCTTTCAAGTTGAAAACATGGGAGTCGTGGCCAGGACTGAGACCCTATGTTTCAAGTGTTTTCAAGTGTTTCAGGTCTGTGGATGAACTATGCAGTCAATTCATTTAAGGTTCTATTGAAGGGACCTACAAATTCCTATTTTCTTCCTCATTACTGGAAACTTTCAAAAACTTCTCTCATCATATATCTTTTGCTTGTATTTTTGAGGACTTTCCCAATATCAACTAATTACTTTCCCTCTATGAAGCAACAAATTCCAAAATACAGCTTTTGATGGGAATTTGTTTTTGTTTTTTTGTTGTTTTTTTTTCTAGAAGCCTAGAAACCTCTAATTTAAGCTCTTAATGACAGTAACAACATCAGCCATTCATGGAAGTGAAGTTGTGGAAAGGATTGGGAACTTGCTTGAGATCAGAAGTCATTAAGTGTTCCAAAACACATTTATCTTTTACAGAATAATGTAAATTTGTATCTAAATACATTTCTAGAATTTTTTACATTTTTTTAACTTTTTTTTTTTTTTTTTTTTTTTTTTAGGGAAGTGAATATTAGTGACCGTCCTGATATTATACGTTGTTCTTTCAGTTTGGGGCAGAAGAATCACTAAGTGGAAAAGACTGTTCACTATATAAGGCAGACAAGCTTGCCATAATAATGAGGTATAAGGACGAGGTATTTATTTAAAAATACCTGAAATTAATCTTAAAATATGCCAGAGGTGTAATAGCAGACAGGAGCAGCGAATAGAGTTTAAAAAATAGGAAGTTGTCATTAGTAAAATTTTAGTAATTCTACCTGAGATTCACTCATTTTACATTTTAGTTTAACTCTAGACTTCCTTTCCATTTGGAAAAGTGTTTTTCCTTTGGTAATAATTTTAAAAATACTATAAAATTTACAAAAATCGCTGCTTTAGAAGCCTTCTAAAATGATGGGAAATTTTATTGGCATGCTATACAGAGTGATGAAGACCCCCTTAATAATAACATACAATAATTTATATAAGTTCTCAATATTAGTAAAATAATAACTTTTGTGTGTTTTTTCATAATGAGTTTGCATATGCTTAATTATTTTATTTTAAAATTATTAACATGTTTTGAAGTGGATAACATGCCGGATTTGATATCTTATGGACTAAATTATTTTAGCACATTTAAGAATATAACTTTGGTTTTACATGACCATTGAGACAGATTTTGAGGAAAAATGATGAACCAGATGCGGTTATAGTTAGCTATTTACCACTGAAAGTATAGTTTTAAACTCTTCTATGTATAAGCAAGCAATAGGATTGTATGTGCATGAAATTAAAATAGATTTTTAAATATAGTGTTATTTTATGACTGAAATTTTATTGCAGATGCATCAAACTGATCATATATATAGTGAAATCACATATAAAGTTTGCTGTCTTATTTTCAGTTAATCCTCAGGATTTCTGATAGCACCCATAGATATAATTCTGCTTAATTAAATATTATGTATGAATGGTGACTTCATTTTAATTTTACTTTGATTAGTATTTCAAGTTTTTTAAAGAGGTTCCTGGTCTTCAAGTTATAATAAAAGACCAAATTACTTGTAATAAATCAACATATTTAAGGCTTTTTGTAAGCCACTGCAACTTATATATACCAAATATATTTTTTTTAGCAACTCTGTTTTCAGATCACTGAAACAGTAAGATATTTCAAACTCACTTTGTTCTTTTCCTGACACTGACTTGAATCAATCATTTCTCTAAGAGCTCTGGGTTTTGTTTTATTTTTTAAAGAGGATGGTATTTGATAACTAAGTTCTAGGCTCTAGGTGTGATATTGCAATTTGCAGGCCCTCTGATACTGGACAGGAGCTATACACATGTTATATGAATTCATACTGTTACTTCCAATTCTAGTCCAAAATTAATCAGGTTTCATTTAGTTTTTCCTTTCCACAGTTTTACCTCCCTTGTCTGACAGTGAGAAACTTGGTTCCAATTATCCTTAATGTACTTACTTATTCAACTAATAGGTAGGACTGTCATGACAAAATACCACAGGCTGGGTGGCTTAAACAACAGAAATTTATTTTGCCACAGTTCTGAAGGCTAAAAGTTTGAAATCAAAGTGTTTGGCAGGGCTGGTTTCTCCTAAGGGCCATGAGGGAAGGATCTGCTTCAGGCTTCTCTCCTTGGCTTACAGATGGCTGTCTTCTCCCTGAGTGTTCACATTGTCTCCTCTCTTTGTATGTTTGTGCCCAAATTTCCTCTTCTTAGGACATTAGTCATATTAGATTAGGGTCTACCCTAATGACTTCATTTTAACTGAATCACCTCTAAAGACCCTATTGCTACATTTTGAGGTACTGGGGGGTTTTGACTTTAACATATTAATTGGGGGGCATACAGTTCAGCCCATAACACCCCCTAAGTGTAACCAATTTCTCATTGTCATCACTACCCCTTTTCTGGCTGCCCACCCTCCTCACCTCTCTTGAACTGACAGCCTATGCTGGACTGTCATCCCACCTTATGGACACCTTCACTTTGAGTATGCTCTGACACCCTGTAGAGATCAGCCTTTTACATGTAGACTTTCCAAATTATCTGAGCTCCAACATTCTGTACTAGGCTGCATCTTGTTTTCGATCCCTTCTTTATCCCACTTCAGGCGTATCCTGCAATATATTAACTTTTATATCCTTTCAGATTTGACACCTATGCAAGATAATTCTTTAAGTATTGCCAAAGAAATCCCAAGGTTGACTAACAATACCCTTTGACTATTGAACTGCTAAAGTCAGCCAAATATCCCGGACTTCTCTCCATACTCATGAAGTGAGTATCCAAAGAAGTGTAGTCTCCAAAAAGACAATTCTCTCAATCCCAAGGCAGATGTGTTAATGGGGGGAAAAAAATGAACATAATAGCTCTTCCCAGATTTTCAAACCAGAAGCTGCCAAATGAAGTAGCTGATCAAGGAAAAATGATCTAATATCAGGTTAGGTTTTCCTTGCTATTTCTTTCCTTCAGGAAATCATATGAGCTTGTGTAGCATGTTTATTACACACACCTACACTAAAAAGTCTTGGATGGATAATTCCACTTTTTTAGTTGTTATCCTTCTCTTTTCCAAGTAAGATATGTTATTGTAATTGCCAGGTTGTCTGTTGCAGGTAAATAAATTTTCTTTTGCATGTGGGTCACTATACTATATATTCTAGGTCCTGGATTTGGAGCTAGAAGCAATAACTGTAAGTATAATTTGAGTAGAAGTGACCAATTCTAAGAATGCATGCACAGAGATGCCAAAGTGGGCCCCATTTGCAAGAGACTTTTTCTTTTTTTATTATTTAAATTTTTTATTCTAGCATAACATACATACAGAAAAGCACACAAATCATAAATGTGACTCAGTGGATTTTCACAAAGTAAACACATTCTTGTAACCATTATCCAGACCAAGTAACATACATTACCAGGACCACACAAGCCCTCTCATATCCACTTTAAGATACTACATCCCAGCCCAACTATCTTTACTTATAATACTATAGATTAGCTTTACCTTTCTTTCAAATTTTAAATAAGTGGAATCTATATTATTCTTTTGTTTTTGGCTCCTTTCACTTAACTTTATGAGATTCTTTTATATTGTTGCATATAAGTAATTCTTTCCTTTTTATTATATAACAGTATTCCAGTAGAGGAACATAAACAATTTTATTTATTCTATGCCAGATGTTTGAGTTCTTTCAAGTCTGGGGCTTATTGTGAATAGTGTTGCTATGAATATACTTGTGTTTGTCTTTTTTTTTTTTTTTAAAGATTTTATTTATTCATTTGAGACACAGAGATACAGATACAGAGAGAGAGCATGAGCAGGGAGAGAGGCAGAGGGAGAGGGAGAAGCAGGCTCCTCGCTGAGCCAGGAGCCCGATGTGGGGCTCGATCCCAGGACCCTGGGATCATGACCTGAGCTGAAGGCAGATGCTTAACCGACTGAGCCACTCAGGCACCCCTGTGTTTGTCTTTTAACAGATGTATACACAGATCTTCTGGGTATGTGCTTAAAAGTGGATTTCCTGGGACATAGGATATATTCATATATTCAGCTTTAGTAGTGTGGGAGAGGAAAAAAGTTTTCCACTGTCCTTCAAGGTTTTTCCACCCAGACTAAAAACCAGATTTACACAAGACTGATTAATAGAGAATGTTGGCTAATTGTATTTAAATTTTAAAAAACCCAAGGGGGGGAAAAAAAAAGACTGATTAATAGAAAATGAAACAAGGTTTAATAATATATATACCTCCTGTATACATGGGAGAGACCCAAGAAAACTGAGTATCTCCCCAAAATAGCTGAAGCCATCACCTTAAATACCATCTCCATCTAAAGACAAGAGAAGATGTAGGTAGAGGATCATTTATGGGAGGTTACCATAAAAAGCATAGTAAAAAAGGCTAAAGTTGTCATGCAGATTTAAGTTCATGCCTTCTCCACTGATAACAGTTTCTAGGCATCTAAGAGTCATCCCCGTCTTCCTGATACTGAGGGAGACACCCTTACAATTGGAGATTTCACTTATGCATGGAAATGTCTCTTAAGGAAGGGAAACTGGGATTTCAGAGATAGTCTTGTTTCTACAGTTTCTTAAAAAATACCAGCTTAGAATAATCAATATGCCAAAGAGGCATATCTTTTTTTAATCAAATTTATATATTCTTATTTTTTTAAGTTTTTATTTAAATTCCAGTTAACATACAGTGGTATAATATTAGATTTCATTCTTTTTAAGGCTGAGTAATATTCCATTGTGTGTGTGTGTGTGTGTGTATATATATATATATATATATATACCACCTCTTCTTTATCCATTCATCAGTCGATGGACATTTGGGCTCTTTCCATAACTTGGCAGTTGTTGATAAAGCCACTAGAAACATCGGGGTGAACGTATCCCTTCAAAGAAGTATTTTTGTATTCTTTGGGTAAATATCTAGTAGTGTGATTGCTGGGTCATAGGGTAGTTCTATTTTCAATTTTTTAAGAAACCTCCATCCTGTTTTCCAGAGTGGCTGTACCAGTTTGCATTCCTACCAACCCACCAGTGCAAGATGGTTCCCCTTTCTCCACATCCCAAAGATGCATAGCTTATGGTGGAAAAATCTGCTCCCCTACAGTAGCTATTTCCAGTTTTCCTAGGGAGTTGTAACAACTTATCTTCTCACCAGCAGTCCGTAACAGTAGAGCTTGCCCCATCCTCAATGCATGATATTGTCTGTCTTTTGCATTTTAGCTATTATATTGCCTCTTCTTTATCCACTCATCCATTGACGAACACTTAGGTTGTTTGCATGTCTTGGTTATTGTGAATAATGGTGAATAAAAATTTAATATCTCTAGGGGCGCCTGGGTAGCTCAGTTAAGCATCCAGCTTTTGATTTCAGCTCAGGTCATGATCTCAGCGTAGTGAAATCGAGCTTCACGTTGAGCCCCGCACTGGGTGTGGAGTCTGCTTAAAATTCTCTTCTTCTCCTTCTGCCCTTCCCCCCACTGCTTGCTCTCTCTCTCTCTCTCTCTCTCTCTCTCTCTCTCTCTCTCTCTCTCTCTCTCT
>NW_023270316.1:37349519-37515747 GCF_011800145.1 Mirounga leonina | reverse complement strand
TCTCTCTCTCTCTCTCTCTCTCTCTCTCTCTCTCTCTCTCTCTCTCTTGTTCCGGAGGCCACACAGTTGTCCGAGCAGACGCAAAGCTGGGTCTCCTGGTTTCTTTCCACCGAGCAGCCAAGAGGACCGCTAGGCGCGCCTCTGAACCTACCTCAGAGCTGCGGGTGGGGGGCAGCCTAGCACCTGGGCCTCTAGCGGCACTGGCAGCTGCTGCGTGAGGCAGAGCCGCGGGGGCTGGACAGGCAGGGTCGGCTGAGGAGAGCGCCTGGGAAGCCCTCCAGCAGTGGTGCCCAGGCCCGTGCAGCGGGAGTTGGAAGCCTCTTGGCTCCGGCCACCGGCACGTGCGGCCCCGCACCCGAGAGGCCACCGCGCTCCCCCTGCAAGGGGCCTTTTCATCTGACTCTGTAAATGATAGAGTACAGAAACCAAAAGAATTTGAATGGCTGTTGAAAATATTCTACCATCAAGAAAGTAAACCATGAAACCTTCATGACCTATTGACTCCTGATTATATATTTGTTTCCTTATTGTACCTTGAGGTTTATATAATTAACTGATTCCAGATATCCTGGCAATATTGTAATCTTCAAGAAAATATAGCCGTAAGTGAACAAAACTCACCTACATAATACAGCTTGGCATCTGCTTTTAGTACCTCCCTCTTTTTTTAAAAATTTTATTATGTTAATCACCATACATTACATCATTAGTTTTTGATGTAGTGTTCCATGATTCATTGTTTGCATATAACACACAGTGCTCCATTCAGTACGTGCCCTCTTTAATACCCATCGCCAGGCTAACCCATCCCCCCACCCCCTCCCCTCTAGAACCCTGTTTGTTTCACTAAGCTGAGATCATGACCTGAGCTGAAATCAAAAGCTGGATGCTTAACTGATGCTTAACCCTGTCAGAGTCCATAGTCTCTCCTGGTTTGTCTCCCCCTCCGATTTCCCCCCCTTCATTTTTCCCTTCCTACTATCTTCTTTTTTTTTTTTTTCTTTTTTTTTTTTAACATATAATGTATTATTTGTTTCAGAGGTGCAGGTCTGTGATTCATCAGTCTTACACAATTCACAGCACTCACCATAGCACATACCCTCCCCAATGTCTATCACCCAGCCACCCCATCCCTCCCACCCCCCACCACTCCATCAGTTTGTTTCCTGAGATTAAGAATCCCTCTTATCAGTGAGATCATATGATACATGTCTTTCTCTGATTGACTTATTTAGCTTAGCATAATACCCTCTAGTTCCATCCACCTTGTTGAAAATGGCAAGATTTCGTTTTTTTTTTTTTTTCTTTGATGGCTGCATAATATTCCATTGTATATATATACCACATCTTCTTTATCCATTCATCTGTTGATGGACGTCTTGGCTCTTTCCATAGTTTGGCTATTGTGGACATTGCTGCTATAAACATTGGGGTGCACGTACCCCTTCGGATCACTACATTAGTACTTCCCTCTTTGAAAAAAAATTTTAAATATTTTTTGTGAAATATAACACACACTAAAATATGAAAAAGATTTAATAGTATAGTTTATCAGTTTTTATCTTCTGACACATTATGGTATAACTTTGCATTTTTTTGTATATTATATGTAGAATCATACTGGTGTATATACTCTGGTGTCTGAATATTTTCAGCCTACCAAATGTTTGTGATACCTATGCATGTGATTACATGCATTTGTAGTTCACTCATTTTTATTGTATAATTGAATCATAATTTTTTCTTTTATGTATGATGGACATTTGAGTTGTGCACTATTTTAGGCTTTAACAGATGTGATTTTGTTCATATCTTATAGTATAAACATACCATGTTCTATTGGAAATAGACCCCAGAAGAAGTAACTGGATGAGAACATATGCATATTTTCAACTTGTCTTCAATGAGACCTATTAGATCTATTCTAAAATTTTCACACCTGACTTTCCAGGATGCATGTTTTCCTATGTAGACCAATCTCCTCTCAGTTTCTTCAGTTAAGTCAAAGCTATGTGTTCCTCTTTCCCCATAAATTTTTGCTTGTTAGTGTATTTCTTGAGCTGTTTTCATATTTCTTTCCTTTCTGTGAAATGTTTTTTTAAAAAACTTGGGACCCAAGTTGTAAAGATGTATGTTTTTACCTGACAGTTATACCACAGGTAGACTGTCCAGTTGAGTTGAGAAGAGTGAATTGATAGCTTGTATTTGTTTTTAAAATTAAATTAATCCTGGATTAGAGTTGCTTTTTTTTTTTTTTTAGGAGTTAGTCTTTGACCACTAGTTTGGTACAATCTCTATTTTGGGTGACCTGTTTCACCAGTAGGCCTGTTATTCTCCATGACTAACTGTGTAAGTACTTATAATGGAATAAATTGCTTTTCTACATAAAAAAAAAAAAAAGAAAAGAAAACCTTTGTTCTAACTACTCTTTTCTTTTTTTTTTTTTTAAGATTTTTTATTTATTTATTTGACAGAGAGAGAGACACAGTGAGAGAGGGAACACAAGCAGGGGGAGTGGGAGAGGGAGAAGCAGCCTTCCCACGGAGCAGGGAGCCCAATGTGGGGCTCGATCCCAGGACCCTGGGATCATGACCTGAGCCGAAGGCAGACGCTTAACGACTGAGCCACCCAGGCGCCCCTAACTACTCTTTTCTTATCTTACATGTCTTGAGACCGTGAATACTATGCTTTAACATTTCTTTTTTTTTTTAAGATTTTATTTATTTATTTGACAGAAAGAGACGGCGAGAGAGGGAACACAAGCAGGGGGAGTGGGAGAGGCGAAGCTGGCTTCACGAAGGCAGACACTTAATGACTGAGCCACCCAGGCGCCCCTGTTTTAATATTTCTGTACCATAATGTACCTATTTCCAAAATAAGATTTTGATCTTTTAGATACAGAATGATAGCAACTGTTGTGAAAAATCTACCAATAGATCTTGACAGATTTTGGACATTATTTTTAGCCTCAAGATTGCCATTCCTTCAGTCTTTCACACATTCATTCAAAAATATTAATTATACATTTACTAAATGCAAAACTCAGTGAAATCTTCAAAATATGCAAAGTTTGAAAAAGACAACTTCCAGCCTCCAGCAGCACATGGTCTGTCAAAGGAGATAACAAAAGTTCAAGAAGTTTTCATACAATAATATTATATGAGCATATTGAGCAAATATAGATTATGAGGTCCATGAAGATGGTGTATCTGTGTTAAATATCTTAGTATCTTCCCTGATTATAAAACTTGTGCATATATATTGACCCATATGGAATATCATGATGCACAGCACTTGACACAGAGTAAGAAAGTGATGATTTTTGTTGAAAGAATAAACTTTAGTTAACATTTATTTTATTATTACTATGTTCACATTAATATTTTAAGAGATTTTATACATATTAATTGACTTTATTCCTACAACATTCTTTTTTTAAAGAAGATTTTATTTATTTATTTGAGAGAGACAGAGAGCCTGAGAGAGAGCGAGCAGGAGCGGGGGGGGAAGGGCAGAGGGAGAGGGAGAAGCAGGCTCCCTGCTGAGCAGGGAACCCCATGTGGGATCATGACCTGAGCTGAAGGCAGACACTTAGACTGAGCCATCCACATCTAAATGTAGAGAAGAGGCCACACTGTAGAGGGTAGGAAGGTAGGATGTGTTCTGGAGCTAAAGGGACCCACGGGACTGTCTGCAGAACAGAGGGATGCCACAAGTGCAGACAGGGAAGAGAAACAGATTCTCACACCAGCACCGTAGACATGGGGAACCTTCACGGGGAAGACAAATCCCCATAACATTTGGCTTTGAAGACCAAAAGGGCCTAAGTTTGTGAGTTCTTAACAATGAGTGAGGCTTAACACCTGGAACTTTAAAAATCAACAGGCTTGGCTCTGGGAGAGCCAGGAGGGCAAGAGGAAACTGAGTCCTTGCCCTTAAAGAGACAGCACAACAAACAGCTCCACAAAGATACAGCATAGAAGCAGTGGTTTGAAAAACACCTGGATTATACAGGAAGGACATTTATTTACTAATCTTAGAGCATGTGCTGAAGGGGCAGGGATCTTTAGGAGACTTCTGTAAAAACAAAGGTGCTGTCAGGCATCATTTCCCTCTCCTGCCCCCTTGCCTAGACAAAAGGACACCTGCTAAAACCAGCACAGCAGCAACACTTTCCATGTAACTTGCTAATAGCATGCTCCACCCCTAAATTCTTCTGTGGACATGCCAGTTCCATCCAGTTCCAACTGGGCTCCAAGTTTCCTCCCACAGAAGATCCACACAAACCTTTCCAATGCTGTACATCCTGTCCCCTCTACACTTTTCTGCCTCCAACTTAGGCAGCCTAAGTACCAGGTGGCTGTAGGTCCCCTCCCACACTGGACCAGTCCAGACCTTGCTGGCACAACATGCCCTGTCCCTAAGTTCTCCTATGGATTCTTGCTTGCCCTCCAGCCCTGTGCCAGGAGTTTTATAAAGGAACTCCAGGTTTCCTCCCACAACAGACCTGCACAGACCTTACTAACACCATACACCCCATCCTTGCCTTCTCTTGTGTACCTGCCCCCTCCAACACACCCTTGGCAGGAGACCATCCAAAGTGGTGCCATAAGCCTGGCAGTGTACAAGCAGCCCCAGCAGGGGCCAGCACCACTCCAGAGTGACTCCTGCCCCGGTGAGGGGAAAATAACCACACACACCAGTTCCACTGCAGCAGAAGTGGGCTGGGGCAGACATCTGGTCTAACAGCAAGCCCCACCCATCAACTAAAGCTTCTTAGGAGACAACACAGGTAAAGTTCTCTGCAGTTCCCTGCTACTGCATCTCTGGAAAATTCCTGGTCTGGCTCATCTCAAGCCCACAGTGGCCCCAGACTGCCCCACTAACAATACAGGGACAAAACCTTGCCCACAATAGGCAAAGAAAGCCATTGCATATGGATGGAATGAATGCAAAAGTGGCGCAGCCACAATAGTAGGGCACACACAACACACGTAGGAGACATCCCTGAAGTGCCAGGTATGGGTGAACAGCAGACACTGCACTACAGAGCACTACAGGACCTCTTCTTCATAAAGCCACTACTTTCAAGAGCAGGAAATGTAGCTGACTTTTCTAATACATAGAAACAAACACAAAAATTTAGACAAAAAGAGGAGACAGAGGAATATGTCCCAAATAAAAAGAATATAACAAAGTCATAGCAAGAGAGCTAAACAAAACACGTAAGTAATATGCCTGACAGAGAATTTAAAGCAGTGGTCATGAAGAAACTCACTGGACCTTGAGAAAAGATGTCAGTGATACCCACAACAAAGAGATAGAAAACATAAAAATAAAGAACCATTCAGAGATGAAAAACTCAATAACTAAAATTAAAAATATGCTAGAAAGAATAAATAGTAGAATAGAGAAAACAGAAGGATGGATCAGCAATCTGGTGGAGAAAGTAATGGAAAGAAATCAAGCTGACCAGAAGATAGAAAAAAAAAAAGAATTAAAAAAATGAAAATAGGAAACTCAGTGACACCATCAAGCATAATAACGTTTGCATTATAGGGATTCCAGAAGGAGAAGAGAGAGAAATGGGGACACAGAGAGCCCCCAACAAAATCAACTCAAGGTGGTTCACACCAGTAATTAAAATGACAAAAAGTAGTGATAAAGAGAATTTTGAGAGCAGCAAGAGAAAAGAACTCATTTATACCCAAAGGAAACCAAATAAAACTATCAGCTGATTTTTCAGCAGAATTTTTAGGCCAGAGAGAGTGGAATGATATATTCAAAGTGCTGACAGAAAAAAAACCTATAACTAAAAATACTCTATTCAGCCAGATTATCATTCAGAATAGAAGGAGAGGCAGAGTTTCTCAAACAAACAAGAGTTAAAGGAATTCATAACTACTAAATCAGCCCTACAAGGAATGTTAAAGGAGACTTTCTGAGTAGAAAGGAAAAACCATAAGTAGGTGTAAGAAAAGTAGGAAGCACAAAAGCAGTAAAATTAAATATATCTATACAATAATTCAAGGGATTCACAAAATAAAAAGGATGTAAAGTATGACACCATATACCTAAAATGTAGGTGGGGGAGAGGAGTAAAGAATGGGTTCAAATTTAAGTGACCATCAACTTAATGTAGATTGCTACCAAAAAAAAAAAAAAAAGTCTGGGTAGCAATACGTGTATCAGACAAATAGACTTTAAAACAAAGACTAACAAGAGACAAAGGCACTATATTATCATAAAGGGAACAATCCAACAAAAAGATATTACTATTGTAAATACTTATGTACCCAACATGGGAGCACACAAATACAAAAAGCAGCTAATAATAAACATAAAGTAATCAATAATAATAGAGTAGTAGTAGGTGACTAACCCCCCTTACATCAAAGGATAGATCATCCAAACAGAAAATCAATTAGGAACCAGTGGCTTTGAATAACACATTGGACCAGGTGGATCTAACAGATATATTCAGAACATTCCATCCTAAAATAACATATTACACATTCTTTTTAAAGGCACATGGAACATTTTCCAGAATAGATCACATATGAATCCATAAAACAAGTCTCAACAAATTCACAAAGATTGAAGTCATACTGTGCATCTTTTCTGACATAACACTATGAAACTAGAAATCCACCACAGGAAAAATCTGGAAAAACCACAAATACATGGAGGTTAAATAACTTGCCACTAAAAAACAAATTAGTTAACCAAGAAATCAAGGAAGAAATTTTTAAAAAAGCACATGGAGATATATGAAAGTGAAAACAAAATGGTCCAAAATCTTTGGAATGCAGCAAACGCTTTTCTAAGAAGAAAGTTTATAGCAATATGGTCTAACTCAAGAAGCAAGAAAAATCTCAAAGAAACAACGTAACCTTGTACCTAAAAGAGCTAGAAAAGGAAGAACAAACATAACCCCAAACGAGGAGAAGGAAGGAAATTTAAAAAAGATTAAAATGGTAATTAACAAAATAGAAACTAAAAAAAAAAAAAAAAGCTAAACCAAAAACAATAGATCAATGGAACTAGGAACTGGTTCTTTGAAAAGAGCAACAAAATTGATAAACCTTTAGCCACAGTAAGAGAGAGAAAGAGAGAGAGAACTACAGGTCACTATCTCTGATGAACATAGACCCTCAACAAAATCCAACCATATATTAAAAGGCATTCAGCACAATCGAGTAGGATTTATTCCTGAGATGCAAGCGTGATTCATGTATTGAATTTTCAAACCAGTCAACATGACACATCATATTGAGAAAAGATAAAAGCCATATGATCATTTCAATAGATGTAGAAAAAGCATTTGACAAAGTACACATCCATTTATTATAAAAGGATAGGTTTTGAGGGCATGTACCTCCACATAATAAAGGCCATATATGAAAAATTCACAGCTAACGTCATACTCAATAATGAAAAACCAAGACCTTTTCCCCTAAGGTCAGGAATAAGAAAAGGATGTGCACTCTCACCACTTTTATTCAAAATAGTACTGGAAGCCCTAGCCACAGCAATCAGACAAGAAAAAGAAATAAAAGGCATCCAAATTTGTAAGGAAGAAGTAAAACTTCCACTATTTGCAGGTGAGGTGATACTATATAGAGAAAACCTTAAAGACTCTTCCAGGGGTGTCTAGCTGGCTCAGTATCTAGAGCATGGGACTCTTGATCTCAGGGTTGTGAGTTCAAGCCCCAAGTTGGGTGAAGAGATTATGTAAAAAAAGAAAAAGAAAAAAAAAAAGATTCCTCCAAAAAACTACCAGAACTGTCAATGAATTCAGTAAGGTGGCAGGAAAGAAAAACCAAAACAGAAATCCATTGCATTTCTATATATTAATAATGAAATAGTAGAAAGAGAAATTAAGAAAACAATACCATTTACATTTGCACCAAAAATAATAAAATACCTAGGAGTAAACCTAACCAAGGAGGTGAAAGAACTGTACTCTGAGGACTATAAAACACTGATGAAAGAAATTGTAGAAATTTTAATTCCAGTATTATAGTTAACATACAGTGTTATATTAATTTAAGGTGTATTATATAATGATTGAACAATTCAGTGCATTACTCAGTGCTCATCATGGTAAGTGTCCTCTTAATCGCCTTTACCTATTTCACCTATCTCCCCACCTACCTCTTCTCTGGTAACCATCTGGTTTGTTCTCTATAGTTGAGTCTTTTTTTGTTTTATTTTGTTTTATCTCTCTTTCTTTCCCCTTTCTTTGTTTTGTTTCTTAAGTTCTACATATGAGTGAAATCATATGGTATTTGTCTTTCTCCAACCGACTTACTTCACTTAGTATTACACTCTCCAGTTCCATCCATGTTATTGCAAATGGCAAGATTTTATTCTTTTTATGGCTGAATATTATTCCATTGTATGTATGTGTGTGTGTGTGTGTATATATATATATATACATATATATATATATATATATATAATCTCACCTTTTTTGTCTATTGATGGACACTTGGGCTGCTTCCATAGTTTGACTTTTGTAAATAATGCTGCAGTAAACATAGGGGTACGTGTATCCCTTTGAATTAGTGTTTTCGTATTCTTTGGGTAAATACCCGGTAGTGGAATTACTGGATCATAGGATAATTCTATTTTTAATTTTTTGAGGAACCTCCATACTGTTTTCCACAGCGGCTGCACCAGTTTACATTCCCACCAACAGTGCCAGAGGGTTTGTTTTTCTCCACATCCTTGCCAACACTTGTTTTTTCCTTGCATTTTTGATTTTAGCCATTCTGACAGGTGTAAAATGGTATCTCACTGTGGCTTTTATTTGCATTTCCCTGATTAGTAATGTTGAGTATTTTTTGAAGCAATATGTTTCTTGTAAAAATTAACAATGGCACCAATACCAAAAGTTACCAAGATTTTATTGGAAACAACAATGGCAACTTCAGTATCTAAAATGAAGTCTAGGGTGAACAGATTTTTCTTCATCACTTATATTTATTAATTCAATTAGTTAAAATGCTAAATATTTACTATGTGACATATCTTTGATGACTTTAGATTATAAAATAAAAGTGAAAGAAAAACAATCAAATGTTTTTCATAATAATGACTATACTTGAATTAAAAGAACTTTAAAAAACAAGGGAAGTTTTAAAATATTTGCCATATGAATGCAAATAGTATGATATCTGAGGCAAAGATTTAAGTAATTTTTCAAGATTCCATGGTTACCAACATTTACCAATATGAATTTATGTAATGGATTAGGTTTCTCTTTATTTTCTGATTGATAAGCTATTTTCAGAATTATTCAGAAATAATCAATGGTATGTTTAAGGATAGAAAGAATATTATAACTGGTCCTCAAATTTTGTAAGTTTGACATTCATATAACTTTAAATTCTGGAATTTCACAAAATCTTAAATCTAGGGTTCACCTGTTAAGTTCCCTTTACCCATTGTTGATCGATTAATGCTTTGCTATTTCTTGGGGAAATACTACCTGCTGGCTGTTAGCTTACTTTCCTTAACTTTTACATGTTTTTCTGTACAGCAATGTTATTAAATTGTTTTTAACTTAATTGTAGTTTTTTTAATTTTATATTTCATGACTTCTAAATCTAAAATTGAATAATACAATTCTTGCTTCTAGATATAGAAAGTATAGATTTCACAAATCCATATAGAAACAAAATCTTTAGGTGCACTGAATTCTAAATTTGGAGGTCAATCAGATGCTTAGGTGTGCTAAATAAGTCAACAGTGTGTTCAATTTTGAAGAAAAATAACAAATTAAAGAACAGTATGTTTAGAAAACATTTTGTTGAAGATCATGTTTGAAAAGTGAAGTAATATATTGAAGTTCTCTGTGAATTGAACCCCTGCTTTACCAATGTCATGTTCTGGTTCAACTTTCACACATTCGTGTTTATACACATTTGTGAAGTGAATTACATACAAAAATAGGAAAGTACACTTCAACATTTCTGAGAGATGCTTTTTAAAGGTCAAGAAAATTAAATGAAAAATATTTTGTATCTACTAGAAATAAAGAAAAAAGCTGAAAGAAATAACAGAGCCAAATATCTGTCCTTTTTCATATTTCTTTTTGCCTTCATAAAGTCAAAAAAAAAGTTGAGGATTTACAGGATATGTAACTGAGCCCTGGGTGACTAAGCTGATGTTGCATGTTGAAAAATGTAGTTTTAAACTATCTTAGCCTGACGAAATCAATTGCTTCAGGAATTCTCTTTAATTTATAAAACACAAATGCTTAGTCTGTATCTCCTTTTCTAAATACATCTGCTTTCTCCTGCCATTCTTTTCCTGCCAGCATCACAGATTTGGCACCTTTCTAATGTGCTTTCATTATTAAAATAACTTTGCAAACTCCCCTCCTCTTACACTACTTCATAACTTTAGCCACACTCCCAGTCTCTTCATCTGACTTTGAAATGGACTACTTTATATTGCTTAATGCTTACACATTTCCAAAGCATTTGCAGCTATAAAGAAATTCAGGTGCACATTTTTCTATATAGTAAGAACATCGATAATGTAAATTATTATAATGATAGTATATATCATAATAGATTTCTAGGAATGCAATTAGTATAAGCGATATTTTATTAACTGCAGGTATCCTGATAAAAAGCATGTTACCAGTTATTTTCCTCTATTATATTCATACAATAATCAATCAATATTATTGTTTTAAATGTTTCAAGCAATATACAGTTATACAAAATGAAACTAAATATTATTTTATTTTCACACTTTCAACAGGGTGATATTCTGATCTTTTAAATGTACATATATTTTTATTTTGTTTATTTTGTTTTACATAAATAAGATATATCTATAAATTTGTATATTTTATCTATATATCCATCAATATATCCAAATAACTGATTTTTCTTACAGTAAATATTATATCTGGTATGATTTTTTCTCCTTTATTTCCTGATTATGCTTTCTTGCTTTTTCTCTAAGATTTACAATATGCATTATTAAATAATCATGACCTAGCTTCTAATAAAGCACGGTATCTTAACTATACTGGAATTAAAATTAAAAACTTAGTAAAAAATTAAATAATATAATATTTCACATATAGTATAAAACCATGCAACTACTTATGTTCATTTCTTACCCCCATTTGTGCTATTATTGTTAATTTTACTTCTGCATATATAATAAATGTTACAGTAGAATGTTGTTTTTAGTCAATCTAATAACCACTTGCAAATATTAAAATCATGAAAAATATTTATATTTACATTTACCCACATATTTAATATTTCCAGGTTTCTGCATTCCTTTTATCTGGTATCCTTTTTCACTGCCTGAAATATTTCCTTTAATGTTATTGCAGTCCTAGTTTGCTAACAATGGTTTTTCACAACTGAAAAAAAGTTTTTATTTTGCCTTCATTCTTGAATTACAGTTTTTTTTTTTCCTCTAAGTATAAGATTTTAAGTTGTCAAATTTGCTGTCAGCCTATGGTTGTTTATCTCTATGTAATGCCTGCTTTTAAGATGTCATTTTTGTCATTTATTTAAAAAATTCTTATTATAATGTAGTTTGGTGTACTTCTTTTCATCTTTCCTCTGCTATGGATTCAATGAACTTTTTTTTTTTCTATTTCTTGTATTATTGAACAAAATAGACATTCAATATTATGTGGAACAGGGGTAGTAAAAGTGAATACACATGCCTGGCTATTGAACCTAAGACACTGAGTCCCTCACCATCACATAGGATATTAGCTGTAGGTCCATTGTGCATACCATTTAACACACAGAGAAAAAATTCCCTACTCCTAGTTTTTGCATAAATACATGTTAAACTGTTAACTGTTTTGTTTCTATCAAGATGATCATACGGTCTTTTAATTTTACCTGACAATATTATGGACTGCATAAATTGGTTTATGAATGTTAAGCCAGTCTTATATTCCTGGAATGAACCCCACTTATTTGAGACATTTTTTTTTACATATTGCTGGATTTAATTTGCTAATATTTTGTGAAGAATTGTATGTTGGTGTTCATGAGAGATATATTTCTGTAGTTTTCATTTCCTATAATGGTCTTTATTTTGGTTGTAGAGTAATACTGACTTCATAAAAAGAATTGGGAACTTATTACCTCATTTTCTATTTTCTAGAAAGAGATTTTGTAGAATTGATATTATTGGTACTATGCCATCCTTATATATTTGGTCAAATTCACCAATAATAACATTTGGGCATATTTTTTTTCTGTATTGGGAAGAGTGTAGTTAATAATTTGATTTCTTTTTCAGAGAACTAGTCAGATTAGCTGTTTCTTTCTAAGTAAATTTATGTGGTATATGTTTATGAAATTTGTTCATTTCACCTACAATATCACATTTATGGGCATAGAGTTGTTTGTAGTATTGACTTCTTATTAATATCTGTGAGATCATTAGCACTTACTCATTTTTTTAAAAAATTTATTAAATTACACATATAAAAATTTCCATCTTAACCATGTTTAAACATACAGTTTAGTGGCATTAAATACATTCATTTTGTTGTGAAAGCATCACCGCCATTCATCACTCTTCATTTTGCAAAAGTGAAACTCTATACCTATTAAACAAATCCCCATTTTCTTCTCCCTCCAACTCCTGTAACCACCATTTTACTTTCTGTTCCTATGAATTCGACATTAAATATCTCAATAAGTGGAATTATATAGTATTTATCACTTTGTGAATTTCTGTTATTTTAAATGTTCTTAAGTTGTGTTGTAAGGTCCATAATGTGGTGTGTCTTGGTAAATGTTCCAAATGTGCTTGAGAAGAACCTGTATTCCATCGTTCTTCAATAGTGTATTTTACCAATGCCAACTAGACTGAGTTTATTGATAATAACTGTTCATATAATCTATATCCTTGTACATTTTTTGCCTGCTTGAGCTATCAGTTATTGGGAGAGTTATGTTGAATTTTTTTAACAATAATGTTTGTCTATTTCTCCTTTCAATTCTATCAGTTTTTGCCTTACATGTTGATGCTTCATTGTTAGATGCATGTATATTTAAGATTGTTATGTCTTCTTGGAGAATTGAGTTCTTTATCATTGTTCATTGTACTTCTTTATCTCTGATATTCTTTCTTGTTTTCAAGTCATGTTGTCTAAAATTAATATAGCTTTTCCAGTTTTCTTTTGAATGGGGATAGCATGGTATATATTTCACCCTCGCTTTATTTCTTACCTATTTGAGTCTTTATATTTAATGTTGTTTCTTCTAAATAGCATGTAAGTGGGTCTTTCCTTTTTAAATCCATTATGATAATATCTGTCTTTTAACTCATATTTACACCGTTCACATTTAAGGAATTATAAATATAGTTGGGGTAAAATCTGTCATTTTTGTGTAAAATCTGTGATCTCTGTAACTGTTTTTTTATTCATTGCATGTGTTGTTTTTTCCACCTACTTTTATGTGTACTCTGATTTTAATTAAGCATTTTATTTGATTCCACTTTATTTCCTCCTTGACATTTATACTTGTTTTTTAAAAATTAGTGTTTGTTTTAGGATTTACTCTCTAAATTTGGAAATAAAGCCACTTCCAGATAATACCATACTGTTTCATTTGTAGTTCGGGTACTTTATAAGAGCTACCACTGTCATATCTGTTGTGTGTTTTATAAGATTTAAAGATTAATTTCATGTTGAAGTACAATACAGTGACACTTGAATAGATGAAAGACTGAATTATTTGTTGCATACAGCTCCCAACCATACAAGGCTGCCTCTCAGGATCACACAGGGGTTTTTGTACGTAAGGACCATGTAACTATCAAGCTTGACCTGTAGGGGGCAGTACGTAGATCAATCGATAGATCGCTCGATAGGTAGATAACAGACAGATAGATAGAAAGTTGGGTAGGGGTAACTACATTTCATCAGGCTTTCTGATGACTGACTTATTTGCTATTTCATGATCTCCAAGGTAGAAGGTCTGTCCTTAATTCTTTAGTACCCAGTCTCAAAATATGGGATCCTAATAAGTGAGACAGTGAATGTGCATAGTGGCCCAAAGAGTAGAAGCCTGATAAAGGAAGTGTTTAGAATGGAGGTTTAGTCAACTGTCTGTGAAGGAGAATTAAAAGTTTTTAACCATAATTTCAAAACTGGGCCATGGCAGTACTTTTGAAATATTATATTACAATTGATACCTTGATGTCTTGACATAATAGGTCACTTTTGAATTTGATTATTTGGGGTGTTTGATTGGCCTGAATAGTACAGTAGATACCCAGAGAGTGGGGCATGAGTTGCCCTAAACAGTGTAGAAACATTTTATGACAGTAAAAAGAAACCAAGCAGATGCATGAAGAGTCCTTGAAGGCTAGTTAGTAGCCAGACTCCTCTGTTTAGTGTTGGGAGGAAAAAAATTGGGAGGAAAAAAATCAGTCATGATATGGGCCTTTAGTAATATTTTGGTTGAATTAGGAAATGTGCTAAAGATGTAGGTTATTTATTATTTTTTAGGATAATAATTTAAAGTGTATTTATTTAATAGTACATATTTGCTTATTTATTTTTATTCATTATGTTTTTATATTTTATTTAAATTATTAGGTCAGTTTACATTTAATGTAATTACTGCTAAATTCTTGCTTAAATATACCATACTATAATTTGATTTCTATTCAAACTACTTGTTGAAAGATTTTGAAATGCTTCTAGACGAATGAACTTTATATATAGGCAACAAATTATTTCTACTAACCAAGATAAACAATTTTGAGTTCACAATACAAGAAAAAAAGGGGGACAATCTAGCCAATCACAAAAATACAATCCAGAAATATAACATTGAGGAGTCCAATACAAACTGGAGATGCTGAAATAATCTGACTTAAAGTATAGCTGTTTAATGTAATTAAAGACATATAGAATGGTGTCAAAATATTTTAAAAGGTCAAGGGTTTTTCAGAAATGATATGTGGAGTTTTTAAAACAACCAAATTGAAAAAATAAAAGATAATTGGCATTAGAAATTTAATTAATGGTTTAATTAAGATCAAACAGAAATCAAGAGAGAAGTGGTACATGTAAATTTTTTGTCTTCCTTTCTCCCTAATTTTGAGTTAGATATATTTTCCTTATTTTTTTAATTTAATCTAAATATTACAATAAACATTATTGACTAAAGTTGAATATAAATTAGTACCTATATGACTTCATGGATAATGAAAGAACTTTAAAACACAATAAATCCATTTATTTCCCATCCAGGTATTTATTCCTTAGGTATAACTCCTCTCATGTGTTCTAACTCTATATATATTTAAAACCCCTCAAAAATAATTTTCTTGTTATATGTAGGCATTTCCATGGCTTAGTACATTTCCTTGCTTCAAAATGTGATACGTTTCACTTTATCTGAAAATCTCCTTTTCCAGTTCTTTAGCTTGTGTCTGCCTGCAAAAAATTTACTCAGTTAATTTTAGTCTAAAAATTCTGCATTTTTGCTTTTATTTCAGAAAGTAACTTCCCTGGGTGTAAAGTATAGATGACTTTTTTTATTTCATTATTTATGAAGGTATCATTCCATTGCTTGATGCCTTTCATAATTGTTACTGTTCCTTTCTTAAGGCAATTTTTTTTCCGCTGCTGCTTTTAATATTTACTGGGGGTTGTAACAGTTTTCCATAATGTGATATCTTTCTCCATTATTGTAAAATTATTAGCCATTATATCTTTAAGTAGCACTTTCACCATATTTTATATGAATATTCCTCCCCAGGTTCCAATCATGTGTTAAACCGTTCAACACATCCTAATGTTTCTTTTGAGTTTTAAATTGGGTTGTTTTATATTTTTCCTCATTCCCTCTTCCTACCCTCAGGACATTGTATATCATTCTGTATCTCAGTTTATTAATCCTCTCTTTGGGAGTATTTAATTTTATGCTAAAGTCATCTATTAGATCCTTAGGTTCATCTTTTATAATTTTGATCCAAGAATTTCTTTCTCTATTTCTTCTCCTCCTCCTCCTCCTCCTCCTTCTTTCTATTATTATTTATAGATCTCTGCTGAGAATAATTTCTGGAACTTGTAGATCACAGTTATTTTATTTTATTTCTTTTTATTTTAAAGCCTTTCTAGTATCACAAATATCTGTATACCCAGTAGATCTTATTCTATTTTTTCTTTTTAAGTTTTGCATTTTATGCATTTGATTTTGTCTCCTGATATATTGAATACTGAATGCTGTGCATAAAAAATTGTAAAGATATTTAAAACTTACTGTAAAACTGTAAAGGTATTTAAAAACTTACTATGGTAATATTTTTTTTCTCTAATCCAATCTGAAATTGTATTCTTTTGACACTGGGTTTTCATTTTTGGAGGATATTCCTAATTCTGGATTCCCTTTACTTATGGTTTATTTCAATGATTATGATAGAAAGATTGAATGTTTATAATTCACCTGTGTCTTGGTCAACACATACCTCTAATTTTTATATCCCCACCCCTGTGAGATTGCAAAAAGCTTACCATGGCTGCCCAACTTCTTGACCAATAATTTAATTAGGAATTTTAATCCAATCAGATGATCTGATATATGAGGGTGGGTTTCCATCTTTCTAAGACCCAGTCTATTTTGAGTTAGAATTCATTCCTGGAGAGTATTTTTTCAAGGACTCAAATTGAAACTATTGGATATTTAACAGGATCCTTTCATGTTTGTGAATCTTAACCCTACTTTTTGTCTCCCTAATTCTGTATGACAGTGTGATAATCTTTACTGAATTTTGTTCATTATAGAATTTAAAATTTTAGGCCCTACTCTAGAGAAGTTCAAAGAATTTCAACTCTGAGAATTTTAAAACTACACTTTTATAGGTATGACATAGATTCTTTGAACAACCCATTGAAAGTTGAACTCATTGCTTTTAAACTACCCATTCTTTATACTGCAAACTTCTCCCCATCTGCTTACATTTGAATTAATATGATGCTATTCTTTGCCTCCTGCATACCTAGACTCAGGATTTCAAAAACAGTATATTTTGTCTCCCTTTCCACACACACATACATATTTTTCATCTTTCCTTTTTTCCTTGCTTTTTTTATAACCTTGCAATATCCCTCAAAGTCATCTGTTCCTATTTATTCTCTGACTACCTATATTTAAGGCCACATTTCACTTGCTATGATATTTAAATAAGATCCTTAACCTGGTTTCCTGGAGACATATTTTACCCTTTCCAGCTCATTTTATAATAATTTTATTCTTCCAGGAATACTCCTCTAATGAGGCCATTCCAATGATAAAAGTTGTCAAAATTTGTGTGTGTTTTTTTTTGTGAATAATAACGTCCACATTTCTTAAACAATCATTCAGTGCATACATAATTTTAGTTTTGCACTGTATTTCTCGCAATTCTTCAGGATATTTAAAACTGTTTAAAAATGTAAAAATAATAAATATTTTCAATTGATGTGTGAAACTCGGATAATTTAGTATTTTATTGGACTGTCTTTGTAAAAATGTCTTCATATCCAACCATGATTGCTCTTCCAGAACCTTAAAACACCAACTGTCATTTTTTCTTTCAAAACAGTATATTGCATCTATAGCATTTTTTTCATATATTTTCTGGAATGCCTTTCTCTCTTATTATATAGTTGTTTATTAATGTATTTTATGTCCTTAGCTAATACATATATTCTTCAGAGAGCAACCTTCATATTTGATTAATGCTTGTTTGCTCACATCAGTCAACATAGTGCCTTAAATATTGCTGGCACAAAAAAACAATTGTTGAATGAATTTATTGAATTACAGCAAACTTGGCAGCTTAAAATTATACCACTTATTATTTAATAATTCTATAGGTCAGAAATCCTAGCAAGCTCCACTGAGTCTTTGTTTAGGTTTTACAAGGCTGAAGTCAAGGTGTTGGCTAGGTGGGAATCATATATGGAATCTCTGGGGAAGAATGCATTTCCAGGGTCATTCAGATGGCTACCAGAATTCACTTCTATGATGTTGTAGGACAGAGGTTTCTGTTTTCTTGTTTGCTGTTATCCATGGGCTACTCTCAGCTTCTAGAAGATATACAAATTCTTTGTCATATGTGTTGCCAGTCCTCATGCCCCCATCTTCAAGCCAGCCACAGTATGTTAAATTCTCCTCATACTTTGATTCTCTCACTTCCCTTTTCCACTCACCAGGGAAAACTCTATTCTTCTAATGGATTCACCTTAATGGCTCAGGTCCACTGAGATAATCTTTTTATCTTAGTTTCAGTTAATTTGAGACCTCAATTACATCTGCAGAATCCCTTTACCATGGTACCTAGATTAATATTTGAATGAATAATGAGGGAATAGACATCTTGGCAGGTATATCCTTAGAATTATGCCTACCTCAATAAATAAAAAGGATCTTTCACTATTATGAATCACAGTCAAAATTTTCATTCTGTAGAGGACTATAGAGGATCTTCTGCACCAAATTTTAGGAAAATTTTAAGCAGCATGGTTGCAGTTCTTTATTTAGAATTTTCATAATGTTCATTCAATATTCAAAGTCTTTGTTTTATTAGAGTTTTATTTTATACTATGAATTCCAGTATTTTTTATACAGCAAGAATTTTCAAAGACTTATATTTGACTTATGAACTATTAATAAATAATTGAAAAGGATAAATTTTTATTTTCCTGGAAAATACATTTGTGGGAAATAATAGAATTCTTATTTCCAATTGTAGGATGTGTTTGGTTTTTTTTTCCTTTCTTTCCTTCTTTCTTTCTTTCTTTCTTTCTTTCTTTCTTTCTTTCTTTCTTTCTTTTCTTTCCTTCTTTCTTTTCCTTTCTTTCTTTTTTTTGGATATGTTTGGTTTCTTTAATGAGGTGTTAAGAGTGATATATGATTATCAGTAAAATAATCATAGAATTTTACAAAGTGCTGCCACATATAAGATTCTTTGCACAAAGCTTAAGAGAAAGTTTATTTTCATTGTACATGATGTAAATAGAGTTTAACTTAATTGTCCTCAGCCATATCATAATAAGTGCCATGCTTAGGACTTGGAAACTGGGTCTTATTTTACATTCAGTGTTCTTTCCACTGAATAACAGGTATGAGGTATCACTTCTTATAAACTTATATGACACAAATAATTGTATTTCTTTGTAAGCCATGTCCCCAAGGCATTGTGCTTTGGGTTAAATTCTCAATGGAACAGCAGCTATTTTGGTATGCTTTTCTTCAATTTCTTACAGTGAAAGTTACCTTAAAGTTATGAAATATATTCTGGCCATATGTTATATGTTAAAATTTATATTTTTAAAACTAAAAGGGTAACTTCCAATGAAATAAAGATAGATTATGTTGGAAGATGAAAGAACAATTGCATTTTAATTAGGTTACTGAGACTTTTAAAAGGAAATAATGCTTTTAGGCCACTAAATATATATATGAAAATACAAGAGACACTCAAGAAATATACAGTTCATGTTCTTCAGTTTGGCTGAAATGTCTCTGCATTATTTTAGTGTTTAAATGATTTATAATTTGGTCATCATTGGCACTGCTGACTCTATAACAACTAGGAATCTCATAGCAAGAAACCTAATGCCAACTTATTTCTTGCTTTCTCCAAAATTTAACACTAATTATTTTATATTTCCTTTAGTGATTCTGCACACAGTGGAGTAAAAGTTTCTACTATATTTGAAAGTAATTTCAATCTTCCAGCAGTATCTGAGTTTAGCTCATAGTCATTGTTTTCTCCCCATTTTTCTAGGCAACCATAACATTAACTAGGTGCACCCTCACTATATATCCCCCCTGGGACATTAGTGATTATAGATTTTTTTTCTTTTTTTCTTTAGTAAAGTACAGACACTTTTGTACAATAACTAAATGAATACAAAGACCTTTCTGAAAGATAGTGCAGCCTATCTCCTGAGGTTTCACCCTAGTCTCTCACATCAGACATCTCCTTTCTGCTATACACTGCTACTTCTTCACTCCATGAACCATGGAGAATTAAAAGAGAGAAGAAAATAACACTAAAACACACTAAAGCCCTGGTTTTATAATTTCAGGACATTGATACGATATTTATTATTTGAAAACAATAAGTATTTAGAACCAGAATCTTCACGGACATAAAGCATTCTTCCAGTTAACTTTAAATCCTTTCTTAAATTTGTTTTATTATTATGTTCAATTATCTTCAATTATTATGTTCAATTAGCCAGCATATTAGCCAGCATCATTTGTACTACATTACATTGATGTAATGTTCAACGATTCCTTAGATGTGTATAACACCCAGTGCTCATCACCACATGTGCCCTCCTTAATACCCATCACCTGGTTAGCCCATCCCCCACCAACCCTTCCATCTGTAACCCTCAGTTTAGTTTCCAGAGTCCAGAGTCTCTCATGGTTTGTCTCCCTATCTGATTTTTTCCCATTCAGTTTTCCCTCCCTTCCCTGTGGTCTCCATGCTAGTCCTTATGTTCCACATATGAGTGAAACCATATGATAATTGTCTTTTTCTGCTTGACTTATTTCACTTAGCATAATCCCCTCCAGTTCCATCCATGTTGATGCAAATAGTGGGTATTCATCCTTTCTTATGGCTGAGTAATATTCCATTGTATATATAAACTGCATCTTCTTTATCCATTCATCTGTTGAAAGGCATCTCAGCTCCTTCCATAGTTTGACTATTGTGGATATTGCTGCTATGAACATTGGGGTGCATGTGCCCCTTCTTTTCACTACATCTGTACCTTTGGGTAAATACCTAGTAGTGCAATTGCTGGGTGGTAAGGTAGCTCTAATTTTAACGTCTTGAGGAAACTCCATTTCCAGAGTGGTTGTACCAGCTTGCCTTCCCACCAACAGTGTAAGAGGGTTCCCCCTTCTCCACATCCTCGCCAACGCAGCGACCTCTTTCAAGACATGTCTAATATATATGTAATTTATATAATATAAATAAATGTATGAGTATATAATATGAATATAAATATCTCAAAAACAGAAATAATGATAAAATGTAGTAAAATACTTAGGTGTTGATGCAATTTGAATATTTATCTTTGTTTTGTCAGTTTATATAATTATAAACTTATTTAGCTGAATTTTTAATAACAACTTTATTTAACAACCATTTAGTAAATTCATGAAAATGTCACAATAAGCTCCCATGGACTGACATGAGCTGACTCTCAGCACACCGCTGATTCTAATACTATAGACTTTTACAGAAGGAGAAATCTGAGTTTATGTTACTTCTTTTTTTCTAATTTAAATAATTGCCCAGAAATTTCCAATATAGGGGAAGTTAAGAGTTTTTTTTTAAGATTCATGAAATTAGTCATCCATGTTATTGGTCTGAGCATGAAATGAGAAAAATTTTCACCTTGAATGTCAATCATGACTTTATTTTTAATTTTATTTTTATTTATTTGTTATTGTTTAGTTTTTCTCTTTATATTTCTTTTTTCAGTACTAAGTCAGTGATGCCTTTAACATCTTACAGTACATGGAATTACAAAAAATTAATAATAAACTTTACAAGTAATCAACTTATATGGAGAAAGCAGTAACTAAAAAAATAGAATAAAACTCAAATACATAGATTTTTCTCAGGGCTATAAAGCTAAGATATAATAAGTGTGTCAAATATTTCTAAGTTATAGTATGGTTTAAGGAATTCTTGCCAAAATTCAGGATATGGCTTTTTATTTCTTTTTAAAGCTAATGGCACTCTTTAAAGCTGACAGATATCTTGCTTAGATATTTTTATCATAATGATGAGATTATAAATAAGGGTCAAATTAAGGAAAGGGAATTTTATAATACACATTAAAATCTCTAAAATGTTTATGAAATTTGATCCAGTAATTCCACTTTTTATGACTTTTTTAATAAAACAAAACAATTTTTAGATGTGCACATAATTTTAATATATGGGAACACAATGAGAAGACTGCCAAAAAAACTGGGAATAATATAGGAAGTTTTTGTTTGTTATAGAAAGCACTTCTTTAAACATAAAATTTGCTTGTGTATCCATTAACATATTTTTTTGAAATAGTGTAGCAACACATGAAACTGTACTTGTTAGTACATGTTACTCTCTAAGTAAGAGTAGCCTAGACACATTCTTTTGTTTCTTAATTATATCATATGTCTATATCTGCCTAGTAACAAGGAAAACCAATAAATTCTTTATTATAATTAACATGAGTTAACTATTATGGGTGATTTGTCTTAATTCTTTATACAACTGCATTTTCAATATTTCTACAGTTATACAAACACAACACATATACGTAGGAAAAATAATATTTCATTTAATAGCCTGTAGAACTATGTGATGATTAGGTATACTGGTAATAAGATCCATGAAATATAATGGAGCACATTTGGAACGCTGGGTTTGAAAAGTGTCTGTTTTGGGAAAAGATCTGTATAAACCAAAGAAAACTTTCATTCAATTACTTGCTCTGCTGTTTACAAGCTGTCTAAACTTAGGTGAGTCATTTTATTATCTTGAGTTTTTTCATACTTTGTAGATAATAGTACCAACATGAAAGGACTTGTGTAGGAATTATGAAAGAATTTATGTAAGAATTGCATAAGAATTGAAATTTATATATATATACATATGCATATATATTTAATGTATATGTACACAAGACATCTGTGTGTGTATATATATGTGTATAACTAGACTTATTAATTGTGAACTACTATGTCCCCAAACTCTCCTAAGGAAGCTGCCTAATATAGAGTTCCCCATGGATAGTCCTTGATGACCATATTTTTTTATTAATTGTTTTATTGTTATGTTAATCCCCATACATTACATCATTAGTTTTAGATGTAGTGTTCCATGATTCATTGTTTGTGCATAACACCCAGTGCTCCATGCAGAACATGCCCTCCTCAATACCCATCACCAGGCTAACCCATCCTCCCACCCCCCTCCCCTCTAGAACCCTCAGTTTGTTTTTCAGAGTCCATCGTGTCTCATGGTTCGTCTCCCCCTCCGATTTCCCCCCCTTCATTCTTCCCCTCCTGCTATCTTCTTCTTCTTCTTTTTTTTTTTTTTTCTTAACATATATTGCATTATTTGTTTCAGAGGTACAGGTCTGTGATTCAACAGTCTTGCACAATTCACAGCGCTAACCAGAGCACATACCCTCCCCAGTGTCTATCACCCAGTCACCCCATAGTTTATAGCACATTTGCCTTCATTTTGGTCACTGCTGTTAGGCCTGGCTCAGAAATGTGTACTGAGCCAGTAGCTTCTCTTTAACAGGATTATGGACTGTGAAATAACTAGACAATAAGGCATTTATACACCAAAACTAGAGAAGAAAGGATGCATAGAGAAAAAACATGTGAGTAATATGGTCAATAAGGTGATCACAGCAAGCCAAATTGAGGAGAAAGCTGAACATCTGAGCAAGCAGAGCCTATGAGATTGAAAGTAATAAACAAAAGATAAGAGTGAGCTGGTAAGGTAAGACGAGTAAAGAGATAGAGAGGAGTAATCATACAGAAAACTGTTTATTCCTATTAATGCCTGTCACTATAGTGCAGATACATGGGCCTATGATGTTAAGACCCCAGCAATTTCTTGCCTACAGAAATTAGTACAAGTAACACCGAGCATGTCTCAGTTATGCCAGGGTTCTGAGGAAGAGATTGACATGGTAGCCAATCTCATTCATTGGTCCATTTATATCTTTTTACCTTTTTGTTCTGATACTATTAACAGTTTTTACAAAGTCACAAGGACCTGATTCATTGCCATTGTTGCCGCACCCTATAGGTTGCCTGAAGTAACCTCCACAAGTGAGGTTATTTTGCTTGTCATTAAATTTTACCTAAAAAGTAAAAACAGCTTTGAAATATTTCAGGCATTTGAATAGACCTAACAACCAATATTATATTGCATTAAAATCTCTTGTGTTTATTCAACAAATAATTATTGTAGTAATATGTTTTGCATTATTTCTTAAATGTATTATAGTACAGTGAAAATTCCAGATTTTCTTTATTGAACTATGATCTGTTACATCAAAAACTCTTTTAAGTAAATGGGATATATATCCAGAACTGAAAAAAAATTTTTTTCTTCGTACAGAAATTTGGCTTGTAAAATAATTCATTGTAAAGGGATTTAACCTTCGTTTCATTAATTTTACTCAGTGATTTACTCACGTAAGTGACTAATATTTTTTTTTTTGCTGTTGTTGAATATGTGTAAATTCCAAGTCTAATGATTAACAAGTAGGATATATGTAATTAGATGCAAGTTATGAAAAGAGAATTACCTGGGATCATAAACACCTGGAGTTTGAACCAGTTGTTTGCCATTGACATACATTAGTGACAGGAGACTCTGTAGAGGACGCAAATTCACAGTTTGTCATTAAGGAGGATTTGGTGCTAAGCCCCACGTGCAACCTCTTGGCATCTTAAGCAGAGCTGGGAAGATAAACTGAGGATCCCTTTGGCACTGATAGGCCTGTTTTCACTGGGTCTCATCATAATTTTATCCAGTTAGTGTTTACACCCCAAAATGAGAACAGAAAAGGAAATAAACACCCAAGTATAATTTTACTCTGAAAAGAATGGAATCAGGCTTCTGTGCCTAGATCCTTCCCAAGGTGGGACCTGGTCTCAGTTGCAGCTAGAGAAAGTGGATTTAAAAGGAGATAAAGGAGTTAAAAAGAGATAAAAGTTAAAAAAAAGGAGATCCTTTCATGATACTGAAACCACCATACACCAGTAAGAATAAAACCAAAATAAGTTAAATTGTAGATCAATACACATAGGTAAAATCTTAAATAAAATCTCAACTCATTTTCTTTATTTAGCACATGGAGAGACTGGAGATTAAAAAATAGACTAAGAACGAAGAATCTAAAATGATTTGTCTCAAATATTTTAACCCAGCTGAGATGCAATATGGTAATGTGGCTTTTTAAAAGCATGGATTCTCTAACTGGAATACAGGCTTGATTTCTGGCTCTTTCACCGTGCCTGCTGAACTACTGTGGTAGTTAACTTAATATCCTTTGGTGTCTATATTTTCATTTCTAAAATCATTGTCTACCTCATGGACTTGTTTTAAAGATTAAATAAATTGATATTTTCAGAGCATTTAAAATGCTTCCTAGACATCATAAACATAGAAATGCTTGCTAAATAAATTTATGATATGTATATTGATATTTGCATTTATTGAATGTATGTAGTCTCTCAAATATGTGAATCACAATACCTTAATCATTCTTCCTTTTGCAATGTAAGTGTGTTTTGAATGATAGATAAACCTAAAATAAACTCTAACCAAATCAGATTAAAATAGTTCACTGCTATATGATAGACATTGAGCCTTGTATTTTTAGATAAAACTAAAAAGAAAGCACAGAAAAGTGTATGTAGTCATCCCTGGAATAACAAAAATACACCTGTTTTAACTATTGAGTACACTGAATGAATATGCAGAATCAAGCCTAACTCAGTAATTATTTTAAGCCTTTTTAAATCTAAATCAACATTTATGGAACTACCCAGAAGGAACTGAATGGTAGGCACATTTTATTTAGAATAATAAATCTTATGATAGCTTTCTAGTAAAAATTTACAAAGGTCTATGCTTCTCACTTAGACACAATGCAAAGAATCATTAATGGCATAAATAGAAACAAATATGTTTTATCATTCTGAAATTACATTTATTCACAATGCAAATTTTAAAAACTAAATTCAAATTAAAGCTTATTCCTGCTTATAATTATCAATAACTGAAAAGCAAAGAGTCACATCACACAAAACTTGTTGCAAAATTAAGTAAGTTTCAGGGATGAGATAGGTCGATCTGTTTAAGTGAAGTAGTTCCATATTCATAGAACAATTCATGGCCTATGAATTACTAAATGTTATGCATATTTTATTTTTAAATGAACTACCTGTATAAGTGGCAAAGGAGATCTGACCTATGTACTTTATTCTCTACCAGATTCTCAAAAATGATCAAAATTTAGCATCAGCAATATAACTCATGGTAAGAATCCATTCACAAAACAGAAGATTCAATTGCAAAATGCAATTGTGTAGTGCAGGTTGAGTGGGCTAATTTAAGTGCTAACAAAACTATGACTAATGAGATGTGAGAACCATGACCAATACAGAATAAATTTAAGGCTGTGTAAGTCAACCCATTCTCACTTAGAGATACAGAGATAGAAGATAATCCTTGTCCAAGGAGAAAACGAAGAGCCCATATTCTCATGTGTGTTCATACAGATTTTAGTGGTTTCAAAGTGTAATATAGCAAGTTTATATTACTTTTATTTAACCATTTCCCTCTTTAGAAACACTTAATTTTCGTTCAGTAGGTTATATCTGCAGAGGAAATTGAAACTGAAAGACTATCCTTCAAATTTTACTCTATGTAAGCAGTAAAGGTTTGTTTATGAAAAGGGATTCTTAAGAGTTGTAAATTTCTAAGCAAATTACCTAAGTTCTTTGTGACTTAATTCTCTTGTCTATAAATTTAGAAGAAGAGGAATAGCTTAATAACAGAATGTTTATGAGAAATAAATACACTTATTTATTTAAGGTTCATAGATGCTAAGTGCTTTATAATGATAGGGCATTGTTATTATTATATATTATATATCTGCCATTATTTAATAAACCCAGAAAGATTGTCTTCTGGTAAGCTAAGAATTGTGCTATGGTCCTGAGGCATAATGAGATTTGCTGGTCGCCTACTAAGCTTTCAGTCTACCTTTCTACTGAGCCATATGATTTCAGTAGGGTTGCCTCACCCCAAGAATAGGGATGGACCTTGATTGGCTTTTAAAATCTCAGTTCCATAATCACAGCATTTTGTCAGTTTATTCACAGTCTACTTCAGGTCAGTGGGATGTGATATGTGTTCTCTGGTGGCTTCAGAGAATGAAGCTCACTCTTTTTCTCCAGTTAGGTATAAATGTTCAAGCCTGTGGACCAATTTGCAATCAGTAGCCTTCATGTGATACTAAAGGAGTGAGCCTTCAAATGATAATGATGCTCTCATTGTGAAAGTCAGAAGGAGATAAAAGAAAAAAGCCCAGCAACTTCATTTGCTAATATTGGTAACATTCTTTGAACTTTTAAGTGACAAGAATAAAAACAAACTTTTTTAAAAAAATTATTCAATTAAAGTGAATAATTAAGCTACATTGAAAATTTCAAGATATTTTGTGGTGGACAGTTTCTAGAGTCTTAGGCACAAAGAATAAACATCCAAAGAAATCCAGTATGGAAATGGACAGTGAAGTACTGGTAAATAAATATAAAAGCTAACTTCACTATACTCTTGGTTCCAGTTGTTTCCTCTTAATCTTCTCTGAAAACTCTCTCACTTGACTTTTAATTTTTTTCTTTTTTTTAACATTTAAGTTTTATTCTCTTAGCAAATTACAATCATGTCATACAGTATTATCAATTATAGTCACTATGGTATACATTAGTTCCTCAGACCTTATTCTTCTACTTGAAAGTTTGTACCCTTTTACCAACCTCTCCCTATTTCCCCCATCCTTCATTCCCTGAAAACCACCATTTATTCTGTTTCTATTAGTTTGACTTTTTTTTTTCTTTATTCCACATGGAAGTGATACCATGCAGTATTTTTCTTTGTCTGGCTTATTTCACTTGCCATAATTCCTTCCAGGTGTATCCATGTTGGTGCAAATGGCAGGATTTCCTTGTTGTTGTTGTTGTTGTTGTTGTTTTTGTTGTTGTTGTTGTTTTAAAGTGGAATAATATTCTGTTGCATATATATACCACAACTTCTTTATCCATTCATCTTTCCATGGACATTTAGGTTGTTTTCATACCTTGGCTATTGTGAATAATACTGCAGTGAATATGGGAGTACTTTCATCTTTTCAAGATAGTGATTTATTTCCTTTTGGTATATATCCAGAAGTGGGAATGCTGGATCATATAGTAGTATATTGTTAATTTTTTAAGGAATCTTCATACTGTGTTCCATAGTGGGTGTACCAGTTTTTATTTCCACCTGCGTCCCCTTTTCTTCACATACTTGCCAGCATTTGTTCTCTTTTTTTTTTTTTTTTTTATAATAGACATCCTAACAGGTATGAGGTGATATCTCATTTTGGCTTTCATTTGCACTGTTTTGTTCCAAAGTTTTCATCATTGAGTGTGATGTGAGTAGTGGTTTATCATATATAACTTTTATTATGTTGGGATACATACCTTCTACAAACCTTTATCATAAAAGGATGCTAAATCTTGTCAAATGCTTTTTCTCCATCTTACTGAGGTGGTCATATGATTTTTATTACTCATTGTTTAATGTGGTGTATCACATGTATCGGTTTGCATATGTTGAAACACCCTTGTATCTGTGGAATAAATCTCACTTGATCATGATGTATGATCCTTTTAGTGTACTGTTGACTTAGGTTTGCTAATATTTTGTTGGGAATTTTTTGCATCTATATTTATTAGGGATATTGGCCTATAATTTTCTTTTTCTTTACTTCTTTTTTTTTTAATAGTGTCCTTGTCTGATTTTGATTTCAGTGTAATGCTAGCTTCACAAAATGAGTTGGAAGTATTCCTTCCTTTTCTGTTTTTTGGAGGAGTTTGAAAAAGATTGGCATTAATTCTTCTTTAAATGTTTAGTAGACTTCACCAGTGAAAGTATCTGTTCTGGATGATCTATCCATTATTGAAAGTGTCCACTGGCTTCCTGGGCTCCAGGGAGGATCACAGCCAGCCCCTATTGCTTATAAAGTATGCAGTTAGACCACTGCAGGATGGGAAATATTGAAAGGACGGGAAATATTGAAAGATGGGTGTGTTTTTGCCTACTCCATCTGCACTGAATCCTGGGGAGGGGCAGTCACAACAAGGTCTCCCATACTCATTAGGAACTGCTTCTTGTTTGCTGTAGTCTTATGGGTCTCATGTAGGCAAGCTCCACAGGCTTTCAGAGCTACGTGCTTTAGGGGCTTGTCCCTCAGATGGAAGACTCAAAATTTGGGGTGATGGATGGTTTTTTTTTTTTGCTCCTCAGAGAAAAACTGAGAGTTGGGGGTTTCCTTCTAATTATATGACACTATGCTGAGGGTAGTATTTATAGCAAGACTGTGTCTCAACCATTCTTACCCATTTGGATTTTGATATTTTTCCCATTGAAGGATAGGAATCATTCAGTTTCTAATTTCTTTCAGAGGGAATTGTTGCATGTGTAGTTGGATATTTGGCTCATATGTGGGATAAGAGATGTTCATTAGCCTTCTATGTCACCATTTTGCACTACCCTCTTGACTTTGTAAACTCAAAATAAATTTCTAAAAATTTTCAGGACAACACTGATGAATTTTTTTAATAGTAATCAAAAGATCCAAGCATAAATTGTGTGCCAAGGTAAACTTTATCTTTGTTCTCATATCTCTTAGAATCAAGTGAATGGAATATACATATTCCAAAATATATATAAAATATTTTATATGTAATATAAAAGTATATTGTATTAATATGTATTATATGTGTTCGTATATATATTTCATATATAATATAAAATAATTATTTTTTAAATAGTTAGCACTTATTGAGCACTTACTGTATGCTAGATCTGACTATAATCACTTTATATATATATTACTTTCATAATTGACGACAAGTGTATGACATAGATCTTATTAATGTACTCATGTTACAGATGTGGAAACAGAGAAGAAGTGAAGTGACTTGTTCATGTTTATATAGCTAGTGGCAGAACCAGGATTTGAACTAAGCCAGTTTAATTTCAGAGACTTTGCCCTTAAACTCTAAGCTATGATTATCCTCAAACAAGCATAGAATGGTACCTGTAGCAAGAAGGAAGAATAGTTCTCATGGTTCCATGAAAGTTTATATTAGGGCCATATGAAATAAGAAGATTACTGTTTTCTTTCTGCCTTTTTTTTTTCCCTCCCCCTAGGCTTGGATACTGTTTTCTTAATTATAAAAATATTTAAGTTGCTTCCTATATCTTTTTGCTGACCAAATTCTGAGTACATTTTCTTAAACATTTTTTATTATTGTAAGAACACATCACATGAAATCTCCTCTCAAGAAATTTTTAAGTGTATAGAATGGTATTATTAACTATATGTATAAAATTATGTAGCAGATCTCTAGAATTTTTTCATCTTGCATGAGTAAAACTCTTTACCTATTGAATAGCTATTTCCCAATTCTCTCCCCACCCAGGGCCCCTGAAAAAAACTATTATATTTTAAATTTCTATGAGTTTTATACATACAATGGAATATTATTCAGCCATAAAAAGAAGGAAAGCTTGTCATATTCTACAATATAGATGAACCTTGAGGACATGCTAAGTGAAATTAGATAGTCATAGAGTGTTATTCTACTTATATGAGATAAGCTAAGTGTTTTAGTAGCCAAACTCATAAAAGCAGGGTTTTATTTTTGAAGGATGGGAAACATGAGCTGCAATCAGAAATATAAGTAGGAGATAACCTGAAAGAAAAGTTCTTACACTACTTTCCAGCATCTGTAAGTACTTGTGGAAAAAGCATAATCTGGATAAAAGAAGGTTGGTTTTGCTAGAGCACAGATGTCAAGGAGCATGTCCCTCGTGGGACATGAGGTAGGAGAGATAGGTAGGCACTTAACCACACAGATTTAAAAAAAAAAAAAAAAGAGTCATGCCTAAGTTCTTAAGGAATTATAGTTTTAGAAAATTAGGGAACTTCTAACTTTTCTCAAATATTTTCTAAAACTTTATCAATTATATTATGTTTTGGGTATTTAGTTGACTTTATTTTTTAACCATTATATCAGAATTATTTGGGGGAGGGTAAAATATGTTGAATACATAAGAACTGAATGTGCTATTCTTCAATATATTTTCTTTACAAACTGCAATAGATTTTCCATTCTAATTGAGAATACTAATTCAAAAAAGTGTTAAATATCTCATTTCTTAAATTATCTTTTTTTCCCTCTAAAAAAGGAGGGAATTATCATCCTTCTTTTGGGATACTTAACCTCTACAGCTCTTTTTTTCTCCCTTAAGTACCTGATTAATAGAAGATTTTTTTTATAAAGAAAATTATTGATGTGGATGCCAAACTCCTTTAGTGAGTAGGTTATTAGGTCATTATTTCTACAATTATATTCTCTGAATGGTAAATTTGAGAGAAGCTCTATGTAGATGACATGTACTACAGAAAGTTTGACTTTAGACTCTTTGAGAAAGAAATAGTTTACCAGGCCATCATCTGCTCTACTAGTCCTCTCTCCCCGTCAAGTCATAAGATAAAATAGGTTATCAGAGGTTTCTGTACATCACTTGAGGGTTAAGAAAAGAATCAGATTGAAAGGCTTACATTTCTTAACACTAATTTTTGATTTTTTTTTCTGATAATTGCCTCAGAGTCAAAATAAGAACAGTGAAGCTACAGTGTAATATGGCCATCCAATATCTCCTTTGATGACTTCTAGATCAAAGTATTAAGAGACACTCTGAGCTATTACTATAGACTGAATGTGTATATCCCTCCAAAATTAATGTGTTGAAATCATAATCCCCAGTGTGATAATATTTGGAAGGGAGGCCTTTGGAAGATGATCAGGTCATGAATGTGGAGCCCTCATGAATACGATTAGTGCCTTATAAGAAATCCTCAAGAGCTCTCCCTTCCACCATGTGATCACACAGTCAGAGGACAGTTGTTTATGAATCAGGAAGTAAGCCCTCCCTCACCAGACACAGAATTTGACAGTGCTTTAGTATTTGACTCCCAACTCCAGAACTGCATTTATTGTTAAGCAACCTAGTACCATGAATTTTTGTTATAGCAGTTGGAATGGACTAAGACAGCTAGAAAGCCAAATATTCAAGGAATTAGGTGTATAGCCAGAGATTAAATACAAGACTTTGATGGAAGAGACAATAACATAGGTGTAAGGTGAGATAAAAACAGTATGAATGTCTGTGCCATGAATAGTGGTGAATTGTAGTATCCAGCTCTAAAACAAGGAATACTAGAAAATCATTTCTGAGAAGAAAGACAATGGATTTATTTTATGCTATGATCAGAGATGCTGTATGGCACTCAAATGCCAAAAACCAGGATATATGATTGTTGAACTCGAGAAATAGAGATGAGTTTGAAATGTATATTTGTGGTTATTAGCATATAGAAGGTAGATTCATGGAATGGATCACCCTGACAAGAAGAGTAGATGCAGAATGAAGAGAAATGAGATAAAGGAAAAGACCCTGGGAAAATCAACATTTAACACTTTAGTGCAGCTTATGGCACTCAGAAAATACTGAGAAGAAATAGCCAGAGAAATAGGAGAAAGCCAATAGAAGAGAAAACTCTGAGGTAGGGAGGCAATACTAAACAATGAAAAATACTTCTGAGGTTCAATAAGAAAAAAATATATGTTTATCAGATTTAGTAATATGAGTGTCATTTTTGACCTTGACAACTGAAGTTCAGTAGATTAATAGGATTGGAGTATAAATCAATGAGTAAAGAAATAGTGGGTGTTGAATACAGAGTGACAGGAGGTGTAAAATTTGCTCTCTAAACTGTCATTTGCTAACATGAAAGCACAGAAGTGAAACCAAGAATTAGGACACATTGGACGTGAAAAGATGCTTTGTTTTTTCTTGCTTTTGTTTTCCACCACTGGAGATATTTAAGTAAATATCTATAAAAGTGCTTTAGAGAGAAACTTCTTGAAGATACTGAAGAAAGTAGTGATGATTAGAACAGGAATAGGATATCTAGTCTATATAATAGACTGATGGATCCATTTTAGAATGGAGTTGATACCTTTCAGTAGGTGCTTGGAAAATAAATCAGAGAGGAAAGGAAAGGGAGGTCCACCAAATGTTTTCTAATTTTTCAGTAAAAAATGTCATAAAATCTTATGTTATGGCTGACTAGATTAAAGGTTATATAATAGACATCTTATTTTAGTCAATTTCTATCTGTAGAAATGATTTATATTATCTTAGTATAAATTTTATTTGCATTATTTTATTAATATAAATTCTATTTGTATTATTATTATACATATATGATGTATGTGATATAGGTATTCTATAATTAAAAGCACATTTGAATAAACAAGGCACTCCATCTCCTGACATGACTACATACCTGATAGAACAAAACCAGCTTATTTCTCTTTTCTTCTTCTTCCTTTTTTTCCCCCCAACAAATCAAACTATTAAACTACAGCAGTTGGCTTATAGAAGTTCAGGTCAGAGGAAAGTGGATTGCTGATGTTTCACAAGTTTTATTCAGTCTTTGAGAAATAAGGAAATGATCTCAAATAAAACTTTTCACAACCCTATTGTACTTTCTTTATCTTCTAAGTAGAGCCCCTTGTCGGCCTTTGATCCTACTCCACTAAAGTGTCTAGTAATTCCTCTGTCCCAGAGTGATACGTTCTATAGCATTTCTGTAATTGCAAACCAGCTGGTAGAACTTCAAGAGACCAACAAAAAAATATCTTAAAAGGCTATTTTAAAAACTATTAGTTGCTAAATTACACTCGTTTTCCTCACCATTTGAAGTATTCTGCACATAAAATATGCCTGGGATTACCCAATTAAAATAGAGAAGAAACATTTTTTTTGCAATTTCCCTTTAAGCAAAAGCATATTTTTATAATAAACTTGCAGCTGTATTTTTCTTTCTAGTGCCTTTTCCTAACAAAATGTATGCCATATTCAATAATCGTTTCACCTGTAGGTCTATTGGGCAGTGCTAATAATAACTAAACCTTTGCTATTTGTAGAGAAAGTAGCCCAGTGAAAATGGGGTCAGGAAAATCTCTTTTTCAACAAATGCACAGCTTGCTATAGGAAAGGAAAGAAGATGTATAAAGTTGTCTTCCCAGTCTATAGAAACATAATTTCTAACCACTTTAGTTCTATTTGATTATCTTTATAAAAATAAATATATCATGTAATTTGTAATGTCCTGATTCATTATGCTCATGTTTCAAAGGGAATTATTCAGGTAGAAAGGCTTGTGTAAAATATAATTGTGGTAGTTTCTTTATCATCGTCGTGTAAGTGATCTTTTGTTTTTATGTTTTTACTTAAATCATACTTTTTTTTTTTCCTGGTTGGAAGGTGTAAGTGAAGGTCAGTGGCAGTTAGGGTTACGGTATGACTTTGACCTGAGGGAATGTGGGAGACAGTTTTATATAATTTGATGCTCTGTTGATACTATTCTATAAGTTTTTCTGATGGTATGTTCATTTTTTCAACTTTTTAAAAACATTTTAAACATTTCACAATGCAAATGTACTGCACAATGCTCCTGAAATTCAAATCATTAAGTCAGAACTGAAAGTGTACTGATCAAGTCTACTTCAACCTCCCAAAAAAGGGAGAAAATAGTATCTTTTCCACTGTTACTGATTTTTACCCAGGATTTTGTTGCACATTCTAGTAGTAGGAACTCAGCAAACTGCTTTTTAAATTTCTATGCAAACTAGTTTAGGGACTATGTATGATACAGATTTAAAATATATCCATTTACAAGATTATTCCTGAGATTGTTATAGGGTCTGTCTTTTAAAGAGGTCTGTAATTCAGATTTGCTATGATTCTTTATTCACAGTATATTAGATTTAACACAATAAACTAATTGCTGGATTTACTTTAAAGGCAAGAGGTTATCTAAGAAAATGGATACTATTTTTTTCATGTTTCTTCTAATGTGCATATTTAATCCTGAATGTAGCAAGGGATCATTGCATAAACACCTTAAGATGAAGGCATATATGTATTTATGAAAGTTATACAGCATTTCCAAAAGTATAGGGCTCTTTTATCTATCATAATGAATTTTTACTTGCTGTAAGTGGCTCTGTGAAAATATGTGAGTGTCTGTTTGATACATTGTTCTTCCCATACATATTTTAGACAAATACAATTTTTGCTAAATAATTTTTTTAAAAATTCAGGTAACACTTGCTCAGTTATATGGAAAGTTGGGAGCAAATTTATGAGAAATTGAGCAATATGAATAAAAATTCCTCCTCCTCAAATTTACTTTTTCTTAAAGGCAGATTTTTTTTCCTTGCATTTCCTAGATGATTTCTGAATTTCTTCCTCAGATATTCTTATTAAAATTTTAGCTTTGGATATGAATGATTTGTTCCATAAAAAAGACTGGAAAAACTAATAGTTACTTGGATAAAAATTAAAATTAATTATCAGCACATATTTTGATATTTACATTAGCATCTTTCATAAGTCTGTTGGCCAAACATTCATGAATAGTGGCCAAGAATATAAATATAGAAGTTAAATAGCTCTGGATTTTAATTAAGGATCACAAAGAAAAATAACTCACTACAGTGTCTCTTACAGAGTGAGAAAAATCATATGGTGATTATTTTCCAACTTGATGGTGAATAAAAAGGTGAATAGGTTGTATTCTTTATTATTAAGTTTGGGAAACTAAACCTACATATGTGAACCAAGGCCACTATTTGAGCTTTGTTTATCTTTTATAGGCAACCAAGAATTTCTAATGCCATTTAGACAACTAAAATTACAAATGTGTTTCTGTGCTGTATTTAGCATCTTGTGAAAATAAATGAAGAAAATTTTGGAACATCCATCAAGATTTTCTTTTCTTTTTTTTTACATTTTATGTTTCCTTTTCTCTATTTATTTTTTCTCTTATTTTTTCTTCATAATTTTAAAGATGACCATAAAAATGAAAGAGTTCTGGCTTTATACAACACTTCTTTGAGAAAATAGCCTTGGAGTAAGAGTCATTAACCTCTAGTTTTTGAAAAAAGACAAGATTAAAAAGAAAAAAAAAAAAGGATGGATTCAGAAAAAGGTAGCAGTGCCCTATTTGGGATAGGAAGTCTTACTTCCTTAGCACATTTCAAAGAGATCTTGAGCACATTCTTTGGAAGATACATGCTTAAATGTCTTACTTTTGATTTTTCAACAAAGAACCTGCTATGAATTCTGAAATAAAAGTGGGATTGTGTGTGTGTGTGTGTGTGTGTTTAATGCATTTTACCATAAAAAAGGATTGAAGGATGGAGGATTAGAGAGCTAATTTGGAATGCAAATGGACATACTTACAATTCAGGCAAGATGCTAAATGCTCAGTTTATTAGAAAATCTGGGTAGTTATAATGATGCCAACAAGAATTGCTTGGAGCCATGACACATGGATATCTACCGTTCATTGTATCACTGACATATTTTTTTCCTGATATATCAGATTTCTTCACATAAGTTTGATTTTATATCAGGTGGATTCGAGCAGGTATCTCTTGAGTTTCAGGTTAGAGATATTAGCCTTTCTTTAAGTGTTCAAAATATGTGTTTGCCTGTTTTGGGTTTTGTTTTTGTTTTTGTTTTTTTTAGCATTTGCTCTTATGTAGACCTTTCTTCATACCTCAAATAGTGTAGTGTTTTAAATCAGATCTTGAATTGTTGGTGGCAAAGAGAAAAGGAAATACCTGACAATTCACTTAACACACTTCACTTTACACACCTTTATAATCCAGTGTTGTGAAAAGTATGTTTTCCATTGGTTTGACAAAATACATATGTTACTTGTCCCTTCTATAATTGGAAGGATTCCCTTTTTGTGATCATTTATGAGAAAACACAGTTCCAAGTGTATGATACCCTTCACAAAGTCAGTCATTACTCCTGCTGCCCTGAGCATCCAAAATTTACGTGACTCAATTCAGGATAGCAAGGAAATTTACTTTTAAGCTGAATGTCCATATTCTTGTATTAAACTATGAATTGTTCAATGAAAACCATCGTGTCCAACTTCTGGTAGGTTTTTTCCCCATATTTATATTCTTTAGGCTATTTCAGTGAGATTTTAGGTAGAAGGCCACATCTTGATGAAATAATGTTTTATATACAGTGTTTTAAATACATGGCATTTCCCAAATAAACAAGTTTTGAAAATACATTTACACTTTTTGTACCAAAATGTGGATTTTTCAGTATTCAAAATGGCAGGCGTATTATATTGATACTCAAATAATATTTTGATGCAATTTCCCTTGATTACTACTATTCAAAGTTGTTTTTCTAAAGCATGCATACTCATACTCATGGTATGTATCTTATAAAAGTAAATTTAATTTAATTCATATTAATTTAATTCAGTGTAACTCACAGCCATTATTAAGGTTTCAGCTACTTTAAGGCTATAATTTGGTTTTAGTCTGCAATTTATAGAATATGCCAGCTTGAATGTATGGTGTGCGACCAAGGTTATAAAAAAAATCAAATAAACATTGCGAGAAACCTCAGAGATTTACCCTTTCAGACAAAAGATTAGATTTAGAAATGTACTATTAATAAAAAAGGAAAAAGAAAACAATTCTACATAATTGTCTAATGGATTAAAATAATTTTTTAAATTACTGAAAAATAATCTTGTAAGATTTAGTCACATAAACTTTGTCCTTTAAGATTTATAAATACTATATTATTCTGTATGATTTATAAAAGTCCTTGATTTAAAAGCTCTCAAATTATATGTTCTTGCCCAATAGCAATTTATATGTCTCTTTCTCTTCAAAATTCCTGGAAGTTAAAATGATTTATGATTGTTTGGGTTTTATTTTAGGAGATAAAAATTCTTTCTTATTTAAAAGGGTATTCAAATAACAAAATAAGAAAGTCATAGTGCTTACAAGAAAGTCATAGTGCTTACATGAGTATGCATCAGTCTATATATTAATATGCTTATGTAATGATAAATTATGCAAAATTTTATTTATGATAATCTCTTTCTTAAGAAAAGATAGAGGGGCCCCTGGGTGGCTCAGTTGGTTAAGCATCTGCCTTCAGCTCAGGTCATGATCCCAGAGTCCTGAGATCGAGTCCCACATCGGGCTCCCTGCTCGGCGGGAAGCCTGCTTCTTCTCCCTCTCCCACTCCCCCTGCTTGTGTTCCCTCTCTCGCTATCTCTCTCTGTCAAATAAATAAATAAAATTAAAAAAAAAAGAAAGAAAAGATAGAGACATATTAGTATAGAAAAATATGCTTCATAACTATTGATTTCAATATCTGTGATTTAAGCATTCTTTTATGTGATATATTTCACAGTATTAAATATTTAAAAAGAAAAAGAATAAATAAATAATACAAGAACACAGAAGCATTGTAGAAGTCTCTTCTGCTCCCCATCTATTGTTAGAAATATGACATTCAGCCAAAGACATTGCACTTAGAATGAATTCATAGTCTTAACAGTGGCCTAGGAGGATTCAATATTCCTTAGTCTGTATGCAGATTTTATTTGTATATCTTGACATTATATAGCTTATCTTTTAAAGTAATCTTTGTTCTTCACTTTCTCTTTTACTGATATCCTTTACATCTCTAGTAGGAGTTAAACTTCTTCTTGCCATGTATAGTTAGGCAATTTGGGATATCCAAAAGTAAAGTTTTAGTCATGTCTCCAAGAAATATTAAAGTTTATTGATCATAAAGGTGAGGGCATCCAAAAAATAAGCATTAAAGTACCAAATATTCTTGCCTGCTCCTTGATGTGTATAAGGAGATGATGGGTCAGTGAGAATTTTAGCCTAGATTATAGTGTATATCTTTAAATGAACTTGGGATGTCACATTAATCCCTTCTGTTTTAGCCCTTATCTTCAAGTTATTGCTAACCAGATAGGTTAGCAAGTGATACACAGGAGATCTCAATTTCTTGGAGGAGGTAAATAAGTACAGCAAATATAGCAGAGTAATAAACATTAGTATTATATAAGTATTATGATATATATATGAAATATATATCATCAACAAATGTATAGATACGTAAAATGTACAATTCCAAGTCAAACATGTATCTATGTTTGCTTTTATTGAGGACTGATTTTCTAATTTTCTGTTTGAGATATGAAACATAAATAGATTTATTCACACATTAAGTAGAGTTGTTCAACAACAGATAATCACTTCTGGAAAATCAGATAACGATGTATATCACTTATTTATTGAATACTACATATATTAGTTTCAGAATGATATACTTAAATGAATTTAAGGGCAAAGTGATCAGGCTTAAAATAATATTTAAGGGAAAGAAATTGAAATTTAAAAAAAATGATAAAACAATTCTATATTTTTAGAAAAGCTCTACACATTTTCTAGCTTATGTAATTCCGATGATTTTGGAAAATACATTTTCCTTATAAACAAAGTCTTATCAATATTGGCAGGTGTATTATAAGAAATTATGGTGCAATAGGTAGTGTGAATTTAGTAATATCATAAGGAAATAGGCCTGGGTTAATTTAGGTTGTGTGGAATTTTTAGTGTCTTCAAAATGCTGAAAAAAGCAAACAGCTTGTCTTTGACCTTCTTTACTCATGCAACACAATTAATTGCATTTCTGCATGATGGACTGTTACATTCTCTTTATTTATCTAAACATGAATTTGCCTTATAGTTCATTTGACTTTGAAAAATTTTTTGACACTTGTATACTGAAAATTTAGTGTACTTTATTATCAGTCTCAGGGACATAATTAGAACCACAGTGGACGAGATTGAAGGCTTTGAATACTTTATAGAATGCGATCATTTGCATCAACATATTTGAGACAGTCCTGCTTTTTGCTTTTTACATTACACACTATTATACTATATGAATGTGTGTGTGTGTGTGTGAGAGAGAGAGAGAGGGAGACAGAAAGAAACACAGATTGAGAGACAGAAAGAGCTGGAGAGAGGGAGCAAGAGAGAGACTTTGTGGGGAAAAAGAAAGAATTTGACTTTCAAGTTAGATTTGCATAATTTTTTGGTGAGTGCTTGCTTGTAAAGTGTCATGACATTTTCCTAGTTCGACTGCTTTGTTTATACAGATGTCGTACCTGGTAGAAATTAGACTACATATTTGAAGTTATAACTCATAAATCACTGATGGGGTATTATTAGTGTCCTAAGAGCAATAAATGATAAGGAATAGATCTTTTCTGTACCTTAGAAAAAATGATAGAATTCAATGAAGAAAATGTCAGCTAACCTGATCAAGCACAACAGTTTTCCCAGTAACTCACTGTAGGACATAACCAATAGAGAGGAATGCTTAAAGTAACTACTCAGCTACAGAAGATATTCTGAAGAAAAAAAAAAAAAATGGGTGATAGAGAAAGTCTTTAAGGTTTTCACACTAGGGTAAAGATTTTAGGCTTTCACACCTTCAACATTCTCTGGATTTAATTTTCTTCAAATGATACTTTGCCAGGATCTCCAAATATCCATCAATTTTTAAAAAGAGAAAGAAAAACAATATAAGCTGTAATTATAGAATATATATATTCTCCACATATTTCTTCAAAGTTTGTGTGTATATTGTTTCACCAAAGATTCATTTCAAACTGACTTGGTAGAGAGAGGAAATGTGAAGCTAGTTTCTTATACTGAAAGGGATTTCATATCATACTCCAACAGCATGAAATAAAATTTCAGGCTATATATATGTATATCTGGAAAATATTACTATATTACAGGCTATATGTACATATATCTGGAAAATATTACTGAAATTGGTTCTGTAATTCAGTTTCTTTAAAACTGTTGGGACTCAATTGTCCAAGAACCCTCTGTTGCTTTTAGTAGAAGAAAAAATGCATTTGTAGCAATATTCATCATGTGCCAGCAGTTTACACTTACAGTAATAATAATGGTGCCTTCAAATATCACTGAATATGTAATATGCTATGCAATGTGGGCTAAGCACTTTACGTGCATGCCTTATGTCACTTAATCCTCCCAACTATTAAATGTGAGGAAGCTGAAGTGTTGAAGTGTTAAGTAATTAAACGGAAGCCTCACAGTTAACAAATGGTTTATTTGAAACTTGAAGCAGGCTTCTCTGAACTTGAAGCTCATGCTCTTAACAATTGTTATTTAACAGTGACTGGACTCTAAATATCTGTAAACACAAGTATAAAATCATTTATTTGGAAAGTTCAAATTTTAAAGAAGACAATGCTCTAATTAATATTGCGTTTTGAATAGATGTCTTTACATAAAAAATCACATATCCCTTTTTAATCACAAATGCAATGCTGGAAGTTATGTAACTATAACTTTCTTAAAGGGCATAATGTTAAGTAAATGTCAAATCCCTCAGTAAGCCTTTGTTTTATAAATTATCAGATTGTTTACATTTTATTTTCAAATATTATATAACAGCTTTGTTTAAAAGGATAAAAGGCATATGATAGTTTATCTCTTACCGTAAATATGTGAATATAGGGAAAAATGAATTTCATGGAGTAGAGTACAAAGTCAAAAATTGTTGGGATTTCAGAAATAATAACTGCTAACTTGGTTGTGGTTTGCTTTATGCAAAAAGGGCATATCATTCATATCATTGCAAAATATTTCAAATAGTAATAGACTCTTTAGACTTAAAGTTCCCTAAAGAATAAGCTGAATTTTTTTTTTCTGACAATAGCTCAGTAGATAGAAAAGTTGCATTATTTTCAACTAATCATCTATGTGCAACTATCTTATTAGGAATGCCTCTTTCTGCATGGAGCACTGGGTGTTATACGCAAACAATGAATCATGGAACACTACATCAAAAACTAATGATGTAATGTATGGTGATTAACATAACATAATAAAAAAAAGAAATGTCTCTTTCCTTTCTATTTATTTGATACAAGAATAGTTATTTATGGAAGAGAGTAATTTAGATCAGTGGGAATAGCTGGAGGTCCATCGAAGGACACTGGCAACTGAGAATACTTGCAAGGCCTTTACCAAGTGAGAGTTTTAAGTAACTTCTTCACTCTGGAGATTCCAAAGGCAGGAGCAGTGAGAACAGAATTTTTGTTGAAAGTCTCTGTGCTTTAGATACACAATGAAAGAATGTTCTATGGAGAGATTGTCTGTTGAAATACAAATTATTCTCCAGGTATTTCATTGTTGGAGTTGTGTTTTCTTCTTTTCTCTCCATTTCTTTCTCTCCTTCTTTTACTTTTCTCTTTGCCTCTTGTTCATTCTCTGTTAGTATCACCTTCATAAACTCACATTGTTCATTTTATATATTAGATGAACATTTGTGTATCAAGGGATTAGTCAGTAGTGTAAAGGATGAAAAGATGCTCAACATCACTGATCATCAGTTATGCTAAGTGAAATAAATCAGTCAGAGAAAGACAAATGCCATATGATTTCACTCATATGTGGAATTTAAGAAACAAAACAGATGAGCAAAGGGGAAAAGAAAGAGAGGCAAACCAAGAAATAGACTCTTAACTATAGAGAATAAACTGAAGAGTTACTGGATGGGAGGTGGGTGGGGGATGGGTGAAATAGGTGATAGGGATTAAGAAGTACATTTGCTGTGAGGAGCACCAGATGTTGTATGGAAGTGTTGAATCACTATATTGTACACCTGAAACTAATATTATACTGTGTTAACCAACTAGAATTTAAATAAAAACTTTTTTAAAAGAGTGTAAAGGAAAGAAAGTTATATTTGTCAGATGCCCAAGATAATGTCAAGATTGCCTCCATCCAGGGATGCCTGGGTGGCTCAGTTGGTTAAGCATCTGCCTTTGGCTCAGGTTATGATCCCACGGTCCTGGGATGAGTCCTGCATCAGGCTCCTTGCTCAGCGGAGAGCCTGCTTCTGCCTTTGCCTGCCACTACCCCTGCTTGTGCTTGCTCTCTCTCTTTCTGACAAATAAATAAAATCTTTAAAAAAAAGTGCCTCCATCTAAGCAAAACTTTATCATAGTTGTTTTTCTTTTTATTTTTTTTAACATAGTGGACATCACTAAATTCATTTCCTTCCTTTTATCCTCGGTAATTTTTACATGGAGAAGGAAATCAGAGTACCTGGAGAGTATGGACATATAGTGCTACATAAGTAAAAGAGAAGGAGGTTAGGTTGTGTAGGATCTGGTCTCCATCTTAAGAACAATTGACTTTTCTTGATTCATTTTGATCTAGGATGGCAGAACCAATTGTTTTATTTATTTTTTTAAAAAATGTTTTATTTATTTATTCATGACAGTCAGAGAGAGAGAGAGAGAGAGAGGCAGAGGGAGAGGGAGAAGCAGGCTAGCAGGGAGCCCGATGGGGGACTCGATCCCAGGACACTGGGATCATGACCTGAGCCAAAGGCAGACGCTTAACCATCTGAGCCACCTGGGCACCCCAGAACTAATTGTTTTAAAAGACTACTTGCATGTATAGGTGACTATATTTAAGGGGAATGCAGAGAAGATGGAATAAAACCAGTTAATAGGCAAATGCAGTGGTCTGAGGGATGATGGTAATTTAGTTAAGTAATGTCAAGGAATAAGAATATGTTGATAGCTTCAAAAGAAGTTATATAGAAGGAGGTCTGAATTTGGGGACAGCTTCAGTATGGGAAGCTATAATATCAAGGATGATTTCTTATGTTACTGCTTTTGATAATAGGAAGGATACTGGTACCATTAAAAAAAAAAAAAAGCAAGCTACTTCATCACTTCTCTGCCTACTTGTGGCTGATAACCCAGCAAAAATCACTGCTTCTTGTATAGAGTTTTCCTTACCTGTTATCCTAGAAGAGGACAACGTTTTTTTAAAGATTTATTTATTTTTAGAGAAAGAGAGAGGGAGAGAGAGAAAGTACCTGGGGGCGTGGCTCAGGGGCAAAGGAAGAGGGAGAGAATCTTAAGCAGACTCCACACTGAGTGTGAAGCCCTACATGGGGCTTGATTTCACAATCCTGAAATCACGACATGAGCCAAAACCAAGACTCAGACGCTTAACTGACTGAGCCACCCAGGTGCTCTGAGGACAACATTTTTAAGTGTTAGGAAACTATGTTGTTGTATTTAAACAGTTCGATGCAGGATAAATTTGGGACCTTGAGTGAAGCAATCAAGTATAGACTTGTGTATACAAATATGAAACTCACTGAAGGGATTTTGAACGTTTAGACTAGAAATATATTTTCTCTAGGCATGGTTTATGATACCTAAGGAGAGGATATAAAGCAAGAAAAGGAAAAGGCATTTGATAAATGATGACTCACTCCTATGACAGGAAATGTTAATATCAAGGATTCAGTCTTATCTTGGGACCAGAAAACAATTAATTCGTTCTCTGGGGTTGTTGTGTGTTTAATACAAATGTATAGACATGTGGAGACGTCAAGAAGTTGGACTGTACATGATGCAAAGTCTTGTGCAGTGGTTTAAATTGTCATCTGTATTACAATTTCTTGCCATTTTCAGGAAACACTCAATAAGTCTCATAGTAAGGGATGCAATCAGAGACATCAGGGGAAGGATTGTGCCCTTACAGTGAAACCCAGAGTTATTGTAGGAGGATCAGTCACCAGGGAGAGACAGATGTGCCCAGGAAACAATGATTTTTGTCAGGATTGCTAGCCGCAAGTAAGCAGATGACTGATTCATTGACATTGTGAGTTCAATTTCATTATTAATTATTGGTCATGAGAAATCAGATTTTTTTTGCAGCACTTGCTTTTCTTCAATATAGAAAACAACTTTTAGTTATGCATGGTATCTAAGTGGATTTATGCTCTTTTTTTCATTAGTCATATCTTTTTAATTATTTAGAAGTCCAGAAGGATCCCTGTCTCTTGGATAATAACTTCTCAAAGACTGCCATAAGCAGGAGTCCAGTGTCCCATGTGCTCAGAGTCAGAAGGATCCTCTGCTGCCCTGGAGACACTTACTAGCAGAATTCCACAGCTCTGAACACTTCTGGTGAGACACTCTATTCTTTTCTTCCTGCAACGCTCACATTCTTTACACTAATTTCTGCTGTGGTTAACAAAGGACTGATGTAATCATACCCTTTATTGTGAGTTTGTCAGCTTATTTAAACCTCCCTAGAAAACCTTATTCAATATATGCCCTTGACCAAATTTGGTCATTTCCATGATTTTGTGTCCTCACTTAAACATATTTCCCAAACAATATTATTAGAAGGATTAAAATGATCAATGCAAATGGTCTATTCCTATGCTATTTTTATCATAGAAAGCTATTAAAATGTTCCTATAATCTTGACATGACTATAATATTTCAGTTGTGTGTCTAAGTGTTGCATGTATGTGTTGCATCTGTGTGTCTGTTGAATAAATCTTAGTTTTAGATTAACTGAGTTGAATCTCAGTTCCACCACATAACAGCTGTGTGACCTAAACCTGCTCTGCCTCAGTTCTCTGATCTGCAAAATGGAAATAAAAATCTTCCCATCTCAGTGATTTTTAGTAGAGATTAAGTGTTAACTTTTATATGGCTATCCCAATTGGGGGGGGGATGTTTTATATACTCAAGTTTATACAACTATTTAAATCTATGAGAAGGATGAAAGAAACTCACACAGGATAGTATAGATCCTTAGGACCAGTGAAAGCAGAGATGCCACTCCAAATATGAAAAGACCAGGGAAGGTACAGTTACTACAGTAACTTCTATAGAGAGAGTTATATAGACAAGCAGTCTTAAGAGGATCTGTGAATTAGAGGATGTGGCCAGTCCAAAGTGATCATACTGGAGCAAAGCTACGGAAATAAATATTCTCCCTTTACTCTCTTCACTCCTTTTTATATTGTGCCATAGTTTCCCATTGCCTAATACCCACTGGAAGCCAAATATAAGTAAGCTCATGGGTACAGTCCAATAAGTTCAGGTTCCCAAGGTAAAGAAGAGATTGGAGAGTTTCTGAAGTGTTTCCATGATAACTGGCATAAAAGCACTGAGAGTCATGCCCAGTATATAGTAAGTGATGTAAGTGCTTGCCACTGTTTGCAACTGCCTAAACTAAAATTATAGACTTTCATAACTGCTCTGTCATTCTTCACTCTGCCTTTATTTAAATGTTCAGAAACATTCAGAGTACACATGATTAACTGTTATAGCATTTCACAACCAGCTTTGATAACAATATGGATTTCAAATGAAATAATTTTCCCCTAGATGGTACTAATTTAAAGATAATTAGCAATGAAAATGATGTAAGATTTCATTTGTGAGAAAGTCTAAACATTTTCAATTCAAAGAAATGAGAATTTATTGAATTTCCATTTTTCCTTTCAGAAGTTATTAGTTGAAATATTTAGTATTATTGCATGTATAGAGAAATAACAAAATAAAATCAAACTGTCTATGCATTTAATATTTTCTCACTAATTAACTATGACAGTCCTTTTAGTCTAGAAGTTTGGTTAGTTGTAAATCCAATATTTCAGATGATGGAAAAGGAATAGATACTCAATTTGGGAAATAGATATATTTCTAGGAATTTTTCAAAATGAAAATTGTACTTATTTTATTCAGAATGACAATTAACTATGTTTTTGTAACTGGCTAAGATAATTTAGATTCTAAATGACAAATTTTAATATCAAGATAAGTAATTAAATATAATTTTCTAATTTTCACCATTGATGGATTAAAAATATAATAGTACAGGCAGTTATATTATGTTCTCAAGCCAAACACCAAGCACTAAAATACAAATTGCCATTAGGAGAAATTTTACTTTATAATTTTCTGAGGAAAGGTTAACTTTTTTTTCTTCTTTTTTATTATTTTATTTTAGTGCACGTGAATGCTTTCTCTAATTTTATGTGAATATTTTGTGACTTACTTGTATATATTTAAGAGGCATCAGATCAGAGGTGGTATTTACATCAGTAGGAAGTGTAGAGAGAAAAAGTAGGAACTTAAAGTACTGAGCCCTGAGGAGTACCAACCTTTACAGATTAGGTAATGAAGGAGGCACAACTGAAGTATCCTGAGAAGGCTGGACTGTTTATGTATGAAAAGCAAATAACAAACCGCACATAAGAGAGTATTGTCAGAGTTGCCAAGAAATGAAGGTGGTTCATAAAAGATGGTGTGATGAACCATATTAAGTAACACTGACAGTATGAGTAAAAGATGACAGAGAGGGGCCATTGATTTTAAAACCTGGAGATTGTTGGTGACATTGATAAAAAGAGCTTTAGTGGTTTAGTTGGTGCAAAGCCAGGTTATATTGTTTTGTAAGATGAGTTGGCATTTAGAAAAAGAAACAGTACAACAAATTATTACAAAATGAACTACAAAAAAAAAAAAGTTGTAGCTATGCAGAGATGTAGAACTAAGGTTTAAGAGAATTTGTTTTGTTTACCTTTATCATTATACCAGTGAGGATGATACAATAGAAGAGGAAAATGTATGATACAGAGCATAGAAAAACTAACAGAGCAAAGTCCTTCAGAGACTGAGGGTAAGTTCCTGAGTACAACTACTGGCTATGTTATTTCCCTTGTCAGGGAAAGAGATAACTTCCTCCCTTGAAATAGGGCAGACAAGATCGAAGTATAGTCAGTGGGCTCTTAAGCTTGTTAGAAACAAAATGAGAATGGCCTGTTAATACTAACTTTTTAATAAATTTTTAAATGTTAAAAAATACTCTCTAAAATTTTAGAGGTTTAAGGAAAGTAGATATAAAATTATCTTGCTCAGATGTGAAAAATAGAGGCTAGATTTAGTTGATAGAATACATCTGAGAGTCAATTTAAGTTTCGAGATCATTTATTTATACAAAAACCAGTCTGCTTAATGTGGAGTTTTTTGATAACAGTAATTAACTCATTGGCTGACAGACCCAAGAAGATAATGTCAGAGTAATTTGATATTAAGATTTTCTTTTTTTTTTAAAGATTTTATTTATTTATTTGTCAGAGAGAGAGAGAGACGGAGGCAGGCAGAGGGAGAAGCAGGCCCCTTGCTGAGCAAGGAGCCCAATGTGGGACTCAATCCCAGGGTCCTGGGATCATGACCTGAGCCGAAGGCAGACACTTAACTGACTGAGCCACCCAGGCATCCCTGATATTAAGATTTTCATGTAAAAATCCTATGGGTGCCAGACTGAGGTAGGAATGTGCTTACAGATGGAAAGAGATATTATGAATCAAAGGAATAATAGATATGGTTGAAAAGTACACTCGTGATCATTTGAGCAGGTGGAAAAATATTAGTAGATTGTCAAACATTGGATATTCTAATTTTAATATTTTAGAGATGTTCAAGACATGAGACATGCTGGCTCATGGATGTCAGAATACTTTAGGTAGACAGGATCTTACTTGCCCTCTGATCCTACAAAAAAGGTTTAAGGATCACACAGCAGTTAAGATCTTGTCTGCACAAAGTATTCTATTGTGAGATCAGTGATTTGGAGAAGAGAGTGTTATAAGAATCAGCTATTTGTAATCCATATCCTAGGAAGACATGGTTGATCTTCTATTTTTTCTTTGATAGAATGCTTCATTATTTCAAATTGTTTACTCTTCCCTCTGCCAACTGATTTTGCAGTGAATAGAGTTAGACTTAGCTTTGGACTCAATCGTGTGATTTATTTTGGCTAGTGGACTATTAATAGATGTAAAGCAAGCAGAGGCTTTAAATGTGCATTCACATTTTGGCTTGCTCTGTTTTGTACTCCTGTGATTTAACCATGTGAACCTGAACAAGTGTGTCCAATTTCTCTGTACCTCAGTGTCCTCATTCATGAAATAGAGCTAATAATATTGGCTCCACAAGATTCTTGTGAATTTTTAAAAATATATCTGAAAGAAAATAAGCAGTGAATAAAATAGTGGTCGTGATATTTATTATTCTTGATAATTGAAGAGAATAATCAACTAACCAAAAGCCTCCATTCCTCATTGTTTATAGTGGTGATATATTCAATTTTTTTAGGTTTAATTAATTAATTAGCTAGTTTGTTTTTTATTTATCTATGTATTTGAGAGAGAAAGAGAGCAGGGGGAGGGGAAGAAGGAGAGGGAGAGAATCTCAGGCAGACTCTGCACTGAATGTGGAGCCCAACACAGGGCTCAATCTCATGACACTGAGAACATGACCTGAGCTGAAATCAAGAATCAGATGCTTGACCGACTGAACCACCCCCATAGAGGTGATATATTTTAGATACAATGTTCAATTTAAGTGATATTTTACCTTTCTAATAATTGGCTTAAGAGAAGAAGTCTGTCTAAATTTAGGATAGAACAAATTATTTGACATATTAGTCTGTCCCACAGATTAATTAAGCCAAATATGTCAAGTCAGAATCTTTTTTTTTTTTTTTTTTTTTTTATTTGACAGAGAGAGAGAGAGAGATAGTGAGAGCAGGAACACAAGCAGGGGGAATGGGAGAGGGAGAAGCAGGCTTCTCACCAAGCAGGGAGCCAAATGCAGGGCTCGGTCCCAGGACTCTGGGATCATGACCTGAGCCGAAGGGAGATGCTTAACGACTGAGCCACCCAGGTGCCCCCAGAATCTTTATTTCTGACTGATCCTTCTGCATGAAGTCTTTCAGTGATTGATACTATCACCCACACAATTGTCTAAGTCAGAAATCTGAAATTTATCTTTGTCTTTTCTCTATCTTATACCAAATTCCAGTCACCAAAGCCTACATATGTATACTTTGCAAAGAATTATATCACCTGAATTTTCTCCAGCCCCCTTCCAATCTTTTTGAACACACTCAGTTTTCTTATCAGGATTTTAGTAGTGGCCTCTTAAAGGTTTCCTATATGTCCATTGTTCTTCTGTTCCAAATTATCCTTTAATTTTAGCTCTTGTAGTCCAATCCTATCATGATAACTGGCATACAGTAATATGTAGCTAATACATTAAAACAATTATTTAATCATTTGATGAGTAGAATAGAAAGCTCAGAAATAAACTCATGCATATGTGGTCAGTTGATTTTTGACAAAGAAGCCAGGAATATATAATGGGGGAAGGGATAGTAGTCTCTTCAATAAATGGTGTTGGGAAAACTGGATAACTACATGCAAAAGAATGAAACTGTATTCCTATCTTACAACATACATAAAAAAATCAACTCAAAATTGATTAAAGTCTTAAACATAAGACCCAAAACCATTAAAGTCCTAGAAGACAACATGAAGAGTAAGCTCCTTAACATTTGTGTTGGCAATGTATTTTGTATTTGACATCAAAGGTAAAGGCTACAAAATCAAAAATAAACAAGTGGGCATACATCAAACTTAGAAGCTTCTGCACAGCAAAGGAAACAATCAACAAAATTAAAAGGTAACCTACAGAATAGGAGAAAATATTTGTAAGTCATACATCTGATAAGGAGTTAACATCTAAAACATAAAAGGAAGTCATACAACTCAACAACAAAAAAATTAAATAATCCAATTAAAAAATGGGCAGAAGAAACAGACATTTTTCCAGAGAAGATATATAGATGGCCAACAGGTACATAAAATGGTGCTCAACATCACTAATAATCAGGGAAATGCAAATCAAAACTACAATGGGATATCACCTTATACATGTTAGGATGGCTATTATCAGAAAGATAAGAGATAACAAATGCTGGTGAAGATGTGGAGAAAAGGCAATTCTTATATACATTGTTGGTGGGAATTGGTAGAACCACAATGGAAAACAGTATGCAGATACCTCAAAAAGTACAAAAATAGAACTACCATATGATCCAGTAATCACATTTTATGGGTTTTATCTAAAGAAGATGAAATCATTATCTTGAATAGCTATCTACAATGTCAGATTTATTGCATCATTATTCACAATAGCTAAGACATGGAAACAACCCAAGTGTCCACTGGTGGATGAACGGATAAAGATAGATGATAGAGGGTAGGGAGGAGGAGTAGCAGACCTAAATTTCTTCTGGTCCCAGGAATTCAGCTAGATAGGTATCAGACCATTCTGAACACCTACAAATTCAAAAGGAGATCAAAGAAAAGATTAGCAGCAACTCTCTGAACAGAAAAGCGACCACTTTCTGGAAGGTAGGACGTGCAGAGCAGTGAATCCGAGGCGATATTCGGGAAGACAGATGGCGGGGGAGGGGGCTTCCGTCAGCCTCTACTGGCAAGTGATAGAGCAGCAGGGCACAAAATCAGAACTTTTAGAAGTCTGCTCTGCTGAGGGACGTCGCTCCAGTGGCTAAGCGGGGGGTGGAACCCTCTCTGGGATAGTGTGGTCTCAGGACCCTCGGGGACACAGTCCTGGGGTGCCTGAGTGTGGCAGAGCTCCCAGGTATCGGAGTGGGGAAGCTGGCTGCAGAGACAAGGCGAGGCGTGGGCTCTCGGCTTGGGGTTGCCATAAACTGTGATCCACAACACAGTCAGGCCACTGTTCTTCCAAAAAGCAGCAGATCTGGGGAGACTCCCCTTCCTCCCCTGGGAGGAGTGGCATGGGAGCCCACCACAGGGATCTGCTGGGTTTGAAGACTTCACATGGGGTCGTGTGCCAGAGATAGAAATGCTCAGTCACAGGCCAGGTGAGCACGGAGTGCACTGGAGACCAGAGAGACCGGAGTGATTGACTGCTTTTCTCTGGGGGCTCACTGAGGAGTGGGGCCCCAAGTTCTCTGCTCCTCCAGGGTGGAGATTGGGAGGCCCCCAGTTTCACTCTCATCCTCCAAAGCTGTACGAAAAGCTTGCAGGGAACAAAAGCTCCTGAGAGCAAACCTGAGCAGATGACTTAGCCCAGCCCCCCCAAGGGCAGGGCAATTCTGCCTCCGGCAAAGACATTTAAGAACCACAGCAACAGGCCCCTCCCCCAGAAGATCAGCAAGAACAGCCAGCCAAGACCAAGTTTGATGATCAATGAGAACGGCAGAACTCCAGCACTAGGGGAATGCAGCACATAGAATTCATGGCTTTTTTCCCCATGATACTTTAGTCTTTCAAAGTTAATTTTTTTAATTTTCTTTTCTTTTATTTTTCTATTTTTTTTAATTTTTCTTTTTCACTTTTTCAACCAACATCTTATCAATCCTTTTTTAATCTTTTTTTTATTTTTCATTTTTAGAGTCATATTCTATCCCTTCATTGTAGTTAACCTTATTTTGTGTGTATATATATATATATATATATATATATATATATATATGTTCTCTCTTTAAAATTTTGGGATACAGTTTCTTCTAATAGACCAAAATATACCCTAAATCTCTAGTGTATGGCTTTGTTCTAGTCTCCTGCCTGATCACATTCTCTCCCTTTTATTTTAATTTCTCTTCTTTTTTTTTTCAACCAGCTTCTTATCAATTCCTTTTATAAAATCTTTTATAATTTTCATCTTTAGAGTCGTATTGCATCCCTTCATTGTATTTACCCATATTTTTGTACATATATAAGTTTTTCTTTCTTTAAAATTTTGGGAGGCAGTTTCTTCAAACAAACCAAAATATACCCAAAATCTGGTGTGTGTTACTGATCTATTCACCAGCCTGATCATATTTGATCATATTCTTTTTTTTTTTTTCTTTTCTTTTTTTTCTTTCTTTCCCTTTCTTTTCTCCCCGGTTTCGGGTATCTTCTGATTTCTTTAATGTATATTTTTCTGGGGCCATTGTTACCCTGTTAGCCTTTTGATCTCTCATTCATCTATTCTCCTCTGGACAAAATGACAAGATGGAAAAAATCATCTCAAAAAAAAGAACAAGAGGCAGTGGCGACTGCCAAGGACCTAATCAGTACAGACATTAGTAAGATGTCAGAACTGGAGTTCAGAATGACAATTATAAAGATACTAGCTGGGCTTGAAGAAAGCATGGAAGATACTAGAGAAGCCCTTTGTGGAGAAATAAAAGAACTAAAATCTAACCAATTCGAAATCAAAAAGACTATTAATGAGGTGCAATCAAAAATGGAGGCTCTAACTGCTAGGATAAATGAGGCAGAAGAGAGAATTAGTGATATAGAAGACCAAATGATGGAGAATAAAGAAGCTGAGAAAAAGAGAGATAAACAGCTACTGGATCACCAGGGCAGAATTATCTGAGAGATAAGTGATACCATAAGATGAAACAATATTAGAGTAATTGGGATCCTAGAAGAAGAAGAAAGAGAGAAAGTGGCAGAAGTTTTCTTGGAGCAAATTATATCAGAGAACTTCCCTAATTTGGGGAAGGAAACAGGCATCAAAATCCAGGAGGCACAGATCAAATCAATAAATATAGGTCAACACCGCAACATCTTAATAGTAAAACTTCCAAGTCTCAGAGACAAAGAGAAAATCCTGAAAGCAGCTCGGAACAAGAGGTCTGTAACCTACAATGGTAGAAACATTAGATCGGCTACAGACCTATCCACAGAGACCTGGCAGGCTAGAAAAGACTGGCATGACATATTCAGAGCACTAAACGAGAAAAATATGCAGCCAAGAATACTATATCCAGCTAGGCTGTCATTGAAAGTAGAAGGAGAGATAAAAAGTTTCCAGGACAAACAAAAACTAAGAGAATTTGCAAACACCAAACCAGCCTTACAAGAAATATTGAAAGGGGTCCTGTAAGCAAAGAGAGAGCCTAAAAGTAACATAGACCAGAAAGGAACACAGACAATATACAGTAACAGTCATCTTACTGGCAATACAATGGCACTAAATTCCTATCTTTCAATAGTTACCCTGAATGTAAATGGGCTAAATGCCCCAATCAAAAGACATCGGCTATCAGATTGGATAAAAATGCAAGACCCATCGATATGCTGACTGCAAGAGACTCATTTTAGACCCAAAGATACCTCCAGATTGAAAGTGAGGGAGTGGAAAACAATTTACCATGCTAATGGACATCAAAAGAAAGCTGAGGTGGCAATCCTTATATCAGAAAAATTAGATTTTAAAACAAAGACTATAATAAGAGATGAGGAAGCGCACTATATCCTACTTAAAGGGTCTGTCCAACAAGAAGATCTAACAATTGTAAATATCCCCCTAACATGGGAGCAATTATATAAGCCAATTAATAAAAAAATCAAAGAAACACATTGACAGCGATACAATAATAGTAGGGGACTTTAAGACCCCCCCTCACTGAAATTCACAGATCATCTAAGCAAAAGATCAACAAGTTAATAAAGGCTTTAAATGACACACTGGACCAAATGGACTTCACAGATATATTCAGAACATTCCATCCCAAAGCAACAGAATACACATTCTTCTCTAGTGCCCATGGAACATTCTCCAGAATAGACCACATCTTAGATGACAAATCAGATTTCAACTGGTACCAAAAGATTGGGATCATTCCCTGCATATTTTTGGACCCAGTGCTCTGAAACTAGAAATCAATCACAAGAGGAAAGTTGGAAATAACTCAAATATGTGGAGGCTAAAGAGCATCCTACTAAAGAATGAATGGGTCAACCAGAAAATTAAAGAAGAATTTAAAAAATTCATGGAAACAAATGAAAATGAAAACACAACTGTTCAAAATCTTTGGGATGCAGCAAAAGTGGTCCTAAGAGGAAAGTATATAGCAATGCAAGCCTTTCTCAAGAAACAAGAAAGGTCTCAAATACACAACCTAACCCTAAACCTAAAGGAGCTGGAGAAAGAGCAGCAAATAAAGCCTACCCCCAGCAGGAGAACAGAAATAGTAAAGATCAGAGCAGAAATCAATGAAATAGAAACCAAAAGAACAGTAGAATAGATCAACGAAACTGGGAGCTGGTTCTTTGAAAGAATTAATAAGATTGATAAACTCCTGGCCAGACTTATCAAAAAAGAAAAGAGAAACAGCTGAAATAAATAATATCATGAATGAAAGAGGAAAAATCACAACCAACACCAAAGAAATACATATAATTATAAGAACATATTATGAGCAATTATAAGAACATATTATGAGCAAGTATATGCCATCAAATTAGATAATCTGGAAGAAATGGATGCAGTCCTAGAGATGTATCAACTACCAAAACCGAACCAGGAAGAAATAGAAAACCTGAAGAGACCCATACTACTAAGGAAATTGAAGCAGTAATTAAAAGTCTCCCAACAAACAAGAGCCCAGGGCCAGATGGCTTCCCAGGGGAATTCTACGAAACATTTAAAGAAGAATTAATACCTATTCTTTTGAAACTGTTCGAAAAAATAGAAATGGAAGGAAAAGTTCCAAACTCATTTTATGAGGCCAGCATTACCTTGATCCCAAAACCAGACAAAGACCCCATCAAAAAGGAGAATTACAGACCAATATCCCTGATGAACATGGATGCAAAAATTCTCACCAAAATACTAGCCAATAGGATCCAACAGTGCATTCAAAGGATTATTCACCATGACCAAGTGGGATTTATTCCTGGGCTGCAAGGTTGGTTCAACATCCACAAATCAATCAATGTGTACAATACATTAATAAAAGAAAGAACAAAAACCATATGATCCTCTCAATAGATATAGAAAAAGCATTTGACAAAGTACAGCATCCTTTCTTGATTAAAATTCTTCAAAGTGTAGGGATAGAGGGTACATACCTCAAAACCATAAAAGCTATCTATGAAAAACCCACAGCGAATATCATTCTCCATGGGGAAAAACTGAGAGCTTTTCTGCTAAGGTCAGGAACACGACAGGGATGTCCACTATCACCACTACTATTCAACATAGTATTAGAAGTCCTAGCCACAGCAATCAGATAACAAAAAGAAATAAAAGGCATCCAAATCAGCAAAGAGTCAAACTCGCTCTTTGCAGATGATATGATATAATGTGGAAAACCCAAAAGACTCCACCCCAAAACTGCTAGAAGTCACAGGAATTCAGTAAAGTGGCAAGATATAAAATCAATGCACAGAAATCAGTGGCATTCCTATACACCAACAACAAGACAGAAGAAAGAGAAATTAAGGAGTCGATCCCATTTACAATTGCACCCAAAACCATAAGATACCTAGGAATAAATCTAACCAAAGAGGCAAAGGATCTGTACTCAGAAAACTATAAAAGACTCATGAAAGGAATTGAGGAAAACACAAAGAAATGGAAAAATGCTCCATGCTCATGGATTGGAAGAACATATATTGTGAAGATGTCAATGCTACCTAGAGCAATCTACACATTTAATGCAATCCCTATCAAAATACCATCAACTTTTTTCAAAGAAATGGAACAAATAATCCTAAAACTTGTATGGAACCAGAAAAGTCCCCCAAATAGCCAGAGGAATGTTGAAAAAGAAAAGCAAAGCTGGTAGCATCACAATTCCGGCCCTCAAGCTCTATTACAAAGCTGTCATCATCAAGACAGTATGGTACTGGCACAAAAACAGACACATAGATCAATGGAACAGAATAGAGAGCCCAGAAATGGACCCTCAACTCTAGGGTCAACTAATCTTCGACAAAGCAGGAAAGAATGTCCAATGGAAAAAAGACAGTGTCTTCAACAAATGGTGTTGGGAAAATTGGACAGCCACAGCAGAAGAATGAAACTGGACCATTTCCTTACACCACACACAAAAATAGACTCAAAACGGATGAAAGACCTAAATGTGAGACAAGAGTCCATCAAAATCCTAGAGGAGAATACAGGCAGCACTACCTCTTCGACCTCAGCTGCAGCAACTTCTTCCTAGAAACATCGCCAAAGGCAAGGGAAGCAAGGGCAAAAATGAACTATTGGGACTTCATCAAGATAAAAAGCTTTTGCACAGCAAAGAAACAGTCAAAAAAGCAAAAAACAGCTGACAGAATGGGAGAAGATATTTTCAAATGACATATCAGATAAAGGGCTAGTATCCAAAATCTATAAAGAACTTATCAAACTCAACACCCAAAGAACAAAGAATCCAATCAAGAAATGGGCAGAAGACATGAACAGACATTTTTCCAAAGAAGACATCCAAATGGCCAACAGACACATGAAAAAGTGCTCAACATCGCTTGGCATCAGGGAAATCCAAATCAAAACCTCAATGAGATACCACCTCACACCAGTCAGGATGGCAAAAATGAACAAGTCAGGAAACGACAGATGTTGGCGGGATTCTGGAGAAAGGGGAAACCTTCTACACTGTTGGTGGGAATGCAAGGTGGTGCAGCCTCTCTGGAAAACAATATGGAGGTTCCTCAAAAAGTTTAAAATAGAGCTACCCCTACGATCCAGCAATTGCACTACTGGGTATTTATCCCAAAGATACAAACATAGTGATCCGAAGGGGTATGTGCACCCCAATGTTTCTAGCATAATAGCCAAATTTTGGAAAGAGCCAAGATGTCCATCAACAGATGAATGGATAAAGAAGATAGAGTATTATGCAGCCGTCAGAAAAAAAAAGAAAGAAATCTTGCCATTTGCAAGAACATGGATGGAACTAGAGGGTATTATGCTAAGCGAAATAAGTCAATCAAAGAAAGACCCGTATCATATGATCTCACCGATATGAGGAATTCTTAATCTCAGGAAACAAACTGAGGGTTGCTGGAGTGGTGGGGGTTGGGAGGGATGGGGTGGCTGGGTGATAGACATTGTGGAGGGTGTATGCTATGGTGAACGCTGTGAATTGTGTAAGACTGTTGAATTACAGACCTGTACCTCTGAAACAAATAATACATTATATGTTTTAAAAAAAGGAAGAAGATAGTAGGAAGGGAAAAATGAAGCAGGGGAATCGGAGGGGGAGACAAACATGAGAGACTATGGACTCTGAGAAACAAACCGAAGGTTCTAGAGGGAAGGGGGGGTGGGGGATGGGTTAGCCCGGTGATGGGTATTAAGGAGGGCACATATTGAATGGAGCACTGGTGTTATTCGCAAACAATGAATCATGGAACACTGCATCAAAAACCAATGATGTAATGTATGGTGATTAACATAACATAATAAAAAAAGATAGATGATAGATAGGTGAAAAATAAATAAAACAGTATTATTCAGCTTTAAAAAGGAAGGAAATCCTGCCATTGTGACAATATGGATGAATCTGGAGGACATTAAGCTAAGTGAAATAAACCAGAAATAAAAATAAAGACAAATACTGCATTGTATTTGTGAAATCTAAAAAAACCTCATGCTCACAGAAAAAGAGAGTAGAATGGTGATCGCCAGATTGCCAGGGCCTGGGATATGGGAAGGGAAAATGGGGAAGGTTGGTAAAAGGGTACAAACTTTTATATTTATATTTTTTTATTTTTTTTTTAAAGATTTCATTTATTTATTTGACAGAGAGTGAGGGAACACAAGCAGGGGAGTGGGAGAGTGAGAAGCAGGCTTCCCGTGGAGCAGGGGGCCCGATGCGGGGCTTGATCCCAGGACCCCGAGATCACGACCGGAGCTGAAGGCAGTTGCTTAAGCGACTGAGCCACCCAGGCGCCCCCAAACTTTTAGTTATAAGATATATAAGGTCTGAGAATGTATAACATAGTGACTATAGCTGATAACACTATATTATATAGTTGAAGTTTGCTAAGAGAATAGAACTAAAGTGTTATCACACACACACAAAAAAAGGTTAAATATGTGATTTGATGGATGCATTGAATAACTCAGTTATGGAATCTATTGACACACATATATATACATATATTGAAACACCATGTTTTACACTTTATATATATTACAACTTTATCAGTTATACTTCAGTAAAGTTGAAAAAAAAGGCAACTATAAGTTTTGTGGTGATGTGACTGCTATTCTTTCCTTTTCCTTTTTTTTTTTTAAGATTTTATTTATTTATTTGAGAGAGAGAGAATGACAGACAGAGAGCATGAGAGGGAGGAGGTTCAGAGGGAGAAGCAGACTCCCCGCCGAGCAGGGAGCCTGATGCGGGACTCGATCCGGGGACTCCAGGGTCATGACCTGAGCCGAAGGCAGTCGCTTAACCAACTGAGCCACCCAGGCGCCCTATTCTTTCCTTCTCATAACACTTTTCAATACTCCAAACTGGGGTCATGACCCTTGACCTAAACTAGGCCAATCATAACTTCTTAATACTCTGACTTAGTGACTAAAATAAGGAATGTGTTAGTGACTAAAGTTTTAACAACCTAAAACATTTTATGTTTCCTGAGATTTTCTGAATCTGAAATGCAAAATTATTTTCTTTTTAACTTCTTCCTTATTTCCTTCTTGTCTCAAAGAAGGTATGTTGTATGTAAACTTGAAGATTCCAGCAGTTACATTTATTTCCACCTGATTTGAAAAAAATTAAGCCAAAAGGCAGATAGAAGCAGAGAAGAAAAATAAAGATGGTACTTGAGACTTTGATTCAAATCATTCAGAAGCCAGTGACATTGTGCCTCTCCCAACGTGTAGGGCAGGATTATTACATGTACTATAAATTAGCACTACTTTTCATTTTGTTTGGTTAACTTGCATTTCCAACTTTTGGGAAAAGTCTTGATACAGATGCTTATGTCTGGAGTACAGCATTATGAAAAATAGAACTAAAATATGATACTGCCTGACTTAAGTTAGGATAGGAATAATGAAGGAACTCTCCATGGCAGGCCAAGTAAGCCTTTCCTGTTAGATCACAGTAAAGCACACTTTGAATTATTGCCCATTACCTTAGGATTTTGACCACATTCTTACAATAGAAAAGGTTATAGACACAGGAAGATGTTGACTACTTCTTACAACAGTTAGTATATATAAATAATACATATATATTTGTTGAACTTGGCCCCTTGGTATAAAGAAAGGATATAACTTTGTTAGGAGAGGACTTTTCTGAATATAACCTTGGTCCAAAACTAACAAAATTTAAGAAACCAAGTGCTGTCCCACTTTGCAAAAGGAAAATTTCTGTTCCTTTCTGAAGGGATTATACAAACAAGTAATGGGCATAGTCTAAAATAAACAGAAAAGTGGGGGAGTTTTTTTGTGCCCATCCAGGTCCCTGTTTGGCATCCTTTCCTGATGTTATTCATCATAAAGAAAAATCATATAGGACATAACCTGAGGCCAAAATTAGATATCTATAAAGCTGTAAGACAGAAGGACATAAAATGAGAGCTAGTATAACTATAGTAAAGTTCTCGCAGCTGAGAGTAATGAAAATGATTTTCAAGGACCAGGTCATTATTCAAAGAAAAAAAAGATCCTAATAAATAAGATTCTGAAATTGGTACTAGTGAAGAGTGCTCATTTCTGAAATGAAAGAACAGCTAAATGTATTAAGACAACTGTATTGCTGGAAATATCTTAATGAGCTAGTGATTTTTATACTGCTAAAGTAATTTCTGAAATGTTGTAAAGCAGACCAACTTTTACAAAGTTCTCCTATAGTCCCTAGTCTCAGGTATCACCACGGAGAGCTATAAACAGGGAAATCTCTTGCGAGCATAATCAGGGTCAGATTTGCAGTCCAGGGATTCTACTCCACTACCAATGAAGCACCTGTATACTTCTCCTATAGTCTACATTACCACAGATTGGCTCAGTGTCTGTTATTTGATGCTTGTCAATTTTTTTAAAAAAATTTAAATGAACTTTTCCAGTATTATGTCAATTTCCTTCACCATTGTATATATTTTTTTAGCCTGAAGGATACAGATCATGAAAAAGTACATCAGAAATTGAGAAAAAATGGTATCAGCTGGAGCTCTTAGAATGTAGAGTGTAATGTTTCCTGACATTGCTTTGAACTGTATAGCTGAATATGAAATTACCTATCTCCTATTGGGAAATCTGTTGGTACATTTGCATATATGTATTTGATTGATTTATAATATTAAGAAAGGGAAAGTTTTGAATTGCAGATATGTAAACAAGCTCATAATATGAGACATATGCATTTTTCGTACCTGTGATTGGCAACTAATGTGTGTGTGGAAAGGGGTAAGGGGGGGCACTGGTACTCAACATAAATAAGCATGCTTAACTTATTCACAGTGATTCTCCCCAGGGGCTATGCATGTGCAGTTCTATACTTGTTTATCTCTATCTATCTATCTATCTATCTATCTATCTATCTATCTATCATCTATCTATCTATCATCTATCCCAATGTATCCCCACCTCTGGTAGTAAGGTAACATGCTCAATACTTTCTTAATAACTGACTAAATAGATCTTGCTTCCTTTGACTGTTATACCTTTGCATCACTGATTTCTCATATGCAGAATTTATTACCATTCCTCAAATCTTAGTGCAATGTTTAATACTCTAGAAAAATCTAACTTTCAGAAATGAACCTATTTGCTCAATTTCTTTAGCACCCTCTATACATTCTTGTAAAAAAAAATGGTTGATTTATGGTTAAACTATTGTCCCTTGGGTTCCTGTTTAGCATAAGCTTCTAAAAGACTAACTATATATTCTTTTTTAAAAAAATTTTTTTTTTAATATTTATTAGACAGAGAGAGAAGGAACACAAGCGGGGGGAATGGGAGAGGGAGAAGCAGGCCTCCCACGGAACAGGGAGCCCGATGCGGGGCTCGATCCCAGGACCCTGGGATCATGACCTGAGCCGAAGGCAGACGCTTAACGACTGAGCCACCCAGGCGCCCCGACTAACTATATATTCTTATCTTGTATATTCAGTCAACACAAAGTCTGGCATAAAAGGCACTAAAATTATCTGTTATATCACATTTCCCATAAGTGAAGTGTTAGTGTCCCACAAATGGGAAGAATATATAAAGACATAAAAATACATTAATCAAAATTAATTCTATTGCATTTTTTAACAGAAGTCATACATAACGCATTGATATTAGTACTGGCTTCAGAAATGAAATTATTTCTTATGTATGTATAGAGAGACGGAGATAGAGATAGAGATAATGGAAGTGATAATTTAAGAAAAACAGATACAAAGACACTTATATACCTATTTTCATTCAGCATATTTATTTATTCCAAAAAAATGTACCTCAACTAAATTTACTAACTTGTAGGACTATTATTTCAAGAATGCAATATTCTGGGGAAAAATATTTAGTATAGAAAATATTTTTACTAAAATATTAATTACTTTTGTTCTTTGAAAGTCAGAAAGTTGAAAAAATAAAACTAATTTTCCAAGGAAAGATTAAATGAATATAACAAAATATCATTCAAATACATTTATCACTGTAGTACTACTCCAGACTAGAGATCTAAGGGGGAAAAACAAGTCTTGACTAGTGCCTTTGAAGCTTATTTGCAACAAATCATTCCTCCTGGCATGAATTGATTCTAATTAGTTGTGACATGGGTCAACAACTCCAGTGCTTTTATTAATATTTCTTCATATAAATGTGGTCTCTTTATTCTTTCTTAGTATGAAGGTATTAGCTATAAAATATATTCATGAATTTGATGTATATTTATTGGAAAAAAATATCATTCTTAGGCACATCCAGGAGACGTTTGCTGTATTATCAGTTGCCACATTATATACAGGCACTTTTAATGTTAAAGTCTTCTGTTATGATAGGGCAGTTGTAGTACATTAAGTCTGATATACATGCTGATAAAATAAAGAACCAAATGTATTAAATCACTTATGGAACAAACCAGGATATGCATAGATAAAATAAATAAAAAATATTGCCTTTAAAGCACTTATTACAAATTGATTCTATGTTCTGACAAACATGAGAATTACAAAGATAAAACAGTCATAGCATCACACTAATCACCTAAGTAAATAAAATAATCCTATTAAATTTGAGACAATTCCTTTAAAATGTGTGCCTCAAAATTTCAAACCCTAAATTTTAGTATCATATATTAACCACATAGAAATACAACTTCAGTATAAAACCTTTCTTAGGAAGATTTGATTTTTAAAAATAGTTTATTCACATAAAAGAGAGTTGGTATAGCTTAAGACCATAATTACATTAAGAAATATGTATTCAACCACTACATAGTCTTTTTGCTTTCATATTAGGAGGCTATCTATTAATATATATTGCTCAGCATGTGCAAATAAGAATGTTTTACATAAATATTTATAAACAATGTTTAATGAGGATCTTTAAATACACATTTGCCCCAGTGAGTCACCTACATATAAAGCTAAAGCCAGTCAGTGTACTGCCTCATTTTAAGAATATGTTGTAGCTTACTCAAATTTATTGACATTCTGGTTTTCTTTTAATCAAAAGTACAAGTGTTATCAGTAACTAATATATGATATTATAGAAACTTGGAAGTTACTAAGTGGACTGTTTTAATTTATAATGTATATTTATATATTAGCAAAACAGTGCACATATTGAAAATAATTTTTATGCTATTTTCTTTGTCTCTAATGAAACTGATAAAACTTCCTAAAAAGAAACTGTAAAACTACATCTATTTCTATATTAAATCACTCAATGTCTCATGACTTTCAATAACTGTGACCTGAATTATTCTGCTGTATTTACATAGAGTACAATCTAGGTGATTAAACACTCATTTTTAACATTATTCACAATGTGCTTAATTTTTTAAAGTGTTATTTCTTTGGTATTGATAAGATGTTAATAGAAACCACTGTGGAGAAAACTGTAAAGACATTAATGATGATATGTGCTTTAACAACAATCAGTACATATTTAGATGTTAACCTCTGTATTGAAAGATAATGTTATAAGACTTTTTATGGCTGTGTAATATTCCAGCATTTGACTCGTGCATGTGTGTGTGTGTGTGTGTGTGTGTGTGTGTGTGTGTTACATCTTCTTTATGCATTCATCTATTGATAGGCACTTAGTTTGCTTTCATATCTTGGCTATTGTAAATAATGCTGTGATAAACAGAGGTACATATATCTTTTCAACTTAGTGTTGTCATTTTCTTTGAGTAAGTACCCAGTAGTGGAATTATTGGATCATATTCCCATTTCTATTTTTATTTTTTTGAGGAACTTCCATAGTGTTTTCCACAGTGGCTATACCAATTTGCATTCCCACCAAGAGTGCACGAGTGTTCCTTTTTCTCCACTTCCTCAATAGCACTTGTTTCTTTTTTTTTCTTTTCTTTTTTTTTTTTTTTAGTTTCACATTTTTATTTAAATATTTAAATTTCAGTTAGTTAACATATAGTGTAATATTAGTTTCAGGAGTAGAATTTAGTGATCCATCACTTACATACAACACCAAGTGCTCATCACAAGTGCCCTCTGTAATACCCATCACCCATTTAACCCATCCCCTCCAGCAACCCTCAGTTTGTTCTCTACAGTTAAGAGAATATTTCTTGGTTTGACTCTCTCTCTCTCTTTTTTTCCACTATGTTCACCTGTTTTGTTTCTTAAATTCCAAATATTAGTGCAATCATAGGGTGTTTGTCTTTCTCTGACTGACTTACTTCACTTAGCATAATACTCTCTAGCTTGATGCCTGCCATTGCAAATGGTCAGATTTCATTCTTTTTTATGGCTAAGTAATATTCCATTGTATTTATATACCACCTGCTCTTTATCCATTCATCAGTTGAAGGACATTTGGGTTCTTTCTATAATTTGGCTATTAGTGATATAAACATTGGGGTGCACGTATCCCTTTGAATCGGTGTTTTTGTATCCTTTGGTTAAAAACCTAGTAGATCATTGGGCATTTCCATTTTTAACTTTTGGAGGAACCTCCATCCTGTATTCCAGAGTGGCTGCACCAGATTGCACCCATCAACAGTGCAAGAAGGTTCTCCTTTCTCTACAGACTCCCCAACATCTGCTGTTTTCTGTGTTAATTTTAGCTATTCTGACAGGTATGAGGTGATATCTCATTGTAGTTTTTATTTGTATTTCCCTGATGATAGGGATGTTGAGTACCATCTGGATGTGTTTGGTACCATCTGGATATCTTCTTTGAAAAAAATATCTATTCATGTGTTCTGCCCATTTCTTATTTGGGTTGTTTGTTTTTTGGGTGTTGAGTTTGGTAAGTTCTTTATAGATTTTGGATAGTAACCCTTTATCACATATGTCATTTGCAAATATCTTCTCCCATTCTGAAGGTTGCCTTTTAGTTTTGTTGATTGTTTCCCTTGTTGTGCAGAATCTTTTTATCTTGATGAACCCTATAGTTTTCACTTTTGTTTTCCTTGCCTCTGGCAACATGTCTAGTAAGAAGTTGCTTTCAGCCCAGTTCAAAGAGGTTGCTGCCTGTGTTCTCCTCCAGAAATTTGGTGGTGTTCTGTCTCACATTTAGGTCTGTCATCTATTTTGAATTTATTTTTGTGTATGATGTAAGAAAGTGATCCAGTTTCATTGTTCTGCATGTTGCTTTCCAGTTTTCCCAACACCATTTGTTGAAGAGACTGTCTTTTTTCTGTTGGATATTCTTTCCTGATTTATTGAAGATTAGTTGACCGTATAATTGTAGATCCACTTCTGGGTGTTCTGCTCTGTTCCATTGATCTATATGTCTGTTTTTATGCCAGTACCATACTGTCTTGATCAATACAGCTTTGTAATATATCTTGAAGTCCAAAAATATGATGTCCCCAGCTTTGCTTTTCTTTTTTAAGATTGATTTGGCTATTCAGGGTCTTCTGTTGTTCCATGCAAATTTTGAATTGTTTGTTCTAGCTCTGTGAAAAATGCTCTTGGTATTTTGAAAAGGGATTGCATTAAATATGTAGACATGTTTTGAGTAATGTAGACATGTTAACAATATATTTTCTTCCAATCCATGAGCATGGGATGTTTTTCCAATTCTTTGTGTTATCTTCAATTTCTTTCATAAGTGTTCTGTAGTTTTCAGAGTACAGATCTTATAACTTTTTGGTTAGGTTTACTCCAAGGTTAATCTTATGGTTTTTGGTGCAATTGTAAATGGGATTAATTCCTTGATTTCTCTTTCTGCTAATTCATTATTTGTGTATAGAAATGCAGCAGATTTCTGTATGTTGATTTTGTATCATGAAAGTTTACTGAATTTGTGTCAGTTCTAGCAATTTTTTGGTGGACTCTTTTGGGTTTTCTACAGAGTATCATGTCATCAGTGAATAGTGAAAGTTTGACTTCTTCCTTGTTGATTTGCATACCTTTTATTTCTTTTTGTTATCTGATTGCTGAGGCAAGGACTTCCAATACTATGTTAAATAACAGTGGTGAGAGTGAACATTCCTGTCTTTTTCTTGACCATTGAGGAACAGCTCGCATTGAGGATGATATTAGCTGTGGTTCTTTCATAGAAGGCCTTTATGATATGGAGATGTGTTCCCTCTACCCCTACTTTGTTGAGGGTTTTTATCAAGAATTCATGCTGTACTTTGGCAAATGATTTTTCCACATTATTCGAGGGTCATATGGTTCTTATCCTTTTTTTTTATTATGTGTTGTATCATGTTGATTAATTTGCAAGTATTAAACCACACTCTCAACTCAGAAATAAATCCCACTTGATCATGGTGAATAATTCTTTTAATATACTGTTGGATTTGATCTGCTAGTATTTTGTTGAGAATTTTTGCATCCACGTTCATCAGGGATATTGGCCCGTAATTCTCTTTTTTAGTGAGGTCTTTGTCTGGTTTTGGAATCAAGTTAATGTTGGCCTTGTAAAATGAGTTTGGAAGTTTTCCTTCCATTTCTATTTCTTGGAACAGGTTGAGGAGAATAAGTATTAACTCCTCTTTAAATGTCTGATAGAATTCCCCTGGGAAGTCATCTAGCCCTGGACTTTTGTGTGTGGGGAGATTTTTGATTACTGATTCAATGTCTTGGCTGGCTATGGGTCTATTCAAATTTGCTATTTCTTCCTGTTTCAGTTTTGGTAGTTTGTACGTTTCTAGGAATTTATCTATTTCTTCCAGGTTGCCCAATTTAGTGGTATATAATTTTTCATAATGTTCTCTTGTAATTGTTTGGATTTCTGTGGTGTTGGCTATGATCTCTCCTCTTTCATTCATGATTTTATTGATTGGGTCCTTTCTCTTTTCTTTTTAATAAGTCTGGTTAGAGGTTTATCAATTTTATTATTTCTTTCAAAGCTCCTGGTGTCATTGATCTCTTCTACTGGTTTTTTTTTTGTTTCTGTATCATTTATTTCTGCTCTAATCTCTATTATTTTCCTTCTTCTGCTGGCTTTAGGCTTTATTTGCCATTCCTTTTCTAGCTCCTTTAGGTGTAGGTTAGGTTGCATATTTGAGATTTTTCTTGCTTCTTGAGGTAGGCCTGTATTGCTATCACTTCCCTCTTATCACCGCCTTTGCTGCATCCCAAAAATTTTGGACCTTCAAGTGCTCATTTCATTTTTTTCCAAGTATTTTTTTTGTTGTTGTTTCTTCTTAATTTCCTGGTTGACCTGTTCATTCTTTAGTAGAATGTTCTTTAGCCTCCATGTATTTGTGATCTTTCCAAATTTTTTCTTGTGGTTGACTTCAAGTTTCATAGCCTTGTGGTCTGAAAATATGCATGGTATGATCTCAGTCTTTTTGTACTTTTTGAAGCCTGATTTGTGTCCTCGTATGTGATGCTTTCTGGAGAATGTCCCATGTGAACTTGAAAACAATGTGTATTCTGCTGCTTTAGGATGAAATGTTCTGAATATATCTGTTAAGTCCATCAGGTCCAGTGTGTCATTCAAAGCCATTGTTTCTTTGTTGATCTTCTACTTAGAGGATCTGTCCATGCCTATAAGTGGAGTGTTGAAGTCCCTAACTATTATCATACTATTATCAATGAGTTCCTTTATGTTTGTTATTAATTTAATTAATTATTAATTTTGGTGCTTCTAAGTTGGAGGCATAAATATTTACAACTCTAAGATCATCTTGGTGGATAGACTCCTTTACTATGATATTGTGCCCTTCTTCATCTCTTATTACAGTCTTTGGTTTAAAACCTAATTTGTATGATATAAGTATGGCTATTCAGGCTTTTTTTGACTCCCATTAGCTGATAAATGGTTCCCCATCCCTCACTTTCAATCTACAGGTGTCTTCAGGTCTAAAATGAGTCTTTTGTAGGCAGCATATAGATGTGTCCTGTTTTTTGTTTTTGTTTTTGTTTTTGTTTTGTTTCCAATTCTGATACCCTATATCTTTTGATTTGAGCATTTGGTTCACTCACATCCAGAGTGATTATTGATAGATAAGAATTTAGTGCAATTGCATTACTTGTTATGTTGTTGTTTTTGGAGATTTTCTCTTTTCCCTTCTAGTCTTTGTCACTTTTGGTCTTTTTCTCCCACTTAAAGAATCCCCTTTAATATTTCTTGCAGGGCTGGTTTAGTGGTCATAACCTCTTTTAGTTTCTGTTTGTCTGGGAATCTATCTCTCCTTCTATTCTGAATGATAGCCTTGATAGAAAGAGTATACTTGGCTGCATATTTTTCCCATCGGCACATTGAATATATCATGCCAGTCCATTCTTACCTGCCATGTTTCTGTGGAGAATCTGCTGCTAACCTTATTTGTCTTGCCTTGTAGGTTAGGGACTTCTTTTATCTTGCTGCTGTTAGGATTTCTTCTTTATCTCTGTATTTTACAAATTTAACTATGGTATCTCTTGGTGTTGGCCTCCTTTTCTTAATTTTTATGGGAGTGCTCTCTGCCTCCTGGATTTGGATGTCTGTTTCCTTCCCCAGATTAGGGAAGTTTTCAGGTCTAATTTCCTCAGGTAAACCTTCTGCCCCTTTTTCCCTCTCTTCTTCTTCTGGGACTCCTATGATTCGACAGTTCTTACACTTGATAGAGTCACTGAGTTCCCTGAGTCTACATTCATGATACAATATTTTTTCTTGCCTTCTTCTTTTCTAGTTTCATTATTTTCCATCATTTTATCTTCTATATCACTTAACTGTTCCTCTACTTCTTCCATCCTTGTCAGTATATCCAGTTGGTTTTGCATCTGGTTATAGTATTTTTTTATTTCAGCCTAACTAGTTTTTAGGTCTTTTATCACTGTGGTGAGGGACTCCCTGGTGTCTTCTTTTTTTTTTTTTTTTAAGCCGAGCTAGTACCCTTATGGTTGTTGCTTTAAATTCTGAGTCAGGCATATTACTTATATCTGTTTTGATTTAATCCCTTGCTATGCCTTGTCTTGTTCTTTCTTTTGGGATAAATTCCTCCATCTTGGATTTTGTCTACATATTAGGAAAGCCTGTCATGTTTCCTACTCCTGAGAGTAATGGCTTTATGAAGAACAGGTCATATCCTGTCAAGAGCCTGGCACTTCAGGAACTCTCTCTCATGTATGCAGTGTGCACTCTGCTGCTGTATTTTGGCTGGTCTTTTCTTCAGGTCAGGCCTTTGCAGAGTTTCTCCTTGCTTGCAGTGGGGAGTGTTTGGACCTTGGCCAGATTGTGGTGATTTTTAACTAGGTGTGCTCTGGTCTCTCTGTTAAAAGAGACCTGATGCTATTTCCACTAGACCTGAAGCTTTGCAGAGCTCTGTGTTCAGTAGATGTGGTGCATGTGCGGTGTTTGTGCTGGTCTTCTAGGGAGGGACCTTCTGCTCTGGTTCTCAGGCAGACTTGTAGGACAAAATCAATACCAATAGGGGTATTGGGAGTGGTGTCTGGGGGTGGAGATCTTGGTGTAAGTGATTTAGGTAACCATAGTTGGTGCTGTGCTGCTTAGTGAAGTTAGTTTATCCTGATAGGTGGCAGAGGGAAATAACTCCCACTGGTTCTTTTGTTCCTGGAGAGGCAATGCCACCTCTCCCAGGTATGCTCTGGGGAGGGGGAAATGTCTCTCCCACTGTATCCCAGGGCATTCTCAGATCACACAATCTACCACAGGTCATTGCCTTCCTTCTCCACAGGAATACTGAAGCACCCTCAGGGCTCCATGCTGGGTATCATGGACCTCTGTAATTCCAGTATCTGAGCCCTCTTGTTTGTCAAAACTCATGAAAATCAGCACCTCTTGTTTTCCCAGTCAGTGGTTTGGGGACGTGTTTTCCTTGGCAATCCCCTGTGTGCCCCTCCTTCTCTCAATCTGCCTCTCTTTCTCACTCTCTGTCTCTCTTTCTCTTGCCTCTCTCTCTTACTTACCTTTGTGCCAGGACTCCCCCAACCCCCACCACAGCACCCACGTTCCATTTCTCCTGCAAACCACATCTCCACACCCCCTACCTTCCATAGTGTGGCCTCCTCTCTCCCTCTGGTTGTGCAGTTTATCTGGTTATCAAGGGATGAAGTCCAGCATTTATAATAGACTTAAATTGTTTGGCTATAAATTATATGTTCTTATCCACCCCTGAGATTTTTAGTTTTTTCTCTTTTGATTTGTTCTTAGCTTGGTTTTTCTCATTAAAAATTGGGCCAAAATATATTTTTATTACCTTGGAGAGATCCCAGTCTTTCATGTCCACATGACAACAATCTAATAATGCCAAGTTTTTACCTGGATTTGAGTCATATTATCTCATGTGGATAGAGTTAAGAATCTTTATTCACCCTTTTAGAGAAGAACAAATTCAAAATGAGAAAGGGCTATTTCTCCTAAGAAGAGAACCTCCCGCCCCAAACCACCAACCTAAACGACACATTCTCACCCTGGAAGCATCACCATTTTTAATTTTGAAACATCAAAGTACTCATTATGCCTGGAGACCTTGGGGAAACCTTGGTACCTCTGGGCTAGAGATAAGATTGTTACTGTATTATCTTCCCCAAATTATTCAAGCAATGCTTTAGTTTTCCTATTCTGTAAAGAACAATGTGGCATCAGCATTCTTCTGCTTAGTGGCTATTATATATCAACACTTTACAGATGGTTTGGAGAGGAGTGCAAATTAGTGTTTATGAGCTTTTATGTATTGAAGGTCTCTGTGTGTGTGTGTGTGTGTTTGATGGCAATGTGTGAACATGATTGCATTATTTGAAAAACTGCTTTGCATGGTGATTATTTCAGCTGTTGATATATCTAAGTCACATTACATTACTGGACATTCAACAGTGAACTAATCTATGGAATTTTATAGGATATAGGAAAGATTTTAAATCTGTTATTCATATATACATTTCTAAATGTAATTGTCTGAAAATTAGTTTTGTTACATGATTTTCATCAAATAACTTGAAAGTTTATGTCTTTGTTCAGCATTGAAGTAGTTTTTATAAGTTATCGTCTCCCAATACATTGGAAAGCTGAGACCAATTTTTTATGAATACAGTATTTGTTTAACATAAATCTTAGTTTCATTTTTGGTGTTTAGTATCTTTTGTATTTTTTTAAATGGTTGGTTAATATAAATTTCTAAAGTATTTGTATAGTAATTTTACTAGGAGTCTTATGCTTTATTCTTTCTATATTGATGAAACATTATAAATAAACATTTAAAAACTGGAACATAATTACTGATATTGTACCTAAAATATTTAGGGTTTGTATGACTCTTCCTTTCTTGGTTTATCTAATAATATGGTTTGAACATTTATTTTACCAATTAGGCACTCATACATTTTAAATTTTTGTAACTTTTAGTTTATGATTTTGTAAGATTGTGTATAATTCCATTTAAAACATTTCAATTAATTCAAGTTGTTTACATTGGAGACTATTTTCTTTAATCCATGATAGTAAAATAATTTTCAGACAACAAACTAATATTTTAAATAAAATTGAAAGAGTTAATTTTCACTTTGAGGGGTATTTACTATTTACAAAATGCTAATGAAACTACTACTGGATATTGAGATGGTTTTTAAGATTCTAAGGTAATAAAGATTAGTAGAGGATGGAAATGTTCCAATAAGGGAGAAAGGACAATTACCACACAGAGAGTTAGTGATCAATGTATATGTGTCGGCTTGATATTCATTTGTCCTTTTACCTATTCATGAGATATCTGTAAAATATAAGGTGACATATTAATGATTACAAATAAATAATCTGACCTAAACTATGGAATCATTTGATATTTGAATAACTAATATTTAAGCTGATGTATGAGTAATGAATTTTAGATTAGTGAAGAATAAAGAACCGCTTTCAAAGAATACTTACCTGGGTATAAGTAACATTCTTCCAATTAGAATTTGTATCTCAATTCTTTTCTTTCCTCTCTACCTAACATGTTTAGTGTTCTTTATTGTCAAACAATGAACACTTCTCCTGAAGAACTCTACTCGGTTATCTACTGACTCATTTCCTTGTTGCTTTTAACAGCAAAATATTCATGTCTAAATATCATCCTTTTAGCGGGGCGCCTGGGTGGCTCAGTTGGTTAAGTGACTGCCTTCGGCTCAGGTCATGATCCTGGAGTCCCTGGATCGAGTCCCGCGTCGGGCTCCCTGCTGGGCAGGGAGTCTGCTTCTCCCTCTGACCCTCCTCCCTCTCATGCTCTCTGTCTCAAATAAATATCATCCTTTTACTCAGGACTTCCCTATTTGAATCTTTAGTGTATTGCATACGTGTGTAAAATTGTTTATATTTTATCTGTTTTTTTAGCTTAAAAGGTTTCATGAGAATATGGACTTTGTTTCTGTCTTGCTCTATTCAACGATATTGACACTAGAAGAGTGCATATTAAGTGACAGTCATTATGTTAATGTTGATCAGAAGAAACAGGGAATACATGTATGACAATACAAATGTGAGGAAGCAGTTTCCAAACAAGGTAGAACAGCGTTGCTCCTTTTAGTGGTGTTAGCTTTAGATATAAGGGCTAAACTTGTCTCACAGAGACACATAATGATTCAATGTTTGTTAGGACTAGTAGTTTTGGCGGTTCTCTTGTGGGAGGTTGCTATCTTCTATTTTCATGGTTTATAAGAGGTAAGGACATTTGCCATGTGTGGCATGTTGTTCATATACCACATGACATAATACTGAATAATGTTCAAAAGTGATGAGTTATGACATTAAGTAACTCTTAGATGAATAATTCACCATTTAATCTCACAGAATATGACTTTTATTGATAAACTCTAAACAAGTCATTATACTTTTCTTTCAGGAAATATTTTTCCCCAAACATGCATTCTTATTTTTTAAGTCATGTGGCTCCACTTCATCTCATTTTTTTTGGTAACTTCAAATTTTTATTTAAATTCCAGTTAGTTAATGTAAAGTGTAATATTAGTTTGAGGAGTAGAATTTAGTGATTCATCACTTAATATATAACACCTGGTGCTTATCAAAAATGCCCTCCTTTATACCCATCACCCATTTAGCCCATCCCCCCCCCTTACCCTCCAGCAACTCTCAGGTTGTTCTCTATCATTAAGAGTCTGTTTTATGGTTTGCCTCTCTCTTTCCCCCACTATGTTCATCACTTTATCCCATTTTAGATCTTTCTTTTCCTGCAACCACCTCCATGTTTCATTTACTGTTATAGCTACACATTTATATATCTTAAGACCACATCTGGTTCTTGAGCATAAAAAGTACTGGTAAAATTGGTAGATAATTTCTTGTACACATTTCAAATTCTTAGTAACATGGGGAGGCTAGGATGTGCATAAAGCAATTGACAACATTCAGTTATATGAGAAATACTTGCTTTACTGTTGCTGTAGTACAAGCACTGAATTAAACCATGGGCATCCAAACCTGAATAAGGCAGGATCTTTCGTTCTCAAGAAGGTAAATTATCTAGTGGGGTAGACAAACATCATGAAACAATTTAATAAATGCTAACACATGTATAACACAAAGAATATAACAGAGGAGAAGATGAAAACACTGTTGTAAATGTGAATGTTTAATGTATATGAATGAGTAGGATTTCCCCAGCAGAAAATATTAGGAAGGGCTACCTGGTGCAAGAAGATATCAACACTTGCAGAAGCACAAAACCATGAATACTAATGTCATCTTATGAAAACAATTAAAAACTTCCCCAGTATCCGTGTCTCATTGGATATGTAAAATTAAAGAAGTAACTTTCAGATTGATTGAATAGATGTTAATAGTAACCCAAATAGGAAATACTAAAGAAGATCAAATAGATATGTGTCAGAAGATTATGTGTAAATAATATGTTGAATTAGATGTATTTGAGAGAATGTATTCACTTCTTTTTCAACAACAACAAAAATATGTATTCTAGAGGTGATAGGATCTAAAGGAAAGTTGGTCCCACTGAAGTATAGCACATTTCTTCATTTAACCATTCCTCTGTTACCATTTAAGATAGACCATGAGATAGTTTGTCTTGTTTTAATTGGATTTTGAGAGAGAAATCTTTTTTATTGGGAAAAGATGGGGAAAATTTGGGAATTTTTAAGTGTCTATGCTTTCTTCCAATCTCTCATAATCTTAAGGAGACCTGTAATATATTATTAATCAAGAAAAATCTTTTGATTTATTACATTTATGTCAGAGTAGTGTTATTTTATAGGTAATCTTCAAAGGTTTTTCAATAAATATCAAAACAATTATTGCTTATATTAAAGATAAGGGTGAATGTGTACTTAAAAAAAAGAATGATATGGAAAGTGTTACCCAAACAATTGTATAAATGAGCACCATATTCATTCTGGTATAATATTGTAAGTCAAATCACAAACATAGATATATGGAAGCACACTATGAGGGTAAGAAAAAAAATGCAGTAACTGCATATTAGAAACAAAAAGAAAACAAAGAAATAGGCAAACTCACTTACTAATAGGAATTCCAAATAAGCATTTTAAGATGTTAAAGAATGCTAAAACTTCCAATAGTTATTTGCCCATATTCATATAAGGAGAAAGTAAAACCAAATGCTAAAATTCCAAGTCCTAAAAAATGACTTCACATAATTGAAATCCTAAGGATTTAAAAAGGCTCTTCAGCTTAAAATTGGAGAAATTACTGAAACATCTGTAGATTTATTAATAACAGAGGGTTGGGGGAAAAAGAAGCAGTGATCAGAAGAATTGCCATGTTATTAAATTAAGCAAAGATTTACCAAGAGGTTGTAAAATGCAGGGCATATAAAGATCCAGTTATAAAGCTTCTGTTTTTAGCAAAATTCTAGATGAAATCCAGATAAGGAAGTCATGTAACTATACTGAGGATCAGATTGCTCATTGCCTATATGAGAAAAAAATCCTCAAGCAAACATTTAGTTTACAGTGGTTACCACTTGTGGGGGACACGTGAGGACTAGCCGCTTCTCCTTCAAGGAAGGACTCTGCCTGGCTACCAGGATAGTGCGTTCAGTCAGGCAGCGTCCAGCCCTTAGTTTCACTGCAAAGTGTCTCCTTGTCCCTTCCAGAGTCAGCTCACAACTAGTGGCAAAGAAAAGCTTGGAAATTTCAAAGAGATGTGGGATATTCTGACAGGAGAGTCCGAGTTCCCATCATGTGGATGGAGGCTCAGTCAGACCTGAATTGCAGTGTGTCTTCTTCCTGTGCTCAGTGCTACTTCTCCTATCATTTCATGGGTGTTTATTACTAATGTATGCTTTTGCTTCAATTACCCTTTCAGCCTCTGCTTCCAAAGAACCTTACAGGCAACAATTGGTAATATACTCAGGTCTTGACAGATTCTCAAACAGGTCTAGCATGCTGCTACTTCATGGCCTTTGATCTAAGTAAGACCTTCACTGTTCACTGTACCTAAAATGCAATGCATTCCAGACCTCTCTATCTCTCTTTTTTTCCTGTTTTTTCTTAGGATTTCTTTCCATCCAGTCCACTATATTTTTAATAGTTTGTCTTTTAAATCATCATTGTTCTCTCAATAGAATGCTAGTCTCACGAGGACATGGATTTCTATTTATTTTTTGAATTGACATACTCTCTAAGCCATGAATGGGGCCTAGAACATGATTAGTACTTATTATTTGTTGTTTGAGTAAATATTAAAACCTGAAAGTACCCAAAGTCCATTGAATATTACCAGTATAGTTCCATTATAATGAGAAAAAGAACACAGGAAAAACTAGAAAGCCAAGCCATATATTTTTTACTTACTTTAATATATGTAAACACCATAAAAATACGATAATTATTGACATGAGATGCTAGATATTGTTTTCCTTGATATGAAAGGGATACTTTCTTGGAAAGGAGAATATGAGGGCCTCAGTTATTCCCATACCAGCACTGTTCTATTTTAAAAGTTTATTTATGGAAAATTATTACTTGCTTTATTATGATTACCCTGGGGTTATACAATTACCAGAAAGATGAACCTGGTTCAGTTCTGCCCCAGGTAGGCAAATATAAATACGTTATTAAAGGTTCTTTGATAATAATGAACATACCCTATGAAAGAGATCAGCTCAGATAATACTAAAATCTCTATTGTTCTATATATAGGGCATATATTTTAATTTATAATGTGGCTTTTATTATTTTTGTGATTTTCTTTTACTTGGCAGTTAGGTTGTTTAAAATTGTATCCATCAGGGGCGCCTGGGTGGCTCAGTCATTAAGCGTCTGCCTTCGGCTCAGGTCATGATCCCAGGGTCCTGGGATCGAGCCCCGCATCGGGCTCCCTGCTCTGCAGGAAGCCTACTTCTCCCTCTCCCACTCCCCCTGCTTGTGTTCTCTCTCTTGTTGTCTCTCTCTCTGTCAAATAAATAAATAAAATCTTTAAAATAAATAAATAAAATAAAAATAAAATTGTATCCATCAAACACTACTAAGTGCTAAAACTTTGAAATGTGAATAAATCTAGTAGGGACAATTGAATTTCTCTCTCTAAATGTAATGAGATCTTGATTTACCTAATGAGAAATCATACTTTACACTCGAATGCATTGAAATACAAGAATCATTGTTTTCTTTTGATATAGAATTTTATCCAAGAATAATTTTCACCACTTTTTCCATCGAATCAAATATGTTGTAGTACTTACTTTTACGTATGGGACAACTATATAATCATTGGCTAGAACTTTGATAAAGAGCTTCCAGGATAAACGATTCTGTCTGTGGATTTACAGGACACAAATGCTTTGAGCAATGCTATCTTTGCACCGCAGACACTAGCTAGTTCAATCTCAGCGGCAAAGTGTGTGAGAGGATAGACTGGATAAAAAGGTAATATCCTCCCTAACTTAATCAGTCTTCCATGGTGAGCGGCTAAGCTTGTAACTGCTATTCAGAAAGATGTTCATTAAGGTTTCTGAAGCGTCCTTCACCTTGCAGGAGACAGGCCAGTTTATTGGACTGCTTAGATTAACAAGCAGGATGTTCTTTGCAATACCTTGTACTGAAGTTCGGCATACTTAGTCTCTGCCAGCCAAGAACTGTAGTCTGATAGTGAAATATGTTTTTTTATATGTGAAACTCAGGGTCAGTTTTATGTTTTAATTTGTAAAAGTACACTGGAAGTACGGAATGCTCAGGTTACTTTAGGGGTTAAGTTTTTAAAATGTGGCTCTAAAACCAGGGACAAGTGCAAAAGGATTTGGGTATTTGTTAAACCTGATTTATGTTTAAAGGAAATATCAAGAAGGACATATCAATCAGCATTACTCTAAAATATATAGGATAGCACTGTTTGGGATATGAAATGTCATCCTTTGGGGAATTAAACTTTATGAATGTATATCTAAGTGCAGACGTGTTTACAAAGAGGAAATGAGGGAGTAACTAAAGGATCAGTTTTCAAAATATAACATTAAGCAACTTTTTGTTGTTTTATTTGAAATAAGATATAGTATTATTATAATTGCCCTTACAGAGCCAAGTCAAGAATCTGTCCTAAGCTTTCCCTCCAGTGACTGTGTTAACAGTGTGGTACTCTTCCACCACCTCTCCATTAATTTCACAGTTTTACCCTAAACATGACACTGGCACTGTGGGAGTATAGAAAAGGAGAATGATGCATGCATTCTGTTCCAATGAGTCTAAGAATGGAGTTAAGAAGATTATCCGTCTCCATTCTCCCAGAAAATTGACCTCTTAACTTACTGACTTCCTCACCAGTAAAATTAGAGTAACAATAGCTAAAAGCCCTGTCAAGAATCAATTTTAGATCAATTTTGCCTGCTTTCCCTTCTTTTCATCTTTTTGTTTTCAAAGTAAAGCAAAGTAAATATATTTGTCTCTGATAACAGGTAGATTTAATAGAAATGGTAGAATATGTGGATTTGGTTGACAGTACAATTTTGCTTATTTATTATAATTATTTTTATTTCAAGTTTTTATTTAAATTCCAGTTAGTTAACATATAGTATAATATTAGTTTCAGGAGTAAAATTTACAGATCTATCACTTACATACCACACCGAGTGCTCATCACAATTGCCCTCCTTTATACCCATCACCTATTTAACCCATCCCCCCTCCAACCTCCCCTCCAGCAACCCTAAGTTTGTTCTCTATAGTTAACAATCTCTTTTATGGTTTGCCTCTGTCTTTTTTTCCCCTTTGTTCATCAATTTTGTTTCTTAAATTCCACATATGAGTGAAATCATACGGTATTTGTCTTTCTCTGACTGACTGACTTCACTTAGCAAAATACTCTCTAGTTCCAACAATGTCATTGTAAATGGCAAGATTTCATTCTTTTGATGGCTGGGTAATATTCCATTGTGTATATATATTCCATATATGTACCACTTCTTTATTCATTCATCAGTCAATGGACATTTCAGCTCTTTCCATAATTTGGCTATTGTTGATAATGCTGCTATAAACATATAAACATCAGGGTGCATGTGCCCCTTCTAATCAGTGTTTGTGTATCCTTTGGGTAAATACCTAGTAGTGCAATTACTGGATCATAGGGAAGTTCTATTTTTAACTTTCTGAGGAAACTTCTTACTGTTTTACAGAGTAGCTGCACCAGTTTACATTCCCACCAAGAGTTCAAGACGGTTCCCCTTTCTCTGTATCCTTGCCAACATCTGTTTTCTGTGTTAATTTTAGCCATTCTGACAGGTGTGAGGTGATATCTCATTGTAGTTTCAATTTGTATTTCCTGATGATGAATGATGTTGAGCATACTTTCATGTGTACCATTTGAATGTCTTCTTTGGAAAAATGTCTATTCATGCCGTCTGCCCATTTCTTAACTGGATTATTTGGTTTTTGGGTGTTGAGTTTGATAAGTTCTTTATAGATTTTGGATAGTAACCCTTTATCATATATGTCATTTGCAAATATCTTCTCCCATTCCAAAGGTTGCCTTTCAGTTTTGTTGATTGTTTTCTTCATTGTGCAGAACCTTTTTATCTTGATTTTCACTTTTGTTTTTCTTGCCTCCAGATACATATCGAGTAAGAAGTTGCTACTATCAGAGAGGTTACGGCCTGTGTTCTCCTCTAGGAATTTGATGGGTTCCTATCTCACATTTGGATCTTTCAATCATTTTGAATTTATGTCTGTGCATGGTGTAAGAAAGTGGTCTAGTTTCATTCTTTTGCGTGTTGCTGTCCACTTTTCCCAATGCCATTTGTTGAAGAGACTTTTTTCCATTGGATATTCTTTCCTGCTTTGTTGAAGATTAGTTGACCATATAGTTGTGGGTCCATTTCTGGGTGTTTATTCTATTCCATTGATCTATGTGTTTGTTTTTGTGCCAGTACTATACTGTCTTGGTCACTATAGCTTTGTAGTATAACTTGAAGTCTGGAAATGTGATGCCTCCAGCTTTGCTTTTCTTTTTCAAGATTGCTTTGGCTATTCCGGGTCTTTTGTGGTTTCATACAAACTTTTAGATTGTTTGTCCTAGCTCTGTGAAAAATGCTGGTGGTATTTTGATAGTGATTACATTAAATATATAGATTGCTTCAGGTAGTATAGACATGGTAACAATATTTTTTCTTCCAATCCATGAGCATGGGATGTTTTTCCATTTCTTTGTGTCATCTTCAATTTCTTTCAAGGCATTCTATAGCTTTCAGAGTACAGATCTTGTTACTTTTTGGTTGGATTTATTCTTAGGTTTTTGGTGCAGTTGTAAATGGGATCAATTCCTTGATTTCTCTTTCTGCTAACTCATTATTTGTGTATAGAAATGCAACAGATTTCTGTATGTTGATTTTGTATCATGCAAATTTACTGAATTTGTGTATCAGTTCTAGCAAATTTTTGGTGGAGTCCTTTGGGTTTTCAACATAGTGTATCATGTTGTCAGTGAATAGTGAAAGTTTGATTGGGGTGCCTGGGTGGCTCAGTCGTTAAGCGTTTGCCTTCGGCTCAGGTCATGATTCCAGGGTCCTGGAATCGAGCCCCGCATTGAGCTCCCTGCTCGGCCGGGAGCCTGCTTCTCCCTCTCCCACTCCCCCTGCTTGTGTTCCCCTCTCTCGCCGTGTCTCTCTCTGTCAAATAAATAAAATCTTTAAAAAAAAAAAAAAGTGAAAGTTTGACTTCTTCCTTATTGATTTGCATACCTTTTATTTCCTTTTGTTGTCTGATTGCTGAGGCAAGGACTTCCAATACTATGTTAAGTAACAATGATGAGAGTGAACATCCCTGTCTTGTTCCTGACCATGGAGGAACAACTGTCACTGAGGATGATACTAACTGTGGTTCTTTCGTAGAAGGCCTTTATGATGTGGAGATATGTTCCCTCTATCCCTGCTTTGTTGAGAGTTTTTATCAAGAATGGGTGCTATACCTTCCACACTACTGAGAGGGTCATATCATTCTTATCCTTTCTTTTATCATGTGGTGTATCATGTTGATTGATTTGCAAATATTAAACCATACTCTCAACTCAGAAATAAATCCCACTTGATCATGGTGAACGATTCTTTTATTGTATTGTTGTATTTGATTTGCTAGTATTTTGTTGAGAATTTTTGCATCCACGTTCATCAGGGATATTGGCCCATAATTCTCTTTTTTAGTGAGGTCTTTGTCTGGTTTTGGAATCAAGTTAATTTTGGCCTTGTAAAATGAGTTTGGAAGTTTTCCTTCCATTTCTATTTCTTGGAACAGGTTGAGGAGAATAAGTATTAACTCCTCTTTAAATGTCTGATAGAATTCCCCTGGGAAGTCATCTAGCCCTGGACTTTTATGTGTGGGGAGATTTTTGATTACTGATTCAATGTCTTGGCTGGCTATGGGTCTGTTCAAATTTGCTATTTCTTCCTATTTCAGTTTTGGTAGTTTGTACGTTTCTAGGAATTTATCTATTTCTTCCAGGTTGCCCAATTTAGTGGTATATAATTTTTCATAATGTTCTCTTGTAATTGTTTGGATTTCTGTGGTGTTGGCTATGATCTCTCCTCTTTCATTCATGATTTTATTGATTGGGTCCTTTCTCTTTTCTTTTTAATAAGTCTGGTTAGAGGTTTATCAATTTTATTATTTCTTTCAAAGCTCCTGGTGTCATTGATCTCTTCTACTGGTTTTTTTTTTTTTGTTTCTGTATCATTTATTTCTGCTCTAATCTCTATTATTTTCCTTCTTCTGCTGGCTTTAGGCTTTATTTGCCATTCCTTTTCTAGCTCCTTTAGGTGTAGGTTAGGTTGCATATTTGAGATTTTTCTTGCTTCTTGAGGTAGGCCTGTATTGCTATCACTTCCCTCTTATCACCGCCTTTGCTGCATCCCAAAAGTTTTGGACCTTCATGTGCTCATTTCATTTTTTTCCAAGTATTTTTTTTTGTTGTTGTTTCTTCTTAATTTCCTGGTTGACCTGTTCATTCTTTAGTAGGATGTTCTTTAGCCTCCATGTATTTGTGATCTTTCCAAATTTTTTCTTGTGGTTGACTTCAAGTTTCATAGCCTTGTGGTCTGAAAATATGCATGGTATGATCTCAGTCTTTTTGTACTTTTTGAAGCCTGATTTGTATCCTCGTATGTGATGTTTTCTGGAGAATGTCCCATGTGAACTTGAAAACAATGTGTATTCTGCTGCTTTAGGATGAAATGTTCTGAATATATCTGTTAAGTCCATCGGGTCCAGTGTGTCATTCAAAGCCATTGTTTCTTTGTTGATCTTCTGCTTAGAGGATCTGTCCATGACTGTAAGTGGGATGTTAAACTCCCTTACTATTATCGTATTATTATCAGTGAGTTCCTTTATGTTTGTAAATAATTTAATTATTAATTTTCGTGCTCCCAAGTTGGAGGCATAAATATTTACAATTGTATGATCATCTTGGTGGATAGACTCCTTTACTATGATATAGTACCCTTCTTCATCTTTTATCGCAGCCTTTGGTTTAAAATCTAGTTTGTCTAATATAAGTATGGCTATTCTGGCTTTATTTTTTTACTTCCATTAGTTGATAAATGGTTCCCCATCTCTCACTTTCAGTCTACAGGTGTCTTCAGGTCTAAAATGAGTCTTTTGTAAGGCAGCATATAATGTGTCTTGTTTTTTGTTTTTTGTTTTTTGTTTTTTTAATCCATTTTGATACCTTATGTCTTTTGATTGGAGCATTTTGTCCATTTACATTGAGTGATTATTGATAGATAAGAATTTAGTGCCATTGCATTACTGTTAAGTTGTTGTTTCTAGAGATTTCTCTTTTTCCTTCTAGCTTTTGTCACTTTTTGTCTCTCTCTCCCACTTGAAGAATCCCCTTTAATATTTCTTGCAGGGCTGGTTTAGTGGTTATGACCTCCTTTAGTTTCTTTTTGTCTGGGAAACTCCTTATCTCTCCTATTTTGAATGATAGCCTTCTTGACAGTGTATTTTTGGCTACATTTATTTTTTTCCAGTTTTAGCATGTTGAATACATCTAGGCACTCCCTTCTGGCCTGTCCAGTTTCTGTGGAAAGATCTACTGCTAATCTTATTTGTTTTGCCTTGTAAGTTAGGGACTTCTTTTATCTTGCTGCTGTTAGGATTTTTTCTGTGTCTCTGTATTTTGCAAATTTAACTATTATATGTCTTAGTGTTGGCCTGCTTTTGTTGATTTTGATGGACGTTCTCTGTGCCTCCTGAATTTGGATGTCTGTTTCCTTCCCCAGATTAGGGAAGTTTTCAGTTCTAATTTCCTCATATAAATCTCTTGCCCCTTTTTGCCTCTCTTCCTCTTCTGGGACTCCTATGATATGAATGTTATTACACTTCATGGAGTCACCGAGTTCCCTAAGTCTACATTGATGATATAATATTTTTCTTACCCTCTTCTTTTCAGCTTCATTATTTTCCATCATTTTATCTTCTATATCACTTATTCATTCCTCTGCTTTTTCCATCCTTGTTGTCATTATATCCAGTTGGTGTCACATCTCAATTATAGCATTTTTTTTTATTTCAGCCTGACTAGTTTTTAGGTCTTTTATCTCTGTGGTAAGGGACTCCCTGGTGTCCTCTATATTTTTCTCAAGCCCAGCTAGTATCCTTATGATTGTTGCTTTAAATTCTGAATCAGGCATATTACTTATATCTGTTTTGATTCAATCCCTTGCCATCACCTTTTCTTGTTCTTTCTTTTAGAATGAATTCCTTTTTCTTGGCATTTTGTCTAGGTCACTGTCTTCTGTGTGTTACAAAAACCTGTTATGTTTCCTGTTCCTGAGAGTAATGGCTTTATGAAAAAGAGGTCATATCTTGTCCAGGGCCTGGTGCTTCAGGAACTCTCTCTCGTGTATGCTGTGTGCACTCTGCTGCTGTGTTTTGGCTAGTGTTTCCCTCAGGTCAGGCCTCTGCAGAGTTTCTCCTTGCTTGCAGTGGGGATTGTTTGGACCTTGGCCAGACTGTGGCGATTTTTACCTCAGTGTACTCTGGTCTGTTTGTTAAAAGAATCCTTATGCTATTTCCACTGGAGCTGAAGCTTTACAGAACTCTATGGTCAGTAAACGTGGTGCCTGGGGGGAATTTTTCCTGGTCTTCTGAGTGAGGGGCCCTCTGCTCTGGTTCTCAGGCATACTTGTCCAAGAAAAGCTGCACCTTCAGATCACAGGGGGCGAGGACTTGGTGTAAGAGGCTTTAGGCTGCCACCGTTGGCGCTGTGGTGTTTACTGAAGTTATTTTATGCTGAGTGGCTGGGAGAGAGAAATGGCACCAGCCCTTCCCTCATCCCTGGAGAAGGGTGTTTGCACCAACTGCTATCTGGGAAGCCTTCCCAGAAGAGTGAACAATTTCCCCTCATGTGTCCCAGGAGTCCCTCAGATCCCTGCCTTCATCCTGTCTGTGTTTGGCCCATCTAGGGGCCTTGCAGTGCAGTGTGCCTGGGTTCTATCCCAGGCAGGGCTGCAGAATTTTAAAACTCCAAACTTTAAGGACCTGAAGAGGAACAGACTCACGCTGGTCCTCTGGGGGAGGGTCTCACCATGCTGGGACTGATGCAGGTTTGTCCCAGAAGGGTAATCACACCAAATGGTTAGTATGTGGAGTTTGGAGTAAAGTGCAACCAAAAGCTGGTGTCCAGATTAGCCACCCTCAGCTGCAGTCTCCATACCTATGCTGAGAGGCAGGGGCGGGTAATGGCACCTGCCAGCTCTTTTGTCCCCAGAGAGGCAGTGTCACTTCTCACAGATGTGCTCCGAGAAGAGGGAACCATCTCTCCCAGTGCATCCCAGGGGATCCTCAGATCCTGCTGTCTGCTCTTGGGCCTCTGCCCTCCTTCTCCATAGGAGCACTGCAGCACCATCAGGGCTCCACATTGACTATGCAGGAGACCTCTAAAACTCTAGTCTTTGACCTCCACTGGTTGTAAAATTCATGAAAATCAGCCCCCCTTATTTTCCTAGTCAATGGCTTTGGGCGTTTTCCTTGTGCAATCCCTTGTACACTCTTCCCTCTCTCTCTCTCTCTCTCTCTCTCTCTCCTGTCTCTGTGACTAGGGCTCCCTCCCCTCCACAGCACCCATGATCCATTTCTTCATCAGACCACATCTCTGACCTCTTACCTTCCACGATGTGGGTTCTTTTTTTTTTTTTAAGATTTTATTTATTTATTTGAGAGAGAGAGAATGAGAGAGAGCACATGAGAAGGGGGAGGGTCGGAGGGAGAAGCAGACTCCCTGCAGAGCAGGGAGCCCGGTGCGGGACTCGATCCAGGGACTCCAGGATCGTGACCTGAGCCGAAGGCAGTCGCTTAACCAACTGAGCCACCCAGGCGCCCGATGTGGGTTCTTCTTTCCCTCTAGTTGTGCAGTTTGTTCTGTCAGTACTCAAGTTGATTTCTTGGGTATTCAGAATGATTTGATATTTATCTAGCTAGCTATGTTGGAGGGCTGAGGGAAGCCTATGGTCCTCCTACTTTTCCATCTTAGCTCCTCCCTCCTCCTTTCCACCTTAAGCACATTGGTTAATTAATAAAGAGACCCTATTGTCAGGTAAAGCCAAAATTTGGGTGGAAAACTTAGGAAAAAGTTATTGTGCCTTCTCCTTAGGGAAACAATTTCTTGGATACAATACCAAAAGCAAGATCCAAAACAGAAAAGAATATGACAATTTAATACAATATCAAATTCCACTTAAAAACTTTTGCTCTTCAAAAGATATAGTTAAAAATGGTAAAGAAAAAAGTGATTATTTTTTCTGGATAAAAGTTCTTTTAGGGCGCCTGGGTGGCTCAGATGGTTAAGCGTCTGCCTTCGGCTCAGGTCATGATCTCAGGGTCCTGGGATCAAGTCCCGCATCGGGCTCCCTGCTCCTTGGGAGCCTGCTTCTCCCTCTGCCTCTTTCTCTCTGTCTCTAATGAATAAATAAATAAAATATTAAAAAAAAAAAATCTAAAAAAAAAAAGTTCTTTTATATGTTGTGCTTCACGGTAATATGTCTTTTTACTCTTCTAATTGAAACAACTATTAAGGCAAGTATTTATATTTACAAATAAAGAGGTATGTTTAGATATTTTAAAAGTCATTTTTGTATAGTTGCTAACAGTGGAAATAGGCTAAGAATCTTGCTGTTCTAATACCTAGCGAATATAAATCATATTAAAATTATATTATGAATAAATATAATAATTAGGCTCAAAACAACCCATTATAAAATGCACATTTGCCAAAATATCAGTTTTAGCTACATTGATTAGTATCTGTATTTTTTTGCTCTTTGGAATAATTTCTATTACTGAGAGAATTACATTTTCCTGTTTTTTAATTCATATTTTTGAGGTAGGCAGTGAGAATTATTATGCCTCAATAGATGGAGAAACTTCCCTGAGAAAATCTCATGTTTATAGTCTTAGTTAGAGAAGTCATATATCCACATTTATAATATAAAGTGAGGTTTTATCTAAGATAAATGATTTTTATAGCAAGCCAATAATTTGCAAATAAGCATCAGAACTAAAATAAATAAAAATTTCAAAAAGGTATGTCTATTCTTAATACTGAAAAGTGTTTAGTTATATTTTCAAATAAGTTACAGGATTACGTATTGAAATATAACCTACAACACAACAGTTGCTAATTACGTAAATACATATTTAACTTCTGCATTCTCTTTTAAAATCTTCATATTTTGTGCATATTTTTATGAAATAAGATTTTTCAAATGTTGTAAAAAACAGAAAATAAAATTTTCCATAAGATTGAATCATAAAAATATACCATTTTATGGATTAATTTAAAGTAATAGCGTAGATTATTTTTAGTTATCAGTATATTTCAGTTTTCTTCCAGGAATTACTCAAGAAGTACATATTCTTAATATAAATTGTGCACATTTCCTGCTTTAAAGAAAAATGATATTTCTTGACAAATTTTGATAATATATTTCTAGAAAGATATTTGATTATTTTAAAATCCTGAAAGGACACACTCCTAAAAGAGCAAACACAGTATATACCTAAAACAGATGATAAGATAAAACCTGTATTTTTCTTGCTGAAACGTCTGTCTGGTATTTAAGAATTTTGTACAAAATATTTTTATTATTTTTATTTAATGAATCTTACTAGATAGTTTTTATATGGAGAATGTCACATATATATTTAAGTTAAAAATAAATTTGATATGCAAAAGATTACTATAAATACAACAAAAGCCCCACCAAAAACATGATTAAAATAACATAAAAATCAAAGAATATCTAAGACCATGTTATCAAATTGATAAAAATTCACTTACAGTATACATCAAAAATTATTCATAGAACTATGAAAAAATGCAGGTGAGTGAAATATAGTTATAAATTGGAGCAAACTCAGGAGTGCAATATAAAAACAACCTTTGAATCAAGTAGGATAGCTGATGGCATTCAGATAATGAGTATGAAATAATGATACAGTTTATTCAAAGTCAGTCTGGAATCATGAGCTACTAAAATTTTATTGCTATGGTATCAGAATCACTATACCAAACTGATTATATACTTTAAAAAAATAGCTTATTCACTACCTTGATTCATAAATATTTTAAGTTGTGATATCTTCCTAAATATCTAACTTCTGTAGCATAGACATTTCTTATTGACATTCTGAATCGCTGCTACAGAGTGATGTGGGAAAAAATGAACACATATCATCAAATAAGATAAATAAAATAAGAAAATGATTAGATATTCCAGAATTGTTTGCTTTGAGTAATCCCAATATACATTTTGTGTTTTAATTAAAATGGTAAATGCAAATATTGTAAAATATTATATTATATTCTCTATGTGTTAGCATTTTGTTATTTGAAATCTGGTTCTATTCCCCAAATAATAATTTGGGTCTTGAAGTACAAGATTTTGATATTCCACATTCTGGAATAAATGTACATGATGGAAATAAGTTGATATTATGTGGTTTAGTCATTATAATTGAGGTTCCCAAGTCTAGAAGATGGTATATGAAAATGTGAGAATATAAGATTTTATTAATATGATTCATATCCCTACTATCCATTCCTGAAATAGTTTATATCACATATATATCAATTTGTGTAATTGCATATGTTTATATACATGAGTATGTTTCATTTTAGTTTCAAAAAATTAGCCAAAAATAAACAATTTTAATCTACCTTCAAAAAATTTAACAACTTTAAAAATGACAAATCTATTAAACAATAAATCAGTATTTTTTATAGATATGCATTGAATCTCCATGAAGATTTTCTTGAAACTTCTTTCTGTTCACAAAATAGAACCAGTGCTTTCTCCTTCATAACCAACCATAATTCTCTTATAAATTTTATAATTCTTTGTGTGCATAATTTTTAATACCATGGGCCATGTTTCTATTATTTTGTAAATCCAGAGAATGACACTAAAATAGCCTCAATACAACATTGTTAACTAAGATAACAATATAAAATTTTGTTTGAATGTCACTTTTGGATAATTAGGGAGAACGCTATATGAATATCCGAGCAAGTACAAACAGTTGAAAATCAAATGGTGAGATTGGCACATTTTATCTCAAATCCAATTGAATAAGTTCAAGTTTCCAGAAAAAATAAGAATACTGTTCAAAAGATATGGAAGTAAAAATATACCAGTGCCAATTTGACTCCTCACTAATCTAAGAATATAAAGGATTTTATGAAATCAGAGAACATCCTCTCTTTCAAATCAATATGTTTTTACTTTAAACTTTTTTTTGTAGTAACTTTAGATTTAATGAAAAGTTGTCAACAGCTGCAATAAATTACTGCATATCCTTTACCAGCCTTCCTGCATGTTAACATAAGTGTGCTACAATTACCAAACTAATAAGTTAACATTGGTACAATACCATTAATTAAACTACAGACTTTATTTCGATTTCACCAGAATTTCCTCCAGTGTAATTTTTTTCTAAGCCAGTATCCAATCCAGAATATAATGTCATACTTAGTTGTTATGTCACCTTAGTATCCTCCAGTCTATGACAGCTTCTTTGTCTTTTATTGTTTTCATGACCCTCACACTTTTGAATGGTGTAGGTTGAGTAGTCTGTAGAATTCCCTCTTCTTGGGTTTGCCTGATATTTTCTCATGATTAGACAAGGGTTATGGATTTTTTAAAATTTCACACAGGTGAAGTGCCCTTCTCTTTATACAAATGAGGACATGATGTCAACATGAATTTTACTAGTGATGCTAACACTGATCATGATTAAGATTGTGTATAACATATTTCTGTTTTTCCCTTTCTGTACAATATTCATATCTATAATTTGTTCCCACTATATTTATTAGAAGTGTCTGGGTCACTCTTCAGGGGGTACAAATTAAGTTACAACAATGGGAAAGAGGAATATCAAAGAACAAAGAACAAAGAAAACAAATGTTAAAATATATATTAAAAATGTGAAAACAAACACTGGATTAATAAGTATTATTTGGGACACACCATAGAGACTATGCAAATATGCTGTTTCTTCTTAAAGTTTCACCCATTATTTATATTTTTTGTCTGGGTATAATATACTATATTGATGTTACCAGACAAAGTAAGGTTCTTTAAGCTGCCCTCCTTCTTTAGGGTTCTAGGGTAGAAGGTAAAGATGGTAGAGTCTCAAGAGTGGTAAATGATTGAGGCAAGACTTCTCTCTTATGCTATCACTGGAGCTGGTTGGCCAGGAGTCTCTTATCTCCTAGAAGCCATCTGGATCTTGAGGTCCACCACCCTGTTGCTGTATCCAAACACCCATTATTATTTTTATTTTAATTCCAGTATAATTAACATATGTTAATTTCAAGTATACAATATAGTCATTCAACAATTCTATATATTACTCAGTGATCATCATGATAAGTGTCCTCATAGTCCCCTTCACCTATTTCATCCATCCCCTAACCTACCTCCCCTCTGGTAACCATCAGTTTATCCTCAATAGTTAAGAGTGTTTTTTGGTTTGTCTCTTTTTTTTCTTTATTTGTTTTGTTTCTTAAATTCCACATATGAGTGAAACCATATTGTATTTGTCTCTCTCTGACTGATTTATTCCACTTAGCATTATATTCTCTAGACCCATTCATGTTACAAATGGCAAGATTTTAGTCCTTTTATGGCTGAGTAATATTCCATTTGTGTGTGTGTGTGTTTGTGTGTGTATAAAATGTCCTTCCCATTAATTATAATATTTATTGGTGAATCTTACCTGCAGAATTTATTGCTGAGGTGTTCTTTTTTTTTTTTTAAAGATTTTATTTATTTATTTGACAGAGAGAGACAGCGAGAGCAGGAACACAAGCAGGGGGAGTGGGAGAGGGAGAAGCAGGCTTCCCGCGGAGCAGAGAGCCCGATGTGGGGCTTGATCCCAGGACCCTGGGATCATGACTTGAGCCGAAGGCAGATGCTTAACGACTGAGCCACCCAGGTGCCCCAATTGCTGAGGTGTTCTAATGATGATTTTCTATTTCTTTGGTTTGTCCAATACTACTGTTATTGGTTTGTTTGTTTGTTTGTTTGTTTGTTTATTTATTTATTTATTTATTTATTTGTGTGTGTGTGTGTGTGTGTGTGTGTGGTTTTGCTTGGATATAATGAACTTTTTCTGGTTGGTACTTAATGCCTGTATGACATCGAGGGGTTCAATTCCTGGTTAAAAACCTGTGTGTAATTCTTCAGGCCTGACCACAGGCAATGACTAAGGCTTTCCCTGGAGGGCCTCACGGGAAAAATCTGCCCTCTCTAGGCATCTTTATGTGCATCTTCTGAGGCCTCCTTTTGGGGACAGGATTGGAAAGAGGAGAAGACCTTAAAGACACTTTCCCCTTCCCTGACTCATTATTCAGTGTTTTCCCATTGCTAGCCCTCTCTTTAGGCTGCTTCCTGACCCTGGGGTCCATAAAACTGCCAGAGCCTTTTGTTTGTGGCTCCCTCAAGAGTGGGATGGCCACCACATTTGTGCTGACCAACTTGATCTCAACCTGTAGAATTTGCAGGACAGATTATCGGAAAAAGGGGATTCTGGAAGGGTGGTGAGGGAAGTCTGTGTCTAAGTTCCTTATAGTTTTTTAACTGAGAGCTGGGCTTTGTAAATTTAAGTCAAGGCTCAGACTAGCAGAAAGAAGACACTGTGAGGCTGATAGCTAACAGGTATGATCCTAGGGGTCATGTAGTGCTGGGGACATTGGAATTCCCCAAATGAAGAGTGAAAAGACCTTGTTTAATATCTCAGGTATTCAGGTGAGACAAGCTAAAGGCCAAATAAGTAAAGGCCACACCCTAGACTATAGGCCACAACCTATTACTAGAACCCAACTGAACAAAACTGACTAAAACAAGACTGAAATATACCAGTAGAACAAAACATAAAACCATGCCTGAGAAGATCGAGAGGATCCACCAGCAGTCAGACTGCGTGCCATAGCAATATTCAACACCCCTAAAAGAAGATAATATAATTAACATCCACAATGTCTAACATATAATTGACAAAATACTGGACATGTAAAGAAGTAGAAAATGTGACTATTACACCACTACTATATCATTGAAACAGATTCTAGGATGACCCAGAAGTAATAGAAACTTTAATTCAACTATTACATAAATTGTGATAAATTAAAGATTTATGGTCAAACCACTAGAATAAACAATAAAATTATTTAAAAACAGATGTATACAAATATAATGTAAAAAAAGAAGGTATAATACGAAACAACTATTTGGTCAAATAAAAACAACACACACACACACAGTTACAAACAATACACACAAGGAAGAAAGAAATCTAGATAAACTACTTGGCACTAATACAAAATGACTGAAAGTTGGACCCATTTGATATATATTAAAATTTAATTGAATAGACAAAAATTATCATGACCAAAATAATCCCTTTAGGTATTTAAAAAATTTAAATTATGTAATTATTTTATTTTTATTTAATTGTTTTAATGCTCAGGCAGAATTTTAATATGTACATTTTTATTTTTTAATATAATGGCTTCCCAAAGTATTCAAAGTATTCAACCATTTTGGTAATGGTTTTGTTTTATTGTGCTGAATTTCCAAGTGTGTCTACAGAAGGCAAGTGTAAAGCTTCTAATGACAGAAGTAGTAATTTTTCAGTACGATAAGTTTGTTTCATTTACTTTTACTACCCATAAATGGAGAAGAACGATGATAGTAACAGCAAAATTTGTATTTCTTAACTTAAGTAGACTAATTGCAGCTTTCAGTTATATTGTGAAAATAACATTGCTAGATCATACTACTGCTATTAAAATTTTACCAGAAAAGATATTTTTAATGGAAAACTATTACAATTATTTTGGCGAATATTTTAAACACCTGTCCAATATAAATATTGGATTATAACACTGTTTCTGTGCCTTTCCTTCAAAAACAGACTAGATTGTTCATAACTAAAACATATGTGACTTCATTTTCAAGTTAAAAACTTGTATTTCATAAAAACATAAGCATGTATAATATTATTAATAAAAAGAGAACATGCATTCAATGAAAAATAAACATTTTGATTTCTATTGCTAAACTGATACAGTAAACTCAATTATAGCCAACAGTCACAATTTGTAGGGTATTGCACCAATATGGCACTAGAGAAGATCAAGCCAAAAGAGAAAGGAAAAGAAAAATCAAGAAAAAAGAATTAATACATTTAGTTTAGTGTATTGTTTTCTTCCAATTAGGAATTGCTCTCAATTACTGATTATTCATTTCTAGAGCATTTAATCTCAAGCATTTTTAGAAGGAGTGGATGATGAGTATATCTTTGCCAACTTTGACCTCTTTTAGTTAACCTTTATGGTCTTTCTATAAACTCTGTCTTCTGCTGCCCAAATCCATGTTCTGTTTGACATCTGACTTCAGCACTTGATGAGACTCAGGACTTCTTGCCTTTTTTTCCTCCATAAACATTACCTTCTCAGTATTTTGTGTTGCCTAGCTTGTTAAGAAATGAAATATTTAACTAAAATAATTAACCAGAAAAACGATTTAATATAATGCATGTGACATTCATATATAGTGTTCTTTGAGGAGTAACTGGACTAAGAATGTCTTTTCTGAAGCAACTATAACATAAGTTCATTACACTGAATATCACAAAAGTGAAGTTGAAAAAACAGGAGGATGCTAAAAAGAACTATTTCTGTGGAAGATGAGCGGGTCCCTGCTGTATTACAGTACTCCACCAATAAAACCAAAGACAGGAAGAAATTTTATTTCTTGCCGCCAGATAGAATTTTTATCATTTGGTTTTGTAAACCATCTTTCAGGGAATGTACTTTGTCATTACTTTAATCACATTAACCTTGTGATTATCATTCTAGGCAAATGCTGAATGATGGTCATTTCATTGACTACATAGTTTCAACTGGTAAAATGGATTGTACTTGTGTCTGGCAGCAGAAGTAGAGTACCATTCTACCCATTCTACTCAGATAAGATTATTATAGCAAGCTATAATATGATAAAATGATATCTGATGTCCCCCATGCAAGATACAAGAGGGCAGGTGAGCAAATAGAAAAAAAAATCAGAATTTATAATTACTAGTTATTAACTTAAAAAAAAATTCTAACATTGCTAAACAAAATCAGCTAATACTTACCAGATCGATTTTTGACAAGGTACTCAACCTACCTTCTCGAAACTAGATCCTTTACTGCTATTTTAGAATAAATATTGAACTCAATTACCGCCAGTAATTTCGGACTCTCAAATTGACTGTATTCCTTTGGCTTGTCCATTTAAAACACAGAGGTGAGAAACTACTAATTCCATTTTAACAGGGAAATTTAATTACCAGACACTGTTTGTAAGGATTTAGACTGTATTTCTTATTATAAATTATAAAACACAAAGTAATTCTGGCGTGTAATTTGTGTAAAATAATTTATTTTTATAGTCTTCCCTTATAGCAAAATAAATTTCATGAGTTGTTTCAAATATGTATTTTTAAATTTTTTCTCTATATATTCCCCTGACTTATTCATTTATCCCAGGTTTTTTGTTTGTTTGTTTGTTTTTAGGTATTAATAAGTTTGAATACTGAAATCTAAGTAGCTTGAAGTCTAATAGGAGAATTTTAAATTATTAAATTATAATGCTAAGAAATTAATGATTCTAAGCACAGTAAGTTAATATAGATGTGTATGTACATACACATATCTATACTCAGATTGATACATACATACATACTTAATATACATCTATGTATTCATCTATCTAATTAATCACTGTGAGACAGACTAAATTGATAGGAAAATAAAACCTAATATAAGTCCGAGAATCACAGAGAGTAGACAGTGTATCTCCCAGTTAGAAAAGAAAGATTATGCATTCAGGAGAAAGGAATAATCATTTCTTCATGTGATTTTTCTTACTTTATCCATTAATTTTCTTTAACACTTAAAACCCTTAACTTTAAACATTTTCCCCATTAAATGTTAAGTTTGTCTAACTTTGCTTTATTTTAATCATAATGTCTTACCTTCATATGCTGCAATGACATGCTACTAGCTACACAGAATTTTAATATGGTATAGAAAGATTAATATTGCATTTTATCTGACACTTTTTATTGCAGTTGAGATATTTTGGATGTTCTCAAAGTTATTTATTTTATGATACAGAAGGTATGGAGAAAAAGTTTTAAGGGAAATCAATCATAAATATTCAGACATTTGGCTTATTATTTTTTTAAGTAAAAACTACCCTTAATCTCTCCCCATTTTGGATGAGCTGATCCTATTTTTACAGGGGTTTCAGCAAAGTTTATGTAAGTTTTAAAGATTATAGGTGTTTTTTAATGAATATTATTTATAGATTTGGGTTAGTCATTTGCACATGCACTTTATGTTTTTAATATTACTGAAATCAAAACTACATAAACATGAGTTATCTTTATAAAATGCTCTATGTGCTTCATTCCTTATTGCAACTTAATGCAGTGATGCTTTATACCATACCAAGCTGCAAATGTTTGTTAACTCTCAATTATTTTATTGAAGTAAGCAGATTTCTGACAACCATCTGTTTAAAGTGTGCTTATTTCTGTTAATAAATCCATTTGAAAGTGAAATAATCATTAAAGCAAGGAAGTAAGCATAGCATCTCTGGGAAGTTGGAGCTATATATATTTTGTGACACATCCTGTGCTATGTTAGTTATAGAGGTACAAAATGGGTACAAAATTTCTGCTAAAATGAAAAAGAGCTTTATTTATATTGTACTTATACAAGTATTATTTTTAAAGCAAACCAAGTAAGAATATATTTTAGTTTTAAAAATTTGCATAACTTGCATTATCAGAAAAGTATAATGAAGCATTAACAGCATTTTTGGCACTTCATTACTCTGAATATTTCATATTTACATCTTTTTTTAACTCTGTATTTTCTTTCTCTATTATCCCCAAGTGCTATGTATTTTATTGACTATTTGAATGTGACTAATAAATTGTTCTGAGATAATATGTACTAACTTTGCTCAAGTGAACCATGAATGTTATAAATTATATAAATGTTTGAATACATTCACTCTGGAACATGTGACATAGAATTGCTTGGTGGGAATCAACTTGATCACAAATCAGTGTCTGTAATTCTAGGTGTCAGCCTATTCAGTTTCTTTGATATTTAAAATCATTGTTTATTTTGTTTTCAATGAGATATTTATGTAACTCTCATCTTTCCTAGTTTGCATTCAAATACATCTTTTATTGTAACTAGACTTCCTTTCTTGGTGAAGACTGCCTAGGTTTGTAAGGTGATTTTCAGAGTTTGCAAAATGAATTTTTTTATGCATTCTATATTCTATGTTTAAAGTTAGATCAAACCAAACATACCCTTCATTTTTTTAAAATTTTTTAAAATAAATTTTATTTATTTATTTATTTATTTATTTATTTATTTATTTATTTATTTAGGGGGGTCTGGGGAAGGAGAGGAAGAGGGAAAGAATCCTAAGCAGGCTCTACACTGAATGTGAAGCCTGAAACAGAGGGCTCAATCTCAGGACCCTGAGATCATGGCCTGAGCCAAAATCAAGAGCCGGATACTTAACTAACTGAGCCACCCAGGTATCCCTATATCCTCCTGTGTATCATCTCACAGCACAGAACCTGGAAGGATTTGCTCATACTATCAAACTGATTTTAAATTATTGTTGCTCTGGGTTAAAGATAGGAGGGACTTCATGCCTGCATCCTAGTGCAAAACATCTGGATAAGCTGTACACCTCAGTGGGTGACCATTTCCTCTGAGCTGCTGTGTTTTCCCCAGTGCAATGGATCAGTGTCTCCTCAGTGGGTGACAGGTTTTCATTCCCCTTTTTTTAAAAGATTTTATTTATTTATTTGACAGAGAGAGACACAGTGAGACAGGGAACACAAGCAGGGGGATTGGGAGAGGGAGAAAGACTTACCGCTGAGCAGAGAGCCTGATGTGGGGCTCGATCCCAGGACCCTAGGATCATAACCTGAGCCGAAGGCAGACGCTTAATGACTGAGCCACCCAGGCGCCCCTTTCATTCCCTATCTTTAATGTATTATGGTTACTTGTAGTTATGTCACAGAGGTCTAAGAATTAAAGTTTTGTGGGAGTTTCAGAACAAAAAAAAATTGATGAAAAATTGATGAAGACATTTTTATGTCTTATGTTAACTAATAGAAACCATTTTTTACAGTCACCTTTTCGTTAATAGTTTAGGCAGTCTAGGATGATATGAAAAGTTCTCTTGAGGGAAACGTGGTGGAATAAAAATGGTTTTTCTCTGGAGAATGAAAGTTTAAAAGTATATTCACACATCCTAATTAGAATATGCCTGAATCTCCTGACATAGATATTTCTTTAATTTAATCAAATTACTACTAGGCCCATGGGCGCCTAGGTGGCTCAGTTGGTTAAGCTACTGCCTTCGGCTCAGGTCATGATCCTAGAGTCCCAGGATTGAGTCCCGCATCAGGCTCCCTGCTCGGCAGGGAGTCTGCTTCTCTCTCTGGCCCTCCCCTCTCTCATGTGTGCTCTCTCTCACTCATTCTCTCTCTCTCAAATAAATAAATAAAATCTTTTAAAAAAAAATTACTACTAGGCCCAGATGTTCATGAGGATGGAAGACCCACCCTTTGGTTCCTTGAATATGAAGACAAGGCTGGCCTGGGAAATGGAAAAATCATCAGCCAAACTGAACTAATATCTCTGTTATTAAAAGCCAAGTGAGAAGGGTCTATGGGAATATCAGCAAGAATATCTTGGTTGATCTAACATCATCAAGAAACACAAAGATTCAGGGTGCCAGCTGAGGAAGGAGATCACAGCAGAATTTATGCTATGCTTATACTTGGGATGAGCAGCCTTGCAGAGTAATAAGCAGTCTCAGTGGCACAGTTGGGTGATAAAACAAGGATATATCAGATTAATATCACTCTTAACACAATATAGATATGAGATGTTTGGGAAAGATAATTAAGAGAATACGATAAAAAAGTTGAAATAGATTTATTTTTTACTAAAACTTCACCTACCCTTTACCACATAGGAAGAGAAAGGGAGCTTCCATATGCCTCCTTTTCTGTGAATGTTAACTCCTTAGATATTCCAATAGAAAGTGATAAGACCCTTTCCCATATGTTAGAATATCTAAATTACCAAAATTTTATATACCATATGGCAACATGTATATGCATCACTTTTGACTATCTACATTCTGGTTTGTAAGAGACTAATAATTAATTTTATTTTCCAGTTGATTCATGAATAACTGAATTATTTTATTATTTTATCAAAGTAAATGGACAAAAGGCTGGTGATACAGATAATCCACTTCAAGAAATATAAAAATAAGTTATTAGGAAGTATAACCATAGACAGAATACTAGGCCTAGCTCTGAGAGACAGAAACGATTCAATATAGAACTTAAAAATATTCACAAAAATTGGTTAGTAACAATAAAAGTAGATGAGCACATGGATATAGTCTTACATATAGGGGAAAAAATAAAAAGCATCAATAAAACAAGAAACTACACGAGAACTCTTCAGATGTTCTTTCAGCACAAAATAGCAGATTAAATAGAGAAATGTGGAGTAGAAAATGTTTTGTCTGCCTATAATTCCTTCAGTGCAGGGATTCTCCCCCAATACACTTGTTGCTGGTGAGCCTCCAAATCATAGGACCCATCACCACTGGCACAGAGATGGATAGATGACTTGCATAGTCATAGAATCCCATCAAATCTAAAAGTAATGAGTGATGGCATGGGTAAGCAATTGACCCAGGTAAAGTTCCAAGGGTACTGGAATAAAAGAGCCCTGACTTATGATTGCCCAAGTTAGTATTAGCCATGCATAAATGAGGCTTCTATTACTTAAATTGTAGTTGAAAATGAAATGTTTCAAGTCATGTGTCTAATGATGTGGTATTAGTTGATTAGAAGTTAGTTTGGGTGCAATGGTGACCCTGTAATACCTGGCTGAATATAACAAATCCTGTTTAACCCACAGTGAAGAAGCTGAAATTTTACCTTTAGTATTTTGGGCCTCAGATTATTTTTCACTGATGCTGAAGTTTACAGGAATTTATAGAAATATTACCAGGATGTTGGATAGATTGGATACTTCTTATTCTTGCAAGGGATGGGTGTATTTAATTACATGCTAGTAGGTATTTGAAGTCCAGAAAGTATGAACATGGAATTTATTGCCCTTTTTTTTAGTCCAGAATAATTCAAAATGGATCATTGTTAGTGATATAGTCATATGACTTACTGACCTGCATAATCATTTTTTATTTTTTTTTACCCTAAGATAAAGTCACCTTGACCAATGGCTGTGGATAAAACTATGTAAGATAATACTGTGATATGGGAAAACACAGAGACTTGAGGGGATTTTGATCCTCTAAGCCTTTCAAAAGGCATTCTGGTCTGGCTTTTATTTCCTACATGAAATAAAAAATAATTTCTTCCCATTAAATACTTAGGTTAATTGTAAATATGGGGTTTTGTGGGGAATAAAATTTACAACTTCAGCTATATCAAGTATATTGATTCAGGACAAAATCTAAGATGAGAGCTGAAACATGTGGCTTTTGGTAAGGCACTAAAGCATTCTGCTAAATAAAATGTGAATTTAAAAAACAGAGATTAGAGTCATTGATCATGATTTGAATAGTGTTTATATCTGTCTACGATTCAGAGGATTGGCAGCCTCTGAAGATTTTAAGAGAATTGCATTACAAATGATACTCTAGCCTAATAAACAATAGCCTACAGTTCTGTTTTTGGGTAATATGGATTTAGCATACTCTGACTGCCTCTCTCACTTAATAACAATGGTACAAATGGGACAGAATATATGCAGCAACCATATGAGGACTGTGCAAAATAAATAGCAGTGTGAAGCAGCAATAAGCATCAAGGTCCAAAGTATGACCAAACTGGCCATGAATTTACCATTTCTTCCCCTCCAGGAAAGAAGGAAAGGCTATACTCAATATGACTGTAATATAATCTACAATCTAAAATGAGCTCAGTGGCACAGAAAATTCTAGTCCTATAGTTCTGGCTTGAGGAGACAAACAGGAAAATATTTATTCATAGTGCAGAAATACAGTTATTTTTCTTTTGTCCCTTTTCTCCATTCTCTCCTATTCCATTTCCGTAATAATTATCCCACGGTGGCAGCAACCAGTATAAGAGGCCAACAGGAACCAAAACTTTGAGAGAAGGAAACTCTCAGAGATGAGATCCCATAATCACAGTGGAGCTAACACTTATTGCTATCTATTTTTTTCTCTTTATTTGCCCGTCCAGTGCTAGAGCATGGATGTGTTACCAACATGAAATGACATGGAAGAGTGAAGTACATATCAACTCAGGTTTCTGGCTAGATGGCCAAAAAAAGGGAGCTGCAGGGAACATATAAGTCTTGGAGATGACAGAACTCATGAAAGTAATGTCTTAAAACTGTTTTTGAACTCCAGAATTCCACCTGACCTACAGGTGCATATATCTGATCTTAATTAGCATACCAAAGACTTTGAGAACTCTATTAATAGACATACCACTAGTCAACAGGTGACACACAAATAGGGAAGATACAAGAGTATTATGGTTTAATATAGAATACACACACATACACACATATACATACAATGGAATATTACTCAGGCATCAAAAAGAATGAAATCTTGCCATTTCAATTATGTGGATGGAATTAGAGGATATTATGCTAAGCGAAATAAGTCAGTCAGAGAAAGACAAATCCCTATTATTTCGCTCATATGTGAAATTTAAAAAACAAAACAGATGAACCTAGGGAAAAAGAAGGAAAAATAAAATAAGATGAAAACAGAGTGAGGCAAACCATAAGAAACTCTTAACTATAGGAAACAAACTGAGGGTTGCTGGAAGGGAAGGGGGAGGGAATGGGGTAATTGGGTGATGGGCATGAAGGAGGGCACTTGATGTAATGAGCACTGGGTGTTATATGCAACTGATGAATCACTAAATTCTACCTCTGAAATTAGTAACAAACTATATGTTAACTAAATTGAATTTAAATAAAATTTTAAAAAAAATAGTTACTCTGAAAAAAAGGGAAGTCACAGAGGTGAAGAATACAATAATTGAACTGAAAAATACACTAGAAGTGTTCAACAGCAGATTGGATGAAAGTAGAAGTACAGAACAGAAAGCTGGAAGATAAAGCAATGGACTAACTCAGACAGAACAATGAAAAGAAAAAAATATTTTAAAAAAGTGAAGATAACTTAAGGGACCTCTGAGAGAACATCAAGCAGAATAACATTTGCATTATTGGGGTTCCGAAAGGAGAAAGAGAAAGAGAAAGGGGCAGAAAACTTATTTGAAGAAATAATGGGTGAAAACTTCCCTAATCTAGGGAAGGAAATAGGCATCCCAGTCTAGGAAGTTCAGAGAGTTCCCAATAAAATGAACCTAAAGAAAGTCACACAAACATACATTATAATTAAAATGTCAAAAGTTAAAGATAGAGGAGGATCTTAAAAGCAGCAAGAGGAAAACAAATTGTTGCAATACAAGAAAAATCCCCTAAGGCTATCAAGCAGATTTCTCAGCAGAACTTTTGCAAGCCAGCGAGAGTGGCACGACATATTCAAAGTGCTGAAAGGAAAACAAAACAAAACCAACAATAACAACAACAACAAAAACTTTCAACAAAGAATACTCTATCTGGCGAGGTTATTATTTAGATTTGGAGGAGAGATAGTTTTTCAGAAAAGCAAAAGCTGAATGAGTTCATCACTACTAAACCAGCCTTAGAAGAGCTACCATAAGATCCAGCAATTCTACTACTGTGTATCTCTCTGAAGAAGAATAAAATACTTATTCAAAAAGATATATGTGCTCCCATGTTCACTACAACATTACTTATAATAGCCAAGATATGGAAACAACCTAAGTGTCCATCAGCAAGTGAATAGATAAAGAATATGTGGTATATATCCACAATAAAATACTACTCAGACATTAAAAAATGAAATCTTACCAATTGCAACAACATGGATGGATTTTGAAGCTATTATGCTAAGTGAAATAAATCAGACAAAGACAAACACTACATGATTTCACTTATATGTAGAATTGAAAAACAAAACAAATGAATAAAACAAAACCAAATAAAACCCATACTCCTAGATACAGAGAACAAATTGGTGGTTGCCAGAGGGGAGGAGTATTGGGGGGTGGTGTGAAATCGGTGAAGTACAAACTTCCAATTATGAAATAAATTAAATCACGGGGATGTAGGGTACAGCATGGGAAATATAATCTATAGTATCATAACTTTGTAAGGTAGAGGGTAACTAGACTTATTATGGTCACCATTTTTTCAATGTATACTCTGTTGTACACCTGAAACTAATATTATATGTCATTTATACCTCAGTTGATAAATTTTATAAAAGGAGGGGTTTCACAATTCAAAATCAACAATTACCATAGGAAATATACTTGAGTGATTTTTGATAATGTGTTATTTTCTTAATAAAGATTTTACCTTACAAGGGCAAAGTCTATTTCTGACTTTAATGAACTATTACCAGTATTTAGTCCAAATGACAAATAGTAAATATTCTTAAATATGTTTAATCATAATGAAAGAATTAAATAAAATTTGTTTTCCTTTTCAAAAACTTAACATATAACTTTCTCCTGTTTTAAGTGTTTTTTAATTTCACATTATTTCATTATAATCAAGCTTTGTTGTCATCTAATTTATATATATTCAACTTTCAATATTTTGATAAAACCATTACAGCATAATTCAGTATCTTTATTATATTTCACAATTCACATCATTATAGTATGTTAAAATTTTACTAGTCATCAAATTATGTTTTTAACTTGTTTAGCAAAAAATAAGTAGAATTTTTAAACATTATATAAAATATTCTAACTGTAAATTTACCTTCATCATAGAGAATTTTCAAAATTATTCATAATCTGATTCTTCTAATGCTTAATGCTAAATTTAACTTCTGGCAACTGTATTAACACTTTGTGTTCAGTCAGATGATTTAACATATAGTATCCCAGTACCTTTAAAAGGGTAGTAAAAATCTTGAATGTGTCTTTTTCTCATTCACTTCCCCTTCCAGGGTTTACAAAATGGCTGTATAGTTAGACAATAACAAGGTAGTCAAATAAGTCATTGTGTTTAATTATTCAATAGATATTTATAGAACACTATTATGTGTCAGCAATGTGATAGGCATTAAGAAAAAGTCAAAGAAGAATAAGTCATGCTCTTTGCCCTTGGCATGTATTCAATCTCTCTGGCAGGAAAAGTGCATGATGAGGAAGTGCAATCCATTGTAATGAGTATGAAAAGAAGGACAAAGGAAAAATTGTTTTAACGTCAAGGCACATCTCCAGATAAGTAGGGATAAAAGCTTTGATTAAGTGTTCTTTATGCATATCTGTGAAGAATAAGTCTATCAGTCAGAGAAAAAGGAGAAAACATAACTATGGTCATAGGCAACAAGTACAGAGACATATAAAGGTATGTGGGGTGAGAATTTTTAAGATCTCTCTTAGGAACGTTCCATGTTCAGCACAGTTAATTATAGCCATTATACTGCACATTACATCTCCAGAACTTACTCATCTTATAACTGGAAGTTTGTTACCCTTTGACTATCTTCACTCATTTCCTCCAGGCCCCCAGTTTTATAATTTTATGTGAACAGAGAAGATTACAAGGGGGGATTCAGAATATGAGTTAAACACGGCACCAAATGAAAGGACAGAATACTAGATGGTGTAAAGCTTGATTGGAATCAAAGGCATTTATAGGAGGATTGCAGCTTTTTTATGAAGATACAAAAAAGAAGGACATTTGACTGGTTTATCTAGGATCTAAGTTGACTACTGAAGTTTTTCTGAGTCAAAAGGGCAGTTTCCAAGCCTTTCAAAGACCTTAAGGACTCTACTCTACTTATATACTCAGTGTAAAGGCTCAGGGACTGTGATTATTATAATAGTGGCAGGAGACCTGAGGCTACATTCAGGTACAGAACATCAGGTGATTACACATTATATATTGGATATTTTTTATGCCCTGCCTTTGAGATGATATGAAATTTATATGATTCAATAATTGCTTGTGATTGTTTTTATTTATCATCAACCCTATGTATGATAAATATTAAGAATGCAGGGCAATGTGAAAAGATTCTGTTTATGTGCTGACCTGAGTTATCATACAATGGTCATCAGTATTGAAGCCTACAACAATGACTTAACACTTTGAAGCACCTTAAAATTTTCAGGTCCATTAAACCTATTAATGTCTTCAGATACATGCTAAATTTACAGAGATTCTTGTTAAGTGCAGTCTTCTGAAAAGGAAACAACCAACATTCTCAATTACCTTGATGCTGAGACCTTACTGTCTCCATATCCACCTTGGTGCAAATTTTTTCAACATAAATATGACTTACTCATCCATTGAGGAAACACGAAGATCGTGTTAAGCTATCTATGAATAATTTTGAGTTTTTATTTACTTAGGAACATTTTTTAAAAACCAAAGAAGTACTTGAAAAAGAGTACATGGCTCAATTATTTATCAACAGAGAGAGTATTCTTTTGATGACAATGCCATTGTAGTGTTTATTCCAAAATTAGGTTCCCAAAATCATAATATTGCTTCAATATTCTTAATATCCTTGAGATATATTTCAAATATAAATGTCTTAACACTTTAGATTAAAAATAAAACTATGGGAATTTTTATAAATTCATTAAGACTATGAAAATTCTATGCAAATTAAAACAAAAAGTATGAACTGCACAGGGGATGGGAGATGACATTTATGGAAGCCTTTGATTAGCTATGCTTTTCTTTTTTATTTTCTCCCCAGGGTTGCCACTTAAGCTCAAATGAACTATATTGATTATAAAAAAAAGCCGTATCTTGTACTTGACTGTTGTTACACACTTTATGAGTGGAAAAGTCCCAGGATATGATATTTATTCTTGCTGAGTTGCAGAATATAACAGCATGATGCAAATATATCTCAGTAAATTATGAAATATGCATATTTAGCTTTTTTGGAAGTTTTCCATATGAAAGTTTTACGTGAGTCTGGGAGGAAGTATTTTCAGTGCTCAGGAGGTTGTGATCACAGCTGCTTTGCAGTAGTAATAGCCAAACTAGCAGTGTTTTCTCTGCTATAAAGTGCAGCATCCTCAGTTTACGATCAACGGACTGATCAGACAATGGAGGTTCTAGCATGGACACAGTAGTGGGTGTTTGCTCTTCACAAATCATTCTTAGAAGGCAAGATGTTGTGATAAACAAAGTGTAATGTTTCCTTTTTTTTACTGCCTACTGTAATATAGTAAACATTTCATCTTAGTTTTAAACTGGTACTTTTTTGTTGTTTTGTTTTAGCTTTGGTTTTGCTGAATCTTTGGCAGTTATCCCAAGATACTTAAAAATCTGCTGATGTTCCACATTAAACACTAGTAGAAAAATGTAACTAATGGACAATCTGCTGAGATAACATACTGGTTCTCTATTTCCTCTACTGCCGTTCTATATTTTTGGTGCTTTTGCATGAAAAGAGGATAGTATTTTGCTAAGGAACCGATCTTCTGTTCCTATTTATTTTCTTTCATTTGATAATTTTGCTAAAAATGCTACAATTTTGTTACAAAAAGAGGGTATTTGAAACCAGTTCCTCAAATATCACTCCTATGTCATCACCTCCAGATTCACTTTTTAAGAATACTACCTCGATCAGATCATGTCTGCTGCTAAACTCTGTGACCACACACACTGCGGGAGGTGTACCAGATGCCTTATGTGCACTCTCCCCAGTCCTCATCACAGCCTTCAAGATTCTTATTTCCTTCATTTTAGTGATAAATAGATGCTTCTGTAAAGAAATTCTATACTTGATCAAGAACTTACCACCTACTGTCTGATGTTTAGTTATTTATTTTAGAATTGGAGTTTCTCAAAAATTTCAAGTGCTGTCACTTAATTCAGTAAAACTGGTTTGTTTTCATTCTCTAACTCATGTGGCCCAAATTGCCATTATGCTATTGCTCATATATAATATTTGTCTAAGATATTCTTTTTTAAAATTTTTATTTATTTATGAGAGAGAGAGAGAGCATGGGGGGAGGGGAGGGAGAGAGAGAGAGAGGAAAAAGCAGACTCCACACAGAGCAGGGAGCCCAAGCCCAACTCAGGGCTCGATCCCAGGACTCCAGGATCATGACCCGAGCCGAAGACAGACACTTAACCAACTGGGCCGCCCAGGTGCCCCTAAGATATTCTTACTACAAACAGTTAGCCACCTATAGTTTACGTATTTTCCCATTATTTCTCTAATTAATTCACCCGGTGGTTTTATCTTTATTTTATGAACTTTCAATATATTAGATCACTTATATTGCACTTATATAAACTTAATGGTAACATTGTATGATTTACATTATAGATGATTGTATACTATTATGGACTATTCTGGGATGGCAGAGACTTAACATGTATTCTTACTTTTAACAGATATATTGAGATCTAATTGATAAATAACTGCACATAATTAATGTGTACAGTTTTTATAAGTATGGGAACATGGAAATACCCATGATGCATCATCACAATCAAGATAATAGACATATCCAACACCTCCCAGAGTTGACCTATGCATCTCTGTTTTTTGTTGTATTTTTTTGTATGTGTTAATAAAAAAGGCTTACCTAGATCATCCTTTTAACAAATTTTGAGGAGTGCAATACTGTATTGTTAACTATAGGCACTAAGTTGTACAGCAGATCTCTAGAACTTATTCATCTAGCATTACTGGAACTTTATACCCACTAAATAACTCTATTTCCCCCACTCTTCAGTTCCTTGGAATCACTTTGGTATTCTCTGCTTCTATGAGTTTGATTAAATTAGATACCTCATATAACTGGAATCATGAAATATTTGCCCTGTGACTGGCTTATTTAACTTAGCAGAATATCCTCCAGGTTGATCCATGTTGTCAGAAATGTCAGGATTTCTTTCTTCTTTTTTCTTAAGTTTGAATAATATTTTATTGTATGTATGTACCACATTTTCTTTATCCATTCATCTATTGATGGACACTTGAGTTATTTCCATATTTTGGCTATTGTGAATAGTAGTGCAATGATCTAAAAGAATCAATATCAGGATTTGGAAAAAAAACATGTATTTTTAATTTATATCTCCAAGATTATCTATAATACTGCTTAAGAAGTGCTCTACAGGGCGCCTGGGTGGCTCAGTTGGTTAAGCGACTGCCTTTGGCTCAGGTCATGATCCCAGAGTCCTGGGATCAAGTCCCACAATGGGCTCCCAGCTCAGCGGGGAGCCTGCTTCTCCCTCTGACCCTCTCCCCTCTCACGCTGTTTCTCTCTCGCTCTCTCTCTAATAAATAAATAAATAAAATCTTTAAAAAAAAAAAAGAAGTGCTCTACAAATGTTTACTAATAAGTGAAAGAGAGAGAAAGGTTGAGATAGGCATTTTAATGAGACAAGTCTGTTTTTTTTATTTATTTTATTTATTTATTTATTTATCTATTTTTTAAAGATTTATTTATTTGACAGAGAGAGACACGCGAGAGAGGGAACACAAGCAGAGGGATTGGGAGAGGGAGAAGCAGGCTTCCCGCCAAATACGTATAGATGTAGTGAGCAGATCTGAGTTTTACTTCAAAATATTCTTCAGTGTAGGCATGGAATGGGAATATAAAGGAAATAAGATTGGCTATGGTTTTGGCTATGCTTTGACAGCTGTTAAAGCTGTTGTGTGAATTTATTATTCTACTCTGTATTTGTGCATGTTTGATTTTTCCTTAATAAAATAAAAAGCATAAAATGGAGTAAAAACTAAACATAATATTGTATTAGTCATGAATGCATTAATACTTGAATAATGACTACAAAAATAAAGTCAACAATAAAATCAGAATGTAGGATTTGGAGAAATGTGAGATAATGGGGGAAGACATTACAGCTGATTGAGGGACTTTGCAAAATTTCTGTTACTTAACTAGCTGAAGACACCTAATTTTTATTCTTCCCATCTTTACTAACATTTTTAAACTACTTTTTTCAATTCTTCTATTGAAACTTTTGTCATAATTTTACTTTATTAACCCTAAACACACTAATTCTCTTATTAATCTTCTGCATACCAGTTAGTCTTGATGTGTGGGTATTATTCTAAAAACTGTAGACTTTACACAGTAAATAAGCCTAAAGTTTTATACATTGCTTCTTAGTTCCCTATCCTATTTCTTTCCCACCCATGTATTCTAATTTACTATATTATCTGCTAGTAACCAATATTTTTTGTGCCATTAACATTGTTTTAGATTTTAACATTTGTTTTTTTTTAATATGGGTAAAATTTTAGTTAATTTATGATATAACAGGAAAGTGTTAGCTTACTTTCTTCTATGTGCTTTACTCATCATTGTAGTACAATTTTTTGTATACATTCTTGATTTTCATCTGAACTGAAATAACTTTGACTTCTAAATTAAAATCTGATATACACTAGGACCTACAGCTGGATATTTTTTATTCTGTCTACTGGTTTGTCTATACTTTATAAAACAACATTACATTTTTTAAACAACGAGGCTTTATAAAGTCTTCTGCCATACTGTAAAATAACCCATTTCTCACTATTCTTTTTAAACATTTTCAAAATATTCTTGGGCATTTATCCTCCTGCATAAACCATCAGATAATTTTATCCAATTACAATTCTCCTTGTAAAACTGCAAGTGAATAAGTGGAGTAGACAGGACATAAAACATACTGTACTTTATTGAGTACTGGACAAAAACTTTAATCCACAATCAGGTAGACCATTACTGGCTTGGGACAGTATTTTATTTTATTTTATTTTATTTTATTTTTTTAAAGATTTTATTTATTTATTTGAGAGAGAGAGAATGAGAGAGAGAGAGCATGAGAGGGGGAGGGTCAGAGGGAGAAGCAGACTCCCTGCCGAGCAGGGAGCCCGATGCGGGACTCGATCCAGGGACTCCAGGATCGTGACCTGAGCTGAAGGCAGTCGCTTAACCAACTGAGCCACCCAGGCGCCCATGGGACAGTGTTTTAGCTCTTCCTGAAAGACCTGTAACTTTGTAAAGTGCTATTGAAGAAAGTCCCAAACGGTGGCTTCAAATAAGATTTCTTTATTTCCTTAGTGAGGACGTTGAAATATCAGTTAAATCTGAGGAATAAGATCTCAAAAACTCTCTTTAAATCTTTTCATCACACTTTCTCCAATTTCTGCGTGCGTGCGTGTGTGTGTATGGATACATACACATTGGGAGATAGTGGGGGAAGAATAAGTAATGAAATGTGAATTTAAAATAATAAGACATAAACTTGTATTAGAATTGCATGGTTCTAAATAAGTTAAATACAGTTTTTTTAGTAAAATAATCTTAGTGAAAAAATCAGTGTAACTCTAATGAGAGTGACTTACTGAATCAGGATCTAACAAAATTTATAACAAAAATGTTAAAACTCCCTTGAATTTTATCTGATAGCAAATACATATGAAAACATTTTTTAAGGGCGGATTAGTTAGTTAACAATAGGAAGATATTTCAATTCAGGTGGTTAAAGCAAAAAATTAAAGACTAAGTCCTGTGGCAGTTGCTTACATTTATGAAATAAGTGTGTATGTGGTATTCATCATGTTCTCTAAAGTTTAATATCAAAGTAGCCAAAGCATATGTTTTAATATAAATTACTAATTGATACACTAAGTTATACCATAAATAAGATATAAAGATATAAATATATAGAATTTAAAATGACCACTTAAAAATATATCGCTTGGTATATTTTATGCTGGGGATTATGAACATATTTTGAAGAGAGGAATTATAAGTCAATTATTTATTTGATAGGTGGCAAAGCACATTTTAAATATATTCCAACAAAGTAGACTTTGGAATTAATAATGCTTTGTGCAATTAATATGAATCAAAATAATTTTTCAAGACAGCTTGGCATTCTAAAATATTATGCAAAATGTTTTCATATACATGTACTTATAAATTATTCAATTAAAATGTACTATAATATGCTATAAAATGTGAACTTCTACAATTACTTTTGTAAAAATTAAAATTGCATTTGATTCTGTAACTGTGGTTATTAAAGTCCAAGGTAGTCTATAGAAGGAACATCAAAACTAGTGGTAATCTGAGTCAGATCAGCGTCATGGCAGCATAAAACATCCCTCATTTTTGTTCCCTTCCTCAACAACAGAAATTCATCATGCATCCACAAACAGAGGTACCATTGAGGGATCTGTGGAATCCAACATCATACACCAAAGGGCCCTGGAATGAGTGTCAACCACTCATGCATCAGGTAATAGGCAATCACACTTTGGTTCTGGCTGTGGATCCTAAAGTGGCCCATCAATTGGCTCCAGCCCCTCTTGGTCATAGCCGAGGAGCCCCAGGAAAACATTGACTCAGATAATCACCTACAGATGAGAAAGAGCCTCTGTGGAAGTTCAGGTTCCCAGAAGAGAAGTTCCAGCACACCACTGGAACCAAAGAATAAGTTTGGATAGACTGAAGTGGAGTACAGAATCGTGAGCTGTATGATTGAGGGGTGGGAGAAAGCAGGGAGAGGAGGAGATAAGATTCTTGGATGACATTAAAAGAAGGCAAGAGGCATCCCATGCCCTGATTTCAAACTATGCTACAAATCTATGGTAATTAAAAAAGTATGGTGCTAACATAAAAATAGACACATAGGCCAATAAAATAGAACTGAAAGCCCAGAAATAAGCACCCACATATATAGTTAACGAATATTTGACTGAGGAGCCAAGCATACTCAATGGAGAAAGTATAGTCTCCTTCATAAATATTGATGAGAAAACTGGATAACCACTGCATAAATATGAATTGAAGCCCTGTCTTACATCTTACCCCACTCACAAAAATGAACTTGAAATTGATTCAAGATTTAAAAGTGAGACTTGAAACCAGAAAACTTTTTGAACAAAACTAGGGAAGGAGCTAATGTGAAAGAAGGAACAAAGAAGCTCCTTAATGTTGGTCTTGCAGCAATTTTTTGGATAAGATGCCAAGAACACAAGCAACAAACACAAAAATAATTAAGTTGGACTGCATCGAACCAAAAAGTTCCTTCACAGCAAAGAAACTATCAACAAAATGAAAAGACAGCCTACAGAATAGGAGAAAATATTTGGAAATCATATTATCTGAGAAGGGGCTAATATTCAAAATATATATGAAGAACTCATACAATTCATTAGCAAACAAAACAAAATCCTCGGGGCGCCTGGGTGGCTCAGTTGGTTAAGCGACTGCCTTCGGCTCAGGTCATGATCCTGGAGTCCCAGGATCGAGTCCCGCATCAGGCTCCCTGCTCGGCAGGGAGTCTGCTTCTCCCTCTGACCCTCCCCCCTCTCATGTGCTCTCTCTCATTCTCTCTCTCTCAAATAAATAAATATAATCTTTAAAAAAAAAATCCTCAAATAATCCAAATAAAAAATGGGCAAAGGATCTGAAGAGACATTTTTCCAAAGATATGCAAATGACAAACAGGTACAAGAAAAGATGCTCAGTATCACTAATCATCAGGGAAACACAAATCAAAACTACAATTAGATATTATGTCACATCTGTAAAATGGCTATCATCATGAAAATGAGATAATAACTATTGATGAGGATGTGGAGAAATGTGAATCCTCATGCACTATTGGTGGGAATGTAAGTTGGTCCAGCCACTATGGAAAGCAATATGGAAATTACTCAAAAATTTAAAATAGAACTATCATATGATCCAGCAATCCCACTTCTCCCTATATATCCAAAGGAAACATAAACAATATCTCCAAGAGACATCTGCACTCCCATATTCATTTGCAACATTATTCACAAGAGACAGCATGCAATGACATTGAGGGCATTAGGCTAAGTGAAATTAATTCAGACAGAAAAAGACAAATACTGCATGATATCACTTATATGCAGAATTCAAAAAAACTGAACTCATAGAAACAGAGAATATAGTGGTGGTTACCAGGGGCTGGGGTTATGGAAATGGGTACAAACTTCCAACAATAAGATGAATAAATTGTGGGTATTTAATGTACAGTATTATAGTTAATAATACTGTATTATATACTTGCAAGTTGCTAAGAGAACAGATCTTAAATGTTCTCACCACAAAGAGAAATGATAATTACACGACATGTTGGAGGTGTTAGCTAACACAATGGTGGTAATCATTTTGCATTATATGTGTGTACCAGGTGAATGTGTTGTACATCTTAAACTTACACGAAGTTATATGTCAGTTATACCTCAATAAAGCTGGTAAAAAAATCAGAAATAATTGACAACAAATTATAATAGCACACATGTGATTAGCTATTTTAGTTTTGTTAGTTATTGAAAAACCAACATTGCAGACCTGCAACATGTATTCAATTCCCTAATAACCTACTATTACTAGTAATATGTTCCTAAGGTAACTGCCATTAGAATCACATAAACTGGGTAAATAAAAGTAAAATAATCACTGTTTAATGAATGCTTTTTAAACTTAAAAATGTTGATTTTTATGTGCCTTTTTATAACATATTTTTCATTTTTCCACAGAACAGAAAATAAATTTATTACATATTGTTTTAAGGATTTTATTATTCAGTTTAAAAATAATTCTTCAGAAGTTATCATAGAGATTCTTGTATGATACATTATATATGCCTAGCAAATATTAGAGATTAACACTATTTTAGCTGTATTTAAAGGTTAGAAGAGTCATACATTTAATTATCATTTCTAACAATCATCTAGGTATGAAAAAATCATACTTTTATAATTAAATAGAATCTTGCATATCAGAAAACATAAGTATTTTACGAATTGGAAAAAAAGTGACATGTAGAGTTTCTAATAACCTAAAAAAATGAAAAAAGGCTAGAGACTCATTTAAAATTTTTCTCAACACTGGGAAAATATTCAAAAATATATAATAAAATAGCATTATTTATTTATACTTAGAAATATACCTCAATAAAAATACAGTTATTTATTTCCATATTTTAACAAGTGACAAGTCATAATTTCTGTCTCTGAATGATGAATATATTTATAGTTGTTGAATCAACTGATGTTCAAATAATCAAATATAGAATTTAAAATAAATACATTTATTTTATTTTTTTATTATTTATAAGACATGGAAATTACATGACATACCTGGAGCTATATAGCAAGGTTAAGGGTAAAGAGAGAGACCCCAGGTACCTAAGGTTCTGCTTTTATTGGGTTTGAGGATAGAGGCCTAGCTTCATGGGCTCACTCCTTATTGGTGAACTTAGAAGATAAGAGTGGGAATTCAAGCACAGGGAGAAGGAAAAAAAAAAAAAAAAGAACAAGTAGTGGCCCAGATGGTTAGTTACCAAAATCTCTAAAGCAAAGGTGCCTCAGCTGTGGAAAGGCTGGCTCTTTACCACATCTTGTGGCTGGCAATGTGTTTATTAAAGACAGTAGTCTGGGGAAGGGAGGGAAATCCAAAGGGGGAGAAATCAGAGAGGGAGACAAACCATGAAAGAATATGGACCCTGGAAACAATCTGAGGGTTTCAGAAGGGAGGGGGTTTGGGGGAGAGGGTAACAGGGGGATGGGTATTGAGGAGGGCACGTGCTGTGATGAGCACTGGGTGTTATACGTAACTAATCAATGAACGCTACATCAAAAACTAATGATGTACTATACATTGGCTAACAACAACATAATAATAATAGTAATAAACATGAAGGATATTCAACAGCTGCCTAAACAATCCTTTAACAAGAGCTCCTGCATGTAAGCATAATTCTCAGGGCCAAAGTTGAAAAGATTGTCCTGAGAAGAAAACTAAAAAGAGATAACTCAAAGGTAATAAAGAACAGAGTTATTATGAATAAGGAAAACGAACAAACAAAACAAGATAGTAGTCTTCGATGTAGATGTCTCTCTGAAATGGATGCTTAGCAATCAAAACTTCAGTCAGGCACTTGCATTACAGAAGGAAAAAAATAATTATCAAGGTTTACATTACAAAGAAGAAGAATAAGAGTTTCAAAAGCAGAAATTTTAAAAAGAAATAGAAGAGAGGACATGACTATATAAAAATTAGGAGAAAATTATCTCAACTGAAAACGGTTTCAAATCTGAAGGTGAAAAGTATCACTGAAATTCTAGAAGACTCATCAAAAACATACACACAAAAGAACAGACAGAAATCTCTAATTCAAAGGAAAATGAGAAAAATACAAGATTCTAGAGAAAATGTGAAGGTACCTCAAATATAATGCAATCAGACTGCAATCTGTTTTTAGTTGTTTTTGCAAAACCGGTACCTAGAAGACAGTGAAAGAAAATCATGACTTTTGTGGGAAATAGACTGCTTCTCAAGTCTAAAATCCTACAGCAAATATGGAGGATGGGAAGAGTAGAAACATTATTTCCCCCTAAATAGCCTGTTCTAAATAAAGTCAGATTTGAGAGGGTGTGTAAGGGGTGGGATACAGTGTCTTGGTGGGAGAACCAGTGCGACATAGTGGGGAAAACAGTGCATATCTTGTTTGTAAAGATGATAGAGAGTGTCCAAAAGATGATAGAAAGTGTCCAACTGTGAATAACTGGAACAGAAAGGTAATCATAAATGAAATGAGAAATTATATTAAAGCTTTCCAAAATAACAAAGAAAAAAAAACTAAATAGCTATTTCAAGAAGTGAAATGATGACCTGTGGAAACAATGACTAAAACAGCTTAAAAATATAACATTAGAAAAAATAGTATAGTTTTTAAATTATAAATCATCATATCAGTCATGTATTAAAAACTGTTGTTAAAATATAGAGGCTACCAAATTGTCCAAAAATAAAAATACAAAAATTATATGTATTTAACAAAATATACACATAAAATATTCATTTAAACACTTTTAGGGGCACCTGGGTGGCTCAGTCCGTTAAGCATCTGCTTTCAGCTCCAGCCATGATCCCGGGGTCCTGGGATTGAGCCCTGCATCAGGCTTCCTGCTCACAGAGAGTCTGCTTCTCCCTCTCCCTCTGACCCTCCCTTCTGCTTGTGCTCTTGCTTTCTTTCTCTCTCTCTCAAACGAATAAATAATAAATCTTTTTTAAAAAGTATTTTAAATAAAAATTTGTGGAAATTGATGCCAAATAAATTTTAAAAAGTGTAGTGGCAGTAATAATATTAGAACCATATGGAGTATGAGTTAAACTTGACATTGAATTGATAAGTATATTAAGAGAGTTTCAATTTGTAATAATCTATTTTTATGACAAAAAATTGATGTCAACTTTTTTTAAAAAGCAGAAAATATGAAACCACATTTATGATTGCAAGTAATTGAATTTCTAAGAATATTAAATGTTTAATAGATATAAAACACACTTTTAAAGTTGAAGAAATGAATAAAAAAGTCATTAATCTCTTAAGGATTACATGTTCAAATATATTTATATATGTATATTTATATATATATTCACATTAGTATATTAAGTTAAAAATGGACTAAGTATTCAGTCACAAATACCATAATCTTTATCATAGGTAATTCATGAGTTCCTAGAAAAAAAAGAATTACATAAATTGACCGATATCAAATGGATACTAGAAGATACTAATTAAAACAGACTGAAAGCTCATTAGAGATGTACATGTAAAAATTTACCAGGACCAGATGGCTCACAAGGGACAGCCATATAACCTTGAAAGAACTTATAATACCAAAACCATTTAAATTATTCCAAGACTAAGAAATAGATGAAATCCGTGAAATTTCTTAAAACAGTACATGACCAAAACCTTATATGTGTAATAAAATTCAAACTAAAAATCAAATTCTGCTATGAATATTGATGCAAAATTCTAAATAAAATAAAATCATTGTTAAAAATCCAGTGATAAAAATATAGTCTAATCAAAAATTTTTACTACTCATGTTTTACCATTAAAAATTATCAAAACAATCTATCATATTAAAATTTAAGGGAATGAATCATGTGTTTCTATCAATAGATGTTAAAAAGGCCTTTAATAAACCCTAGCATTGAAGGATAAATAAAACTTCAAGTAAAGTTAGCATATTATAGAGGATAACAACATCTAAGACAATCTACTAATGGGGAAAAATGTATCAAATTATAAAAATGATATAATTATAAATTTTATAAATTATAAAAAATATCAAATTATAAAAATGATATCATTTGGAAATAAGAATGATATGGTTAGGAGTTATGGCAAGAAACCTGGGAATCTGGAGACAAGTAAAATGAAAATAACCAAAATTCCTTAGCATGTAGTATATGATCCCTTTGGCATTTTTGTGGCATGTATATGTGTCTATACATATGTCATGAATATGTTACTAAAATCTTTCTGGAATTTTAAGAGTCTGTTTTTAGAGGGACAGCATTTGGTCTGCATGTTATATATAACTTGAAAGACAACCAGGTAAGGCCATTTATTCAACAGTACTTTCAGAGTGATCTTGTGAATGACTTACTGTTCTGGGTACAGGGATTACAATGATGATGTCATGGAGCTCTTGTTTAGGAAAGAATTCAAGCATGTAAGAATAGAATAAGTGCTACCACACAAGAATACCCGTGGCACAAGGTGTAGGGTCCTTTTATGCCCATATTTACTCACTGAGCAAAAAAGAATATTGAGCAAATAGGGTGAGATTTCCAGAATGTAATTGGTAGATACATTCCCAAACCTGGAAGTGACTGATTCTACAACTCTCTATTTCGCACAAGTGATAGGGTTGGCTTTTAAGAAAGTGCTAAAGGGCTGCTTAAGTGTCATTTTGTCTCACTCTTGTTTACTCCAATTTTGTAGAGTGTATATTCTGCCAGATACAATGCTGAACATTACTGGTTAAAATGGAAGATTAATTACTTTTAATTTTTTTTCCTTTTAGTAATATAGTTTTCTGCCAGAAAGACAAACCAGAAAGCAAACAAATAAATAAGCAACAAATTGATGACACAAACATTTATAATGATAAGAATTACGACGATGGCCATAGGATGGTGACAGGGACTTTTCTACTATGGGGATATTTAAGCTGAGAAGTGAAAGATGCTGTTATAGCCAAAGTAGTTGAGCATGCTTGAAAGGATACTTCAGAGAGAGGGCGCACATGCTCTATGGCAGGAAAGAGTTGTTCTTGATAAACTGAGAGACCAAGACATACAGAGTATAGTAATTAAGAGAAAGAGGAAAAGGTGAGATAGTAAAGATAGGAAGGGTATTAACTTATGCATGGCCTAACAGGCTTTTCCCCAAAAGGGCTCAAAGATTCAAGTTTTCACATCAAACACAATAAGCAATTAGAAGGAATTAGATTTATTAATTATATTTATATTTATTTATTCTATTTCTGATGGGTTTTTGACCACCTTAGACTTTCCAATGGTATAAGATCTCTGCATTTGAGTTCATAGAACAAACTGACCTAAAATTAAAATGTGGGTTTTTTTTTTTTTTTTGAGATGCCTTTGAGTCATCCAGTAAGAAATTGGTTATGTTAGGCCAAGGTCATGAATATAACCCTGTATATAAATGTAAACATGAATTTTTACTATAATCAATTTTTTTTTTCACCACTGGTTTTCAGCAATCCAGATACAGATAGAGCTAAGATAGGGAATTGGGATGCGATTTATTCACATGGTTGATTATAGAAAAATATTGTGGGAAATGTGCTACAATGGGCAAGAGATGAGATGAAGTAATGGACCACATAAGCATATAGTATAAACTAGAGTGAGAAGTCAGTGAAGTCAGGAAAAAATGCAAGTTGCGGTCAGGTGAAGTATAAATGTAATGAATACAAGTAAGGAGAATGATGGAACGTGGGAGTATGTGCTGTAAACATGGGATATTCAATTTATAGTCAGCTTTGGAGCATCCAAATGGTGAGAAAATCTATCATGGGCCATGAGAGTGCATTGATAAAATAGAATAAAGATGGATATTCCCCAAGATGGGAGTATAGAGAATATCAAGATTGCAGTGTCTCCAACAATGAATCTGAGGATTTGAAATAAGAAGGACACTTCTAGTGATAGGTAGCATAGTCTAAACCACAGAATCTACATCCAGACAGCCTGAATTGAATCTTGACTTCAGAACATACTGAATGGGTGACCTTGGAAAAATTATTTAACCCATTCTGTGCTTCAATTTTCCTATTTGTAAAATAGAGATAACAATAGTACGTATTGCATGCAGTTGCTCTGAGAATTATGGACTAATGAAAGGCACCTACAAGAGTTCCCAGAATACAAGAAACACTATAGAGTGTTAGATAGATATTAAAAAAAAAAAAAGCTTCAATGAAGGAGTTTGGGACGAGTGACTAGTCTGGCTGCCGCGCAGTGAACATGAGACCAGGTGTGCAATCTCTGAGTAGGCTAGGAAATATAGAAATATATAGGACTACAAGAAGCACCTTGATTCCTATTAAGAATGGGATAGGAGAGAAAGGGCATGAAGAGGACAAAAAAGAAAATACAGTGTTACAAAGCCAAGGGAGAAGAGCTTTCCAAGGAGGTAGGCTTTGCTTTTCATTTCAGCCTTGCTATGAGAAATCATAGAAGCACCTGTTCCAAAACTTATTTGTCCTCTTTGTTGTTAGAAGCTGCTCTAAGATTTGATGCCAAGTGCTACGGTTTTCAAGCTGCTGCTTCAATGAGTTATTTATTCCATTAGCTGTATTGTTAAATTTAAAACAAAGTTGTGTTTGAGAATATGCTACTCTGAAATACAAGCTACTTTAATATAGGTGAGCATGTGTATGTGTTACCAGTTACACTAGCTTCTCTGTTGACCCTCATCAAATAATACCGGACTTTATTTTGTTACCTAGGCAATAGATGAAACTAGAAGTAACATCCAGATGGAACGCTGGTATTTTTAAAGATGTAGTCACTTTGTTAAAAGGAAAAAAAAATAAAACAGAAAGACAGTTGTTGGCAATAAACTAGGGTGAGAAAGAAGGATACTGGGATTTTTAAAAAAATAGATTCAGAGCTATATCTTGTGGTATGATATGGTACCTAGATGTCTGTGCACTCGCAAGGTACAACAGAAGAGAAAACAATGGTTAATTGGGGTATAGATTTGGGAAATTTGTAGAAATTAATACATTGGCAATACTAAGCTGAGTCGCAGGAACCGTTACTATTTACTAGAAGAAGCATATTACTCTGTTAACAGCACTGTGCAGTAATTAGATCATTACTGTTGCACACAGAAGACTATTTCAAGATGAATGCAACATCCTATGTTATCTAGTTCTACTTAAAATGTTGATTAAGATGAGATGGATGTGTAATGGAATATTACTCAGCCATAAAAAAAGAACGAAATCTTGCCATTTGCCACAATGTAGATGTAGCTAGGGAATATTATGCTAAGCGAAATAAGTCAGAGAAAGACAAATACCATATGATTTCACTCATATGTGGAATTTAAGGGATGTAACAGATGAACATAGGGGTATAAAAGAAGAGAGAGGCAAACCATAAAACAGACTCTTAACTATAGGGAACAACCTGAGGGTTGCTGGAGGGGAAGGGGGGTGGTGGGTTAACTATGTGATGGGGATTAAGGAGTGCACTTGTGGTAGGTACCAGGTGATGTATGGAAGTGATGAATCACTAAATTCTGCATCTGAAACTAATATTACACTGTATGTTAACTAACTGGAATTTAAAATTGTGAAACTAAATAAAAATTAAAATTAAAAAAAATTTAAAAAAAGATGAGATGGAAGAGTATCCATTGAAGTTTATAATACAGTAGAAACATCCTTGCTACTAAATTTTGATCTTCAAAATGTGTTCTGTAATTTTTAGACCATTGTTCATTTTAAATCCTAGTATTTGCAAGTGTGAAGGAACCACCTAAGGGTGAGGATCACTGGGTATTGGTGATATGTCCAGAGATGTAATTTCTTCCTACCTGCTTAGATTTATTCAAGAATGAATACTAGTTTGGTATAATTGACTAAACATATCATTATTAGGGACTTATAGGAAGAAAGCATATAGAGAGAAGCTGAATTATTTTTTCTTCCAACTTGATTTAGCCATAGGCCTCAAGTTTTATAGTAACTATTTCCTTCAGTCTCTTAGATGATAAGCTTTGGTTTCTCCTGTTCCATTTAAAATAAAAATTAAACCTTTTGTGCCATTCCGCTATAGGAATAGACTGAGAATGACTTGTGTCTGAAATATGCAGGAGCATTTAATAGAGATCTACTGGAACTCTTAAAAATCTTTTATTAAAGTATCTTTCAGTAACAAGGTTTGTAAGAATTGATATACGTTACATATATGAACCTTGAAAATATTATGCTAAGTGAAAGAAGCCAGTCACAAAAATACCACATATGGTATGATACATTTATATGAAATATCCAGGGTTTCCTTTTGGGGTAATGAAAATATCTTCAAATTAAAATATTTGCATAACTCTATGAAAATACTTAAAAAACTGATTTGTGTACTTTAAAGGGATGAATTTTATAGAATGTGAATTATATCTCAAAGCTCTCATTAAAAATTAAACCCACTTCAACAGATGAATGGATAGAGAAGATGGGGTCCATATATACAATGGAATATTACTCAGCCATCAGAAAGGATGAATACCTACCATTTGCATCAACATGGATGGGACTGGAGGGTATTATGCTAAGTGAAATAAGTCAAGCAGAGAAAGACAATTATCATATGATTTCACTCATATGTAGAATATAAGGAATAGCACACAGGACTACAGAGGAAAGGAGGGAAGACTGAATGGGAGGAAATCAGAGAGAGAGAGACAAACCATAGAAACTCTCGACTCTCGGAAACAAACTGAGGGTTACAGAAGGGAGGAGGGTAGGGGAATGGGGTAACTGGGTGATGGGTATTAAGGATAGCAAGTGATGTGATGAGCACTAGGTGTTATACGCAACTAAAGAATTGTTGAACACTACATCAAAAACTAATGATGTACTATATGTTGGCTAATTGAACATAATAAAAAAATTAAAACCACTAACCAAGATTGACCTTATTAATATCATATTTATATATTTATAGCCAGTGTCCAAAATGACTTTTTGTTTGATTTTTCTCTGCTTTAAAAATATTTTTGTAATGTCAGAGAAAAATCTGCTTTGGATGGAGTAAACAGGCAAGGAAGACTTTATTGAAGACATTTCAATAAGGGAGAGAGTTTGAAATCAACTCCACTGCATCAAAAGGGCAGGAGAGATTTTAAGGACTGGGGTGAGCTAATGAAAAGTACTGGAGGATGTTAGGGAGAAAAAGGCAGTGTGATGAGGTCATCTGTGTTCTTATTGGTCATATTTATCTTTGTTGATCTGCAAGTAAAGTTTATTCTCTGGTTGCTTTTATTTATTTATTTTTTTTAAGTTTCAAAATGTTGCCATGTTTTTTACAAATTTTTATTTAAATTCTAGTTAGTTAACATATAATGTTATATTAGTTTCAGGAATAGAATTTAGTGATTCATCGCTTACATATAGCACCCAGTGCTCAATACAACAAGTGCCCTCCTTAATAAGCATCACTCTTTTAGCCCATCACCCACACACCTCCCCTCCATCAACCCTCAGTATGTTCTCTATAGTTAAGAGTCTCTTATGGTTTGCTTTCCTCTCTTTTTTTCCCCATAACCCTTATGTTCATATGTTTTGTTCCTTAGATTCCAAATATGAGTGAAATCATATGATATTTATCTTTCTCTGACTTGTTTTGCTTAGCATATTACACTCTAGCTCCATCCATGTCATTGCAAATAGCAAGATTTCATTCTTTTTGAGAGCTGAGTGATATGCCGTTCTGTATTTATACCACCACTCCTTTATCAAGAAGGTCAAGAAGTTGCTGCTTGTGTTTTCTTATAGGATTTTGATGGGTTCCTGTCTTGCATTTATATCTTCCATCCATTTTGAATTTATATCTGTGCATGGTGTAAGAAGGTGGTCCAGTTTCATTGTTCTGCATGTTACTGTCCAGTTTTCCCAACACCATTGGTTGTTGAAAAAAAGAGAGTCTCTTTTCTACTATTCTTTCCTTGCTATTTCTGCTATTCTTTCCTGCTTTGTTGAACATTAGTTGACCATATAGTTGAGGGTCCATTTATGGGTTTTCTATTCTGTTCCACTGATCTGTGTGTCTGTTTCTGTGCCAGCACCATACTGTCTTGAGGACTACAGCTTTGTAATATAACTTGAAGTCTGGAATTGTGATGCCTCCAGCTTTGCTTTTCCTTTTCAAGATTGCTTTGGCTATTCAGGGTGTTTTGTGGTTCCATACAAGTTAGAATTGTTAGTTCTAGCTCTGTGAAAAATGCTGGTGGTATTTTGATAAGGATTGCATTGCATGTGTAGATTGCTTTGGGTGGTATAGACATGTTGACAATATTTGTTCATCCAGTCCGTGAGTATGGATTTTTTTTTCCATTTCTTTGTGTCATCTTCAATTTCTTTCATAAGTGTTCTATAGTTTTCAGAGTACAGATCTTTTTTTTTTTTTAAAGATTTTATTTATTTATTTGACAGAGAGAGAGACAGCGAGAGAGGGAACACAAGCAGGGGGAGTGGGAGAGGGAGAAGCAGGCTTCCTGCTGAGCAGGGAGCCCAATGCGGGGCTCAACCTGAGCCAAAGGCAGACACTTAACGACTGAGCCTCCCAGGCGCCCCCAGAGTACAGATATTTCCATCTCTTTGGTTAGGTATATTCCTAGGTATCTTATAGTTTTGTGGTTTTTTTGTGTGCAATCGCAAATGGGATGAATTCCTTGATTTCTCTTTCTGCTACTTCATTATTGCTGTATAGAAATGCAACAGATTTCTCTATGTTGATTTTGTATCCTGCAACTTTACTGAATTCATGTATCAGTTCTAATAATTTTTTTTGGAATCTTTGGGTTTTCTACATAGAGTATCATGTTGTCTGTGAAAAGTCAAAGTTTGACTTTCTTGCTGATTTGGATGCCTTTTATTTCTTTTTGTTGCCTGATTGCTGAGGTGAGGATTTCTAGTACTATCTTAAATAACAATGGTGAGAGTGGATATCCCTGTCCTGTTCTTGACTGTAGAGGAAAAGCTCTCAGTTTTTCCCCACTGAGGATAATATTAGCTGCAGGTCTTTCATATATGGCCCTTATTTTGTTGAGGTATGTTCTCTCTATCCCTACTTTATTGAGGGTTTTCATCAAGAATGCATGCTGTATTTTGTTAAATGCTTTTTATGCAACTATTGAAATGATCATATGGTTCTTATCCTTTCTTTTATTAATGTGGTGTATCATGTTGATTGATTTGCAAATACTAAACCACCCTTTCAACAAAGGAATAAGTTCCACTTGATTGTGGTGAATGATTCTTTTAAGGTACTATTGGATTCGATCTGTTACTGTTTTTTGAGAATTGTTCCATCCATGTTCATCAAGGATATTGGTCTGTAATTCTCCTTTTTAGTGGGGTTTTTGGAATCAAGGTAATGTTCAGCCTCATAGAATGAGTTTGGGAGTTTTCCTTCCGTTTCTATCTTTTGGAACCGTTTGAGAAGAATAGGTATTAACTCTTCTTTAAATGTCTGGTAGGATTCCCCTGGGAAGCCATCTGGCCCTGGACTTACATTTGTGGGGAGATTTTTGATTACTGATTCAATGTCTTTGCTGGTTATGGGTCTATTCAAATTTTCTATTTCTTCCTGTTTCGGTTTTGGTAGTTTATATGTTTCTAGGAATTTATCCATTTCTTCCAGATTTCCCAATTTGTTGGCATATAATTTTGCATAATATTCTCTTATAACTAGTAGCTGGCCGGTTAGCTCAGTTGGTTAGAGTGTGGTGCTAATATTCTCTTATAACTGTTTGTATTTCTGTGGTGTGGGTTGTGATCTCTCCTCTCCCATTCATTATTTTATTTATTTGGGTCTTTTCTCTTTTCTTTTTGATAAGTCTTGCTAGAGGTTTAAGAATTTTATTAATTCTTTCAAAGCACCAGCTCTTAGTCTTTTGATCTGTTCTACTGTCTTTTTGTTTGTTACTATATGATTTATTTCTGCTCAAATCTTTATTATTTTCCTTCTTCTGCTGGCTTTAGGCTTTATTTGCTGTTCCTTTTCTAGCTCCTTTAGGTGTAAGGTTAGCTTATATATTTGAGACTTTTCTTGCTTCTTGAGGTAGGCCTGTATTGCTATGTACTTCCCTCTTCTGACCGTGTTTGCTGCATCCCAAAGGTTCTGGGCTGATATGTTTTCATTTTCATTTATTCCCATGTATTTTTTTTTAATTTCTTAATTTCCTGGTTGAACCATGCAATCATAAGTAGGATGTTCTTTAACCTCCATGTATTTGTGGTCTTTCCAAATGTTTTCTTGTGGTTGACTTCAAGTTTCATAGTCTTGTGGACTGAAAATATGCATGATATGATCTTAATCTTTTTGTACTGACAGAGGCCTGATTTGTGACCCAGTATGTGATCTTTTTTGAAGAATGTTCCACATGTACTTGAAAAGAATGTGTATTCTGCTGCTTTAGGATGAAATATTCTGAATATATTTGTTAAGTCAATCTGGTCCAGTGTGTCATTCAAAGCCATTGTTTCCTTGTTGATTTTCTGTTTAGATGATCTGTCCATTGCTATAAGTGGGTTGTTAATGTCCCCTACTGTTATTGTATTATTATCAAAGAGTTCCTTTATGTTTGTTATTAATTATTTTTATATATTTGGGTGCTTCCAAGTTGGGGGGCATAAATATTCACAATTGTTAGAACTTCTTGTTGGATAGACCACTTATTATAATGTAGTGCCCTTCTTCATATCTTATTACAGTCTTTGGTTTAAAATCTAGTTTGTCTGATATAAGTATGAGTACTCCAGCTTTCTTTTGATGTTCATTAGCATGATAAATAGTTCTCCCTTCCCTTACTTTCAATCTACAGGTGTATTTAGGTCTAAAATGAGTCTTTTGTTTTATATATATAGTGTGCCTTGTTTTTCATTCTTTCCGATGCCCTGTGTCTTTTGATTGGAGCATTTAGTCCATTTACATTCAGAGTGATTATTGATAGATATGAATTTACTTCCCTTGTGTTACCCGTAAAGTTGTTGTTTCTGGAGATTTTCTCTGTTCTTTTGTAGTCTTGCTGCTTTTGGTCTTGCTTTCCCACTGAAAGAGTCCTCTTTAATATTTCTTGCAGGGCTGGTGTAGTGGTCACAAACTCCTTTAGTGTTTTGTTTTGGTTTTTGTTTTGTTTGTTTTTGTTTTGTCTTGGAAACTCTTTAGCTCTCCTTCTATTCTGAGTGGAAGGCTTGCTGGATAAAATATTCTTGCCTGCATATTTTTCCCCTTCAGCACATATCATATGAACATATCATGCCACTATTTTCTGGCCTGCCAGGTTTCTGTGGAAAGATCTGCTGCTAACCTCTTTTGTCTTTCCTTGTAGGTTAGAGATGTCTTTTCCTTTGCTGTTTTCAGGAGCCCTTCCTTATCTCTGTATTTTGCAAAATTTACTACTTTATATATTGGTGTTGGCCAGCTTTTGTCAGTTTTGTTGGGAGTTTTCTGTGCCTCCTGGATTTGGATGTCTGTTTCTTTCCCCAAATTAGGGAAGTTTTCAGCTCTAATTTCCTCAAATAAACCTTCTGCTGCTGCTGCTGCTGCTGCTGCTGCTGCTGCTTCTTCTTCTTCTTCTTCTTCGTCGTCGTCGTCTTAGTCTTCTTTTCTTCTTCTGGGACTCTTATGATATGACTGTTATTATGCTTTATGGAGTCACTGAGTTCCCTAAGTCTATATTGGTGATCTAATATTTTTCTTTCCCTCTTCTTTCAGCTTCACTATTTTCCATAATTGTATCTTCTTCTTTTTTTTTTTTTTTAAACCAGATCTCTGCACCAGGATTTGGCCTCTTTTTTTTTTTTTTTTAAGATTTTATTTATTTATCTGAGACAGAGAGAATGAGAGAGAGAGAGCACATGAGATGGGGGAGGGTCAGAGGGAGAAGCAGACTCCCCGCCGAGCAGGGAGCCCGATGCGGGACTCGATCCAGGGACTCCAGGATCATGACCTGAGCTGAAGGCAGTCGCTTAACCACCTGAGCCACCCAGGCGCCCCCCATAATTGTATCTTCTATATCACTTATTTGTTCCTGTGCTTCTTCCATCCTGTGGTCATTCCATCAGTCAGTTTTGCATCTCAGTTATAGCATTTTTTTTTTTTTTTTCGGCCTGAGTGATTTTTAGGTCTTTTTCTCTGTGGTAAGGGTCTCTCTCGTTTTTTCTATGTTTTTCTTAAGCCCAGCTAGTATCCATACAATTGTTGTTTTAATTTCTGGTTCAGGCATATTACTTATATCTATTTTGATTAGCTCCCTGTTTGTGACTCCTTCTTGTTCTTTCTTTTTAGGATTAATTGCTCCCTCTTTGCATTTTGTCTAGATATCTGTCTTTTGTGTGTTAGGAAAGCCTGTGTCTGGTCCTATTTCTACTACAGGTAAAGCTTTGGAGCATTCTACGATCAGTAGACCTGGTTCATACAGGGGGTTTGTGCTGGTCTTCTGGGGGCAGGGCCTGCTGCTGTTCTGGCTTTTAATCACACTTGACCTATTAAAAAAGGCACTATAAGGGTGCCTGGGTGGCTCAGTAGGTTAAGCATCTGCCTTCGGCTCAGGTCATGTTCTCAGGGTCCTGGGATCAAGCCCCACATTGGGCTCCCTGCTCAGCGGGGAGTCTCTTCTCTTTCTCTCTCTGCCTCTCCACCCTCTCATGCTCTCTCTCTTACTCACTCTGCTTCAATTAAATAAATAAAATCTTTTAAAAAATTAAAAAAAATTTAAAATTTAAAAAGCACCTATAAAGCCCAGATGGGTAGGGCTTGGTGTAAGTGATTCAAGCCTCCACTGTGGGTGCCGTTTCACTTACTGAAGTCCATCTATTGATGGGAGGGATGAAAAATGGTGTTGGCCTTCTCTCTTCCCTGGAAAGGGGAGTTCATGCCTGCCACTATTCAGGAGACCCTCACAGAAGAGCAAACAATCTCCCCTCTTGGGTCCCAGGCTTCTGTTAGATCCCAGCCTTCACTCTCTGCTTTGGCATGGTGCACCCACCCAGCTCCTGTGTTTTATTTCAGGTGAGCAGCTGGGTTTCAAAACTCCAAGTTTTAAGGAGCTGGCATAGTGTGGACCCACGCTGATCCACTGGGGAGGGTCTTGCTGTGGCTGGTACCAGTTTGTCCTAGAAAAGCAGTCATACAACTGCCCAGGGGTTTGGATTTTATGATACACTGTTGCAAAAAGCTCTGGCTGCTTTTAAGATTACCTACTTATAGCTGTTATTCCAGTTCCTCCACACTTCTTATGCTTGGGTGTTAGTGCATTTTTTTGGATCTATAAAGTTAGAGATTCTATTTGAGAGAAAAAAAGCCATTTAGCTTAGAGTTGCCTCATAGCTCACTGATACTCTGTTCTTTTTTGATATTGTTATTCTTTTATATTTTGTATTATTTCTTTCTGTATTTTATTTTATATAATCTTACTGCTATTTCTTCATGTTCACTAAACTGAGACCTTTCCTTTTGCCTTTCTATTATTAATTTCCACTTTGATAACATTATGAGCAGATAAACATACTGTGTATGATTCCATTTCTTAGAAATTTCAAGGTTTGTTTTATGAATCAGGACAGCATCTATTTTTATATATGTTCCATGGGCACTTGAAAAAATGTGTATTCTGCTGTTGTTGGGTGGAATGTTCTATAAATGTCAGTTCCTATTGTTTGATGGTTTTGATGAGTTATTATATACCTTGCCAATTTTTACCTAGTTTTTCTGGCAGTTTCTGAGAGATGGATGCTGAAGCCTGCACATAAAATTGTGGATTTCTCCTATAAGATCTATCAGTTTTGTTTCACATGTTATCTTGTTTGGTGCACACAATTTGAGTTTGCTTTCCCTTTTTGGATGTTGACCTATTTATTGTAATTCATATCAATATATCCACACGCTTGTTTATTTTGATTATATTTTACACAATACACATTACCATTCTTCTAATTTCAATCTGTTAATATCACTATATATGAAATTAATTTATTATGGACATTATATTGTTGGGGCATTTTTTTAAATCAATTCTACCAATTCCTGTCTTTTTTGTTTGTTTGTTTTTATTTAAATTCCAGTTAGTTAACATACATTGTAATGTTAGTTTCAGGTGTAGAATTTAGTGATTCATCACTTACATACAACACCCAGTGCTCATCTCAACAAGTTCCCTCCTTAATATCCATCACCCACGTAACCCATCCTCCCACCCATCTCCCCTCCAGCAACTCTGTCTTTAAATTGGTCTTCATATGTCAGGGCAGATGATGGTTTGTGAATGAGATATTTTGAAATCTAATTTTTTTTTAATTGGAGGTTTTGTTGTGTTGTGTTTCTTAGTCTATTTTCTTTGAACTTAACAACTTCAGTACCCAATTTCCTAGAACAAATTTTAGTTCTGCATGTTCAGTTCTTATATATAAAATTTTTGAGCTTAAATAAATATGTGTTTATCTTGAGTACCTTAAATAAAAAGGTATTGTATCTATCTTTCAGTGTTTTATGCAAGAATGGAGTACTACCAATCTCTGTCATTTTACCTAGATTAAATCTACAATGGTAACCACAATCTAATTTGGAAAAAGAATAAGTGTCTTTCCATCAGAAGTTAATCAAATCTATTTTATATATACATGGGATACTGTTTTCCATTTCTTTTAGCTCATTTTTATCATCATCAACATCAGCATCAGCATCATCAGCATCATCAAAGGGTTTAGTATCTCTTAATGTTAAAAATTAGCAAATTGAAACAAAGTCCACAATGTGGACAATGTGAGTCCACATTGCCGTCCCAAGAACCTCGCTCTCTCCTATTACCTTCAGAGCCAAAACTTGTGTGTGTGTGTGTGTGTGTGTGTATGTAACATTTACATATACTTTTTATTGTGTCTCACTTTGTACTAGGTATTACTTTGTCTTTGTTAAAATACTCTCATTTCCTAATTTCTGAATCACTAATAATTCTGAGTCACCAATAATCCCACCTTGGTAGACACCTCTTCTCAGTATCCTTCTGAAGCACCTCCTTTTCTACTTGAACTGCATATTTTTTTTCTTTTTTTTAAGAGATTTTATTTATTTATTTGACAGATAGATAGAGAGCACAAGTAGGCAGAGTGGCAGGCAGAGGGAGAGGGAGAAGCAGGCTCTCCGCTGAGCAGGGAGCCAGATGCAGGGCTCAATCCCAGGACCCCAGGATCATGACCTGAGCCGAAGGCAGCCACCCAACCAACTGAGCCACCCAGGCGCCCCTGCATATTTTTTTTTCAAAGTGTAACGTGCATTTTGTTCTATTATTATACTTTCTCCCTAAATTAGGAAAATTGAAATTTCATCTTCAAATATTAAATTTTCTTTATCAATTCCTAAATGTAAATCTTCATTTGCAAATTGTATCTAAATTGACATATCCAAATAGGAATTCTGTTTCTTCCCTGAATTTGCATCCTCCAAATTACTAACCAATCTCCATCACATAAAATGGTCAGGTCACACACACAGATTTTAAATTCTTTTTAATTAAAAAATACAAAAATCATTCTTGATTACTGCTTTCATTCACTCTCCTCTTATACTCGATACAGTAGTATTTCGTATTGATTATTCACCTAAAATATATGGATAATCCAACATCTTTTCATATGTTTATCTCCATCCCCTTAGTTCTGGCAATTATGTTACATTACTGGAATCTTAAAGGCACATCTTCCCAGATATCTCTGCTTTTCTGTTACCCCACCTCCATAAGTATTCTTCCCACAGCATCAAAAGTGCCCTTAAAATGGCATTGACTTCTGAAAATACTTAACAATTTTATTTCACTTAGGAAAACAAATCTATACTTATTCTTAATTGTCAATATATGCATCAGACATTGGGGGTAAGTAAAATGAGTGAAGGTGGTCAAAAGGTACAAACTTCAAGTTACACATAAGTCTGGGGATGTAATATACGTACAGCATGGTGACTGTAGTTAATAATACTGTATTGTATATTTGAAAGTTGCCAGAAGAGTAGATCTTAAAAGTTTTCACCCCGGGGCGCCTGGGTGGCTCAGTTGGTTAAGCGACTGCCTTCGGCTCAGGTCATGATCCTGGAGTCCCGGGATCGAGTCCCGCATCGGACTCCCTGCTCGGCGGGGAGTCTGCTTCTCCCTCTGACCCTCCCAACCCTCCCCCCTCTCATGTGCTCTCTCTCTCAGTCTCTCTCTCTCAAATAAATAAAGAAAATCTTTAAAAAAAAAAAAAGTTTTCACCCCAAGAAAAAAATGTAATTATGGATCTTGGCTAGACGTTGTGGTGATCATCTTACCATGTGTATATATATGAAATAATTATGTTCTACATCTGAAACTAGTATGTTATATTTTAATTATATCTCAATAAGAACCCCCAAAGCCACTGCTATGCAGTAGACTACTGAGTTCATACTTTGAAAAATTTGTAATGATGAGGGCAAAAGCTCAAGGTATACTTATTACATAAAATTTACTATAAGACTACATTATCATGATCCTAACTAGATAAAAATATTTATGTAAATATCCAGTGGTGGAGTGAGTAATGATTGTGCTTTCTCCATGACTAAATGGACTAAGAATAATTTACATAAATGTCAGGTATGTACTGACAAACCAGAAAGTGCAGGTTGGACTGACTGCTTAAATTGGAATTTCTAATATATTTTTAGGGTTGTGCCAAAGAGTTGTTGTGAACAGGTTTAAGGAGTTTGTAGACTACATTACACTCTTTTTTTTTTTTCTAATGCTAGTGTAAAAACTACAGTAAAAATGTATATAATCAGACACTGTATTGTACTAGTGTTAATTTTAATAATCAAATCTGATATGTTCTCTATCTCATGTAATTTTCAATATAGAGTGAAATACACCTACTAAAAATACTATTTTTTCTTATATTTAGCAATACTGATTGTAAAATTCACAATTGATTTAATACCAGAAAAAATAAAATACATCTTAATTGCTTTTCATTTATTTTGTTGTTTTTAATCAAAATCATCATACACTTGTCCAAAAGATTATGTACTTTGTTCTTTTTAAGTATCACGATTATATTTTGATTTGAAGAGTTCTTAACCTTCTATGTTACTACATTTTCAAAGTCAAATAGGATCCACATGGATTATAAAATGCCTTTTATAATCCAGTTCACAGTTTTAATCACTTTAGAGTCTTTAGATTGACAATAAGATATTGAGGGCTGTCATAGATCTTAAATTCTTATGCATTTAAAATATTGTTATTGCTCTTCCCTAAATAATTATTTAATGAACTTATATTTAAACAAAGGCATTTAACAAACAGAATTTCTGACATGTTGAAGCTCCCTTGGTACCCAAATTATATTCTTTCACAATATGTAAATGATGCACACACAATGTTAAAATATTTTGCACTTTATTCTATTCTCAATTAAATTTTCTTACATTGACAATCAGCCTTCTATTGTATGTACCAATCAATTGTTCTAATAAAACATTGCCAAGATCATTTTTTTAAACTACCAAGCAAAATTTAGGACTCAACTTAAATTGAAACTCCATTGTATGCTATATCAAAAAACCAAAACATAAGAAGCTGAATTTTCCACGTATGGCTGAGTATTCTTTGAGCAGTCAGTGACAACTCTATCTCAGCATACTCCTCTGACTGGAAATTAGAAAGTTATTTTTCACATTTATCATTAAGTGCATTCCATTTCAAAAATTCGAACTATGAAACAAGTCTATATTATTATCAAGGAACTATTATATTTAAAATGTGACCAGTGTTGCTAAAGATGTGTGTAAGCTGCTATAGAAATGCATATCCAGTTTAAAATTATATGATCTAAAGTCCATGTTGTCTACTCTATAGCATTAGCACTTAGAACCTTAAAAAAATTAAAGTTATAATTAAATAGAATTTTAATATCATTCCTTAGCATGAAGTGAAAGAAAATTATAAAACCAGTCATGGGTTAGTATTAATTTTCTTAACAAATGACATAAGTTAACACAAACAGCACATTCAAACATGGATACTCATGATGTACTCAAATAAATTAAAAGTCTTATAATTATTTTTTTTAAAGATTTTATTTATATATTTGAGAAAAAGAGAGAGCACGAGAGCAGGGTGAGGGGCAGAGGGAGAACCAGACTCCCCACTAGCAAGGAGTCCGACATGGGGCTCAATCCCAGGACTCTGGGATTATGACCTGAGCCGAAGGCAGATGCTTAACCAACTGAGCCACCCAAGTGCCCAAAAGTCTTGTAATTATGAGCCCATATCTAAACATGTTTTTTAACTTATAGAGACAGAGATGTTTATTTGTTTTTGTTCTGTTTTGTGCTTTCTTACTATTATTATACTTGCTACTAATTATTTAGAGTTTAGTAAGTTCCAAGTTCTATGTGCATGTTTTCATTCTAAAAAGAATGGTTAAGCAAAGGCCCACTTTACAGAAGGTGAATTAAGGATTAAAGTGGTTAAGTTCCTTCCCCAAAGGCACACTGCTAGAAATTGATATACCTAAATTCAAGGACGTGTCTGTTACCTATTTTCAAGTCGGTACAGTTTTATTGATATCATAGGTGTCCAAGTTTGACCCTGCACAACCCTTCTGTGTGTATGATTAATATGGCAAAATATAAAAATTTTATGATCATTTATATATTTGTCCATATTATTAACTTACCTAATATATTGTTGGACACTATATGTTTTCTTATTATAAAGGTGAAACAAAATACTATTTACCAAATGTTTGAAATTTTAAATACTCAAAACAATGTGAATGGATTTAATATATTTTAATACATGAATATTATGTAGAAAGACATGCTAAATTTACCTAGACTCAACTATATCATGCAAAACTAAAGCATAAATTTTTACTTCATATCAAGCCATTATGAACTATCTACAAGGATATGATTGAATTATCATTTAAGATAATTTACATATTTAAGAAACATATTGAATGCATGAAAGTATCTTTCCTCAGTCAGATCTATATGATAGATCTAGTAGATACAGATTATCTAATTTAATTTATGATACATAAAAAGTGCTAAAAGCATGCTAGAATAATTTCTTTTCCCTCTGAGTCATTATATTTCATACGAAATACTTCTCACAAAACATAATAACCTATATTAAAGTTATTTATCTTGTATCTTAACATCATTTACAAGAAGTGTTGCTATATAGTGTTCTTTATAGAGTGTTTATAAAGTGAGATTCACACTTAATATATGTAATTCCACTATAGATAGATAGATAATAGATAGATAGATATATGATATATATAGACATGATTGGGTAGCATGGAAAGGTTATATCAGTAATTTAAATTATATTGTGTTAGTATAAATGCACAATAAAGTGTAGATATAGATTTAAATCACATGCATGGGCTATCCTGATCAATATGTTCATGGTAATTAATACGATATTAGTAGTTCTTGAAAGTCTGTGATGACAAATAGTTTCAATGTTTTTTCCAGTATTTTAACATATAAAATATTATAATAAGCATAATGAAATATCTTTCCGTTTTATATATTACATCGTTTATTTCTTAAACAATTTTGAAATAGTCTTTAAAGAAAATAGAAAATGAATTAAGACTTACATAAAATTAAACTGAACCACTTTCTTACACCATACACAAAAATAAATTCAAAATGAATTAAAGAGGGGCGCCTGGATGGTTCAGATGGTTAAGCGTCTGCCTTCAGTTCAGGTCATGATCCCAGGGTCCTGAGATCAGGCCCCACATCAGGCTCCTGGCTCAGCGGGGAGCCTGCTTCTCCCTCTCCCTCTGCCTCTCTCCCTGCTCATGCTCTCTCTCTCTCTCTCTGTATCTCTGTGTCTCAAATGAATAAATAAAATCTTTTAAAAAATGAATTAAAGACCTTAATATGAGACCTGAAACCATAAAAATTGTAAAGGAGAAAACAGACAGTAGTTTATTTGACATAGGCCATAGCAACTTTCTTCTAGACATGTCTCCTGAGGCAAGGGAAACAAAAGCAAAAATAAATTATTGGGACTTCATCAAAATAAAAAGCTTCTTCACAATGAAGGAAACAATCAACAAAACTAAAAGACAACCTTCGGAATGGGAGAAGAAATTTTCAAGTGACATATCTGATAAAGAGTTACTATCCAAAATCTATAAGGAGCTTATAAAACTCAACACCAAAAAAACAAATAATCCAGTTAAGAAATGGGCAGAAGACATGAATAGACATTTTTCCAAAGAAAACGTCCAGATGCTTAACAGACATGAAAAGATGCTCAACATCATTTATCATCAGGGAAATGCAAATTAAAACTACAATGAGATATCACCTCCCACCTGTCAGAATGGCTAAAATTAGCAACACAGGAAACAACAGGTGTTGTTTCTCCACAAGGCTGCGGAGAAAGGAGAACCCTCTTTCACTGTTGGTGGGAATGCAAACTGGTGCAGCCACTCTGGAAAACAGTATGGAGTTTCCTCAAAAAGTTAAAAACAGAACTACCCTAAAACCCAGCAACTGGACTAATAAGTATTTACCCAAAGGATACAAAAATACGAATTTGAAGGGATACAAGCACTCCAATATTTATAACAGCATTATCAACAATAGCCAAACTATGGAAAGAACACAAATGTCCATCAATTGATGAATGGATAAAAAGGTGGTGTACACACACACACACACACACAGAAACACACACACACAATGGAATACTACTTAGGCATAAAAAAGAATGAAAGCTTGCCATTTGCAGTGACGTGGGTGGAGCTAGAGAGCATTATGCTTTGTGAAGTCAGTCAGAGAAAGAAAAATACCATATAATTTCATTCATGTGTGGAATTTAAGAAATACAACAAACTAGCAGGGGGAAAAAAGAGAGAGGCAGACTAAGAAACAGATTCTTAACTATACAGAACAAACTGATGGTTACCAGAGGGGAGGTGAGTGTGGGGATGGGTTAAATAAGGTGATGGGGGTTAAGGAGTGTACTTGTTGTGATGAGCACAAGGTGTATGTGTCGAATCACTAAATTCTATACCTGGAACTAATATTACACTGTATATTAACTAACTGGAATTAAAATTAAAACTACCCCCACAAAGAAAGCAAACATTTTTCAAGTAGTACTATAAGATAATGAACTACTCAAGCCAGAAATATCCTTCAAAATTATATTATTTCTTTTCCTAACATCATTAGAAATATTTCATTTACTAAAATGATTACTTGTACATTTTTTAATATGTGCATTCTGAAATTATAACTTTCATATTCATATATATGGCATATATATATTTCATATATATTTCATGATGTAAAACTTCAGGATGGTAGTACATTTCTGTTTTTGTTTCTTAGGGACTGAGTCATCTGTGTGTCTTTAAATGAATACAAGATATTTTCTATTTTCTTCTATTGCTTGCTACTACTTAACCAGTTAGAAAACAGTGAATCCAGTGGTAATCAACTCAGTACAAAATTACTCTCACAGTATAATTTCACTAGATGTTATGTGGTAATTACCACTGTAACATCAACATTATGGCAGGGAGAATTTACTTTTCCTATTGGCCCTAGATCATGATGACCCCTTATAATACTTTCTTGTGTATGAAGGAGGCTATTTTCATGATTTGACATTTATGCCAAATATAAGAAATAAGCAGTTTAAAGTAGAAAGCAATTTAATTTCTACAAAATCACTGAGACTGGAATTACACTGAATTAAGGTCATTGATTGATAAATATAGCTTGGAAAGTACATGTTTTTTTGAACAGGAATTTAACCTTCAGTTTACAAAGCACAGAATTATAAATATACTTTTTAATCTCAGATAGAGGGGACTAGAGTTACAGATAAGCTATAGGTGAGTTTATTCTTATCATTATAAATTCTACCAACCATTTGCTGCTTATAAGAAAGAAGCAAGGTACCAAAATATTCTTACTAAATCTGTTATATGACTTCAAGCCAATTTTTGAAAGAATTTTTTTTTTAGGATTTATTTCTTTGAAAGAGAGACAGTGCAGTGGGGAGGGACAGAGTGAGAGAGGAAATCTCTTCTGATCCTTCTGGATCATATTTTCCACCATTTGTGTTATATATCTATACCTTCAGGGCTGATTAAATGATTTCCCTCCATTTTTTCTATCTCTTTGCAGCCTGTGTCTTAATGTCCTTGCTTAGAGTTGCTAAGATTGCTTCTTCCCTATTTCACTAGTTTTTTCACCCATCTTCATCTCCTCCTAGCTTATGTTTGTCCCATGTTGCTTAAGTCTTGTCTGGCTATCTGTTCTGTTTTTCCCAGTATCATTAACATTGTCTGTACAATCATATAAATCTATGCCAGGCTTTCTAAATGTTGACATTATTGACATTTTGGGTTTAACAATTCTTTCTGGGGTGCATGAAAGTGTGAAGGAAGTATTGTCTTGTGCATTATAAGGTATTTAACAGCATCCTCTATCTTTACCCGTTAGAAGACGTTAGGACCTCCAAACCAAAGGGACAAGCAAAACTGTCTCCAGATATTACTAAATGTCTCAGGGGTGGTGGTGGGGAGTCACCTCTAATTGAGAACCTTGATTTATATGATGATGTTCATATCTTGAAGCTCTTCTAGATTCTCACTGTGTTAGCTCTATATAGCTTTTTTACTACTAGAATGATTTTGTTTAAAAAATAAGTCTGAAAATTCTGATGTTACTTTATATATGTTTAAATTGTAGTACCCACCTAAAATATCTTAGTTAAAAGTTAAGTTAAAATAAATAGCTCTATTTATGTAATAGGTAGAAGTCATGTGCCAAAATATTTCAGGCATTTCTGTAAGACTGACTATGTCTCATCCATCATTCTAGTCCAGAAGCCACAGAGAAAAATAGTACATCTTAAACTAGAAGCATCTAATGGAATAGAGCTACTGAATGGTACTGATTACAATTTCATGCAAACAAAATTAATAAAGGTGATTAAGGGTATTTAAGTGACTTAGAAGATAAAAATGAGTTTCTGTCTTCCATTTCTGTCAGTACAGTGGATTAGGTTCACTAAATGACCTCTCCGATCATCACAAATAAAATGTTTGATAGTGTTTTAAAGAATCCTTTAAAATTTGGTGGTGATTTTGCATAAAAGTAAGGAAGTCACAGATATCAAAAACAAATTGAAACTATGAATCATTGGCAACAGGAGAGCACCAACACCAATTTTTGCCCTGAGGATTTCTGTTCAGTGCTTGAGAACGGGAGCTGCTTTTGATGATTGCACTAGCATCCAGCTCATGTGATAAAGCTATGGCCTGATCATGGGGATGGGATAGAAGATTACCACATAAAACTGAGAATCTAATGTCTACAAACAACCTAATGGGGATAAGAAATAAACTCTGATACATGCTGGTTTCAACTTTAGAATTGTTGTGAAAGGAAACAAGATATATTAATCACACAAGTAACAATCCACCATGAACAAAGTTCAGAAGACTAATGTCTCCTCTCATTCCATTTATTGCCTGTTTCAGTTACTAAAGCTCTAGACAAAAAGTTTTTGTATCAGGCCAGCAATAACAGCAGTCTTCTTAACACTTCTTGACACCACAGGAAAGGCAATGCTGTGGTGATGCCCTTGATACTTAGTAATGGAAACATAACATGGTTAGCTCTAATTTGGCTCCATGGGTAAAATAACTCCCCCTAAGATGCCTTTAAGAATACAAACTAAAGGGCGCCTGGGTGGCTCAGTTGGTTAAGCGACTGCCTTCGGCTCAGGTCATGATCCTGGAGTCCCGGGATCGAGTCCCGCATCGGGCTCCCTGCTTGGCGGGGAGTCTGCTTCTCCCTCTGACCCTCCTCCCTCTCATGCTCTCTGTCTCTCATTCTCTCTGTCTCAAATAAATAAATAAAATCTTTAAAAAAAAAAAAGAATACAAACTAAAATTTAATGATATCAGTATTGTATTTTGGGCATTGATACATCTCTTTCTTTTAGTACGTGTGAGTTTAAATTTGTGCATGGGTCTATTGAATTAGGAGGAAGTAAACATTCATGGGAAAAGTACGATCTATTGAGTTGTGGATTTTATCTTCTCCAACCCTTAAATCCTTTAAAACCTTCCCAGTGATGCTCCCACCTTATTTCCCTGTCATATTTACTGTGAAACCTGTGTTGGTTATATGACAGCTATGCTTTGAAGGTTGGTAGGTTGGCTATTTATTTATTTATTTATTTGTTAACACTGTCCTTGCTGGTACACTCACTGGGCCTAGCCAAACAGTGCTGAGGGGATTCACATTTAATTCTGACTGTGAAAACGCTTTTGTCTTTTTTTACACTTGACATTGCTGGACAGGGTTTGAGTATGAGCAGAGAATGAATATCATTCTAAAATATCTCATTTTAAAAAGGTGAAATTATAGCTACTGGAAAGGTATGCCCATATTTTGTGGATATAGAGGGAGAACGACAACCAGACACCCAGGGGGAGGAGATCACCTTAGGCCCAGGGAAGTATGGGGGAGGGAGCAGTCTAACAATCTTTGTTGGTCAAAGGCTACAAACTTCTGGCTATAAATGAATATGTTTGGGGATCTAATGTATAGCATGGTGATTATAATTAACAATACTGTATACTATACCTGAAAGTTATTAAGAGAGCAAATCTGAAATGTTATCATCACACGTGCCAAAAAAAAAAAAAAAAAGTAATTTTGGGAGGAGGTGGAGGTGTTAACTACTTCATTGTAGTAATCAGTTTGCAAAATTTACATGTATGAGATCATCATGTTTACAACTTAAACTTAGATATGTTATATTTCTTTTTTTTTATCTTATTATGTTAATCACATACATTGCATCATTAGTTTTTGATGTAGTGTTCCATGATTCATTGTTTGCGTATAACACCCAGTGCTCTCAGTACGTGCCTTCTTTTTACCCATCACAGGGCTAACGCATCCCCCCACACCCCTCCTCTCTAGAACCCTCAGTTTGTTTCTCGGAGTTCATAGTCTCTCATGGTTCGTCTCCCCCTCTGATTTCCCCCCCCTTCATTCTTCCCTTACTGCTATCTTCTTCTTCTTTTTTTTTTTTTTAACATATAATTTATTATTTGTTTCAGAGGTACAGGTCTGTGATTCATCAGTCTTACACAATTAACAGCGCTCACCGTAGCACATACCCTCCCCAATGTCTATCTTCAATAACATTTCTATAAAGCTGGGAAAAACAAAAAAATCTTTGCCTTTTAGAATTGACCTTGGAGTGTTCCTCCAAAAAGGAAACACTCCAGTATGGCTATCCCAGTCTTCCCAAAATGCTGCTTGTAGCTGACTGCCAAGTCTGGCATTTCGACCATGAGCTAGCAAGAGGTGACTCCTGATGCTGCTGTTCCCACCAGTATCATCCTTTATTCTAAAGGGCAAACGAATGCATCCAGGATGGTGGTGTTGACAGATAGGACAGATTAGACTGAATGTCCTCAGGTAGTCCTGCCAAAAAAAAGAACAGAACCAAATAATTTGAACCAAATCAAGAAATAATGAGTTTAACTCTATTACCACCAATACCTTTATGTGAATTAAAAGAATTTGTGAAATTCATAAAAATATTTCATTATAGGAATTATTTCCTAAAATATGATTTTATACCATGTAGCAATTTTTAAAGCTTGTTAAGTGTTTTTTAAAATTAATTTTCTGGTGTGAAGTATAGAGAAAGTCACATTTAAACAGAAGAGATTATATTTTCTTGCATCTTCCTACCCCCTTTCCTTTTGAGCTGTTGGTTATAAAATCAACCCATTTATACAATATTATCACAATATCAGTGTTTAAAAGTGTGCAACATTTTTATACTCCTTGGTAGCCATTATTTTAATAGTTGATAAATTATAATTATACATTTAAGTGGGTTAAGCATTCACCACCTGTGTTTTATTTTTATTTTTTTATTGATTCACAAATTTGTTGATTATGTTTTATCACCAAGTTATCTTTTTCAAGAATGTCTCAGAATTTATGTAGTTCAGGATATTATTGGCCATAGAATCACTCTGTCATTAATCAGGAATTAATGGCTTTTCAAAAACATGTGAGGATGGTCTTACTTCACTGATGGGATTGTTCCTTAAAGCATGGACACATTTATGGATACAGCAAATGAGATGGAGAAGCCAGAAAGCCATTGGCAGGAAATTAAGGAAGGGGATAGGAGGCTTAAGGGATAGGTAGGAATGTTAGAATGAATTAGTTATGTAAAACCAGAAAACCAACCATCTGCCTATGTTCCCCAACAGAACCCAAAGGGCACTTCCTTTATTAATCAATAAAGAATGTTATGTTAAAGAAAAATTAGCATACCTAAGAGGCTCAACAGTGACTATTACATGTAGCATGCAAGCATTAACTACAAAGAAATATACTAATCTCTTTTATATTTTTTCATTACCTAGTAAACATTAAGCAATCTGTACTAAGCATTGTTCTTGAGGTAGGTGATTCAAAAAAAAAAAAAAATGTGTAAGACACCCCCTATAATATAAAGAAATCCAATGTATTTCTTAAATGAGATATAACTGTCTATTTTCTCATCAACTTTCTGGTAGGTTTTCATAACAATGCTCGATAAGTACAAATAGTGAACTCATAAATAGTATGATTTATAGTCAGACTCATAAAATAAATTCTCATGATTATTGATTGATTATTGATTGAAAACCTAACGTTTCCTGGCTTTAGAACCCCACAAATCTCAAGCTCTAATGTTCCTTAACTTACTCTGTAGAAGTGATGCTACAAGTAAGTGAAGGGGCAAATACACAACAATGGAGGATTGGAGGGAGATCATCATACCTGCATTCCTGCATATACACCTGCCATAATGGTATCCTGTAAAAACTAATAACTTAATACATAATTGTTCGGTTGGAAATCATGTTGATCTGTATTTCATAAAAAGGATTGTAAGACTCCCTTTTAGTATGGGTAATTGAATATATTTTGCTGTTTATGGTAACTACCAGGATGTCATTCTTTTTTTTTTTTTTTTTTTTTTTTTCAACACCAAAAAGTGGTATTGCTCCAATGTATATGTTACTGTGCTTCTTTGGAAAGAATGTTGTTAGTACTCTCTAACACAAAGTAGTATGACTTTCTTACTGTGCAAATCTTTTAGGATATTGAAATTTAGCATTCTTTATATATGATTAAATTTAACAAATTCATATAACAACTTCAGTATGTAATTGAATGCATGAATTAATAGTTTGATGTTTATATGATAAATTGATTTCATTTTTAGTCAACATATTTTTTTTAATTTTTTAATTTTAAATATTTTGACACTGGCTAAAATTTATTCTTAGGCAGAGATAGAGATGAAAAATGGAGTTTGAGTAAGAAAGAGTTTTATTCTTAATTCCATTTAAGTACTAGTTACGTACTCCTGAATAGGTTGTCAACATTCTCTAACATTCTATGGTAATAACTGAAATATAGAAATGATAATAGTACTTAACTCAATAGTTGTTGTGATAATTACATAAAATGTGTATACAATGTTATAATCACAGCATTAATGGCAGAAATGGTTGTAGTGTGTATGGCATTTGTCAAGAATATAAAAAAGAAACATATGTTCCATTTGGAGAACGTGATAATGGGGAATCCAGAGAAAATGAAAAAAAAAAAAGATCTACAAATGTGAGTGAAATTTTTGCAAAGTATTTTTATTAATAAACTTTTTTAAATGTTGGAAATAACTTTATATTACATAAAAATCACACAGTATTTCTAAGCAACTCCACCTTATAGAATACACATATGTTAGTAATATGTATAAATGAACATACAGTAGACTTTTATCTCTATCAGCTTTATACCTCTTATCTTCTACTGCTCTCATTTCTTTTATATTTCATATGTATCTTGTCCTTTAATACTTATTTCTCCATTGGGTTCTATCTGTTTTGCCATCTTTCTTTCACATGACATTAACTTATCTTTTTCAGTAGATTTTGAAATCACCTTTTACTTTCCAGAACCCATTTTATTCTATGAATCTAATTTAGAAATACTTTCTGGTGCAGCTGCTATGGAGAACAGTAAGGCAATTCCTAAAATAAATAATAATAGAGTTAACATATGATTCAACAATTTCACCTGTGGGTATACTCCCAAAAGAATTGAAAGCAGGGTCTTAAAAAAGTGTTTGCACACTCATGTTCATGACAGCATTAGTCAAAGTAGCCCAAAGGTGGAAACAAATGAAGGGTTCATTGATGGATAAATGGATAAACAAATGGTATATACATACAATGGAGTATTACTTTAAAAGTGTTACTTTAAAAAGAAAACAAATTCTGACACATGCTACAACATAGATGAACCATGAGGACATTATGCTAAGGGACATAAGCCATTCATGAAAGGACAAATACTGTATGATTCCACTTATATGAGGTACCTAGAGTAGTCAAGTTCAAAGAGACAGAGGGTAGATTGGTGGTTGCCACAGGCTAGAAGGAGAAGAGGATAAGGAGTTATTATTTAATGGGTACAGAGCTTCATTTCTGCAAGATGAAATAAGTTCTGGAGATTGATGGTGGTGGTGTTTGCACAACAATATGTATGCACTTAATGGCACTGAATTGCATGCTTAAAATGGTTAAGATGACAAACTTTATTCTGTGAGTATTTTACCACAATTACAAAGAATAATTTTTTAAAAATTAAAAAATATTATTTGACCATTACTTTCATTGTTTCAGTTGCTACTTGTATTGGTGGAGGAAACTTATAATGACATAGACTCTATTTTGCATACTAATTTATTATAAGGGTGGCAAAACCACAAAATAAAAACAGGCTTTTTATTTTTAACATTAAATTATACAGTGAGAATCCAATTTCAGTATCTAAAATAAAATAGTATTTTGTTTCAAAATATAGTATTTTGTTTAAAGAATAATGCAAGAAATATATAGTTGCTTTGAAATATACTACCAAATCATAGATTTGAGATTCTATAAGGTGATTAAAAGATTATGCAATTAGGAGGAAGGAGGGAAGATGGCAGAAGAGTAGGGGACCCACATTTTATCTGGTCCCTTGAATTCAGTTAGATACCTATCAAATCATTCTGAACACCTGTGAATTCAACCTGAGCTCTAAGAATTGCTGCAATTCTACAAATAGAAAGTGACCACTTTTTATAAGCTGCGTAAAAAAGCCTTCAGGGAACAAAAGCCACACAGAGCAACCTGAAGCAGCTTACACTGAGCCCAGCCCCCTGGCAAGGGGTGGTGCAACTCTGCCCAGGCAAAGACACCTGAGAATCAGTGCAACAGGCCCCTCCCCAAGAAGACCAGCAGGAACGTCAGGTGAATACCAAGTTTATGGATCAGACAGAACTGAAAAACTACACTAGGGGAAAATAGTATAAAGAATTTGAGGGTTTTTTTCTGAGTCTTTAGTCTTTCAGTTAAAATTTTTTTCTCTTTTCTTTTTATTCCTTGTCAACTAGTTTCTTATTTTACCACCTCTTTGTTTTTTGTTTTGTTTTTTAAAGACTTTATTTATTTGAGAAGGAGAGAGAGAGAGCAAGAGCACAAGATCAGGGGGAGGGAAAAGCAGACACCCACTGAGCAGGCAGCCCAACACAGGCTCAATCCCAGGACACTGGGATCGTGAACTGAGCCAAAGGCAGATGCTTAACTGACTGAGCCACTAAGGTATCCCTCAACTCTTTGTTTTTAAGCCTTTTTTTAAATTTTCATTTTTACATTTATATTTTATAGATAGTCTTCATTTTTGGCTCCCTTTCATTGTATTCAATTTTATTTTTGTATGTATATAAGTTTTTCTTTCTTTACAATTTTCAGATTTAGTGTCTTCTAACAAACAGACCAAAATACACCCAGGACCACGTGGATCACACTGTTTTGTCCACCTGTGAGATTATATTCTCTTTTATCCTTTTGTTGTTGTTGTTGTTGTTGTTGTTTCTGACCTCTTCAGATTTATCTAGTGTGTATTTTGCTGGGGTCGTGGTCGATATTTTTGATTTTGTTCTCTCATTCATCTATTCTTCCCTGGACAAAATGACTAGAAGGAGAAATTCACAACAACAAAAAAGAAACAGAGGTAATATTCTCTGCCATAGATCTAATCAATATGGATATAAGTAAAATGTCAGATGTAGAATTCAGAATAATGATTATAAAGTTACTAGCTGGGCTTGAAAAAAGCATAAAAGACACTAGAGAATCCCTTAGTGCAGAAATAAAATCTAATCAGGCCGAAATTAAAAATGTTTTAACTGAGATGCAATCTAAATTGAATGCTGTAACAGCTAGGGTAAATGAGGCAGAAGAGAGAATAAGTGACATAGAAGACAAGTTGATGGAAAGGAAGGAAGCTGAGGAAAAGAGAGAAAAACAACTAATGGACCATGAGGGGAGGCTTAGAGAAATCAGTGATAATGATAAAGTGAAACAATATTAGAATTATTGGGGTCCTAGAAGAAGAAAGAGAGGGACAGAAGGTATATTTGAGCAAATTTTAGCTGAGAACTTCCATAATCTGGGGAAGGAAACAGGCATTCAAGTCCAGGATGCACAGAGAACCCCCCTCAAAATCAATAAAAATAGATAAACACCCCAACATATAATAGTGAAGCTTGAAAATTTCAGAGATAAAGAGAAAATTCTGAAAGCAGGGCAAGGCAAGAGCTCCTTAACCTCAAGGGTAGAAACATTAGGCTGGCAACAGAAGTGTCAGGCCAGAAAGGGCTGGCATGATATATTCAGGGTACTAAATGAAAAAAAAATGCAGCCAAGAATACTTTATCCAGCAAGGCTGTCATTCAGAAAGTAAGGAGAGATAAAGAGCTCCTAGGACAAACAGAAACTAAAAGAATTTGTGATCACTAAACCAGTCCTGAAAGAAATATTAAAGGGGATCCTGTAAGCAAAGAGAGAGCCCAAAAGTAACATAAGCCAGAAAGAAACAGAGACGATCCACATAAACAGGGACTTTATAGATAATACATGGCAATAAATTCATATCTTTCAATAGTTACTCTGAATGTAAATGGGCTAAATGTTCCAATCAAAAGACACAGGGTATTAGATTGTATTAAAAAGCAAGACCGGGGCGCCTGGGTGGCTCAGTTGGTTAAGTGACTGCCTTCGGCTCAGGTCATGATCCTGGAGTCCCAGGATCGAGTCCCGCATTGGGCTCCCTGCTCGGCAGGGAGTCTGCTTCTCCCTCTGACCCTCCTCCCTCTCATGCTCTCTGCCTCTCATTCTCTCTGTCTCAAATAAATAAATAAAATCTTTAAAAAAAAAAAAAAAAAAGCAAGACCAATCCATATGCTGTCTGCAAGAGACTCATTTAAAACCAAAGACAGATTGCAAGTGAGGGGGAGAAACATTTATCATGCTAATGGACCCCAAAAGAAAACTGGAGTACCAATCCTCATATCAGACAAATTAGTTTTTAAACCAAAGACTGTAGTAAGGATGTGGAGGGTCACTATATCATACTTAAAAGGTCTATCCAACAAGATGATCTATCAATTATAAATATTTATGCCCCTAACTTGGGAGCAGCCAATTATATCAACCAATTAATAACCAAATCAAGGAAACACATTGATAATAATACAATAATAGTAAGGGACTTCAACCCCCCACTCACAGCAATGGACAGATCATCTAAGCAGAAGATCAACAAGAAACAAGGGCTTTGAATGACACACTGGACCAGGATTTCACAGATATATACAGAGCATTCCATCCTAAAGCAACAGAATACACATTCTTCTCGAGTGCACATGGAACATTCTCCAGAATAAATCACATACTGGGTCACAAATCAGATCTCAACTGGTACCAAAAGACAGGGATCATTCCCTGTGTTTTGTTTTGTTTTTTTTTAAGATTTTATTTATTTATTTGACAGAGAGAGAGAGAGGGAACACAAGCAGGGGGAACAGCAGAGGGAGAGGGAGAAGCAGGCTTCCCGCAGAGCAAGGAGCCCGATGCGGGGCTCGATCCCAGGACCCCGGGACCATGACCCAAGCCGAAGGCAGACACTCAACCGACTGAGCCACCCAGGCGCCCCATTCCCAGTGTATTTTCAGAACACAATGTTTTGAAACTTCAACTCAATCACAAGGGGAAATTTGGAAGGAACTCAAATATTTGGAGGATAAAGAGCATCCTACTAACAAATGAATGGGTCATCCAGAAATTAAAGAATTTTAAAAAATCATGGAAACAAATTAAAATGAAAACACAACTGTTCAAAACCCTTGGGATGCAGCAAAGGTGGTACTAAGAGGGAAGTACATAGAAATAGAAACCTTTCTCAAGAAACCAGAAAAGTCTCAAATACACAAGCTAACCTTACACTTAAAGGAGCTGGAGAAAGAACAGCAAATAAAGCCTAAACTGAGCAGGACAAGAGAAATAATAAAGATAAGAGCAGAAACCAATGAAACAGAAACCAAAAGAACAGCAGAACAGATCAGCGAAACAAAAAGCTCATTCTTTGAAAGAATTAGTAAGATTATAGACCCCTAGCCAGACTTATCAAAAAGGAAAGAGAAAGGACCCAAATTAATAAAATCTTGAATGAAAGAGGAGAGATCACGACCAACACCATGAAAATACAAACAATTATAAGAACATATTATGAGCAACTATATGCCAACAAATAGGCTATCTGGAAGAAATGGATGCATTCCTGGAAACTCATAAACTACCAAAACTGAAATAGGAAGAAATAGAAAACCTGAACAGACCCATAACCAGCAAGGAAATTGAAGCAGTCATCAAAAATCTCCCAACAAATGAGTTCAGGGTTGGATGGCTTCCCTGGGGGAATTCTGCCAAACATTTAAAGACGAAATCATACCTATTATTCTGAAGCTGTTTCAAAAAATAGAAATGGAAGGAAAACTTCCAAACCCTTCCTATGAAGCCAGGATTACCTTGATCCCAAAACCCAGACAAGGACCCCACCAAAAAGGAGAATTGTAGTCGAATATCCCTGATGAACAAGGATGCCAACATTCTCACCAAGATACTAACCAATAGAATCTAAGTGTACATTAAAATGATTATTCACCATGACCAAGTGGGATTTATTCCTGTGCTGCAAGGTTTGTTCAACATTCACAAATCAATCAATGTGATCACATTACAATCACAGTAATAAAAGAAAGGACAAGAACCATATGATCCTCTCAATAGATGCAGAAAAAGCGTTTGACAAAATACAGGATCCTTTCTTGATTAAAACTCTCCACATTGTAGGGCTAGAGGGACCATACCTCCATATCATAAAAGCCATCTACAGAGAGCCCACAGCAAATATCATTCTCAAGTTTTTCCCCTGAGGTCAAGAACATGACAGGGATGTCCACTGTTACCAGTCTTGTTCAGTATAGTATTAGAAGTTCTAGCCTCAGCAATCAGACAACAAAAAGAAATAAAAGGCATTCAAATTGGCAAAGAAGTCAAACTCTCACTCTTTGCAAATGACACGATACTTTATGTGGAAAACCCAAAAGATTCCACCCCAAAATTGCTAGAACTCATACAGGAATTCAGCAACATGGCAGGTTATAAAATCAATGCACAGAAATCATTTGCATTTCTGTACACTAACAATGAGACAGAAGAAAGAGAAATTAAAGAATCAGTCCCATTTACTATTGCCCCCCAAACCATAAGATACCTAGGAATAAACCTAAGCAAAGAGGTAAAGGTTCTATACTCTAAAAATTACAGAACACTTGTGAAAGAAATTGAGGAAGACACAAAGAAATGGAAAAATGCTCCATGCTCATGGGTTGGAAGAATAAATATTGTTAAAAGTCTATGCTACTCAGAGCAATCTACACATTCAATGCAATTCCTATCAAAATACCAACAACATTTTTCACAGAGCTGGAACTAATAATCCTAAAATTTGTATGGAACCAGAAAAGACCCTGAATAGCCAGAGGAATGTTGGAAAAGAAAACCAAAGCTGGTGGCATCACAATGACAGACTTCAAGCTTTATTACAAAGCTGTAATCATCAAGACATTATGGTACTGGCAGAAAAACAGACACATAGATCAATGGAACAGAATAGAGATCCAGAAATGGACCCTTAATCCTATGGTCAGCTAATCTTTGACAAAGCAGGAAAGAATATCTAATGGAAAAAAAGTCTCTTCAACAAATGGCGTTGGGAAAATTGTACAACCAAATGTGATTTTGTTTTGTTTTGTTTTTGCCATGATGTGTGTTTTATTTTCATTAATCATACAGATAATTTGCTATAATATCCCAGGGCAAACCGGAGAATTTGGCAGTCCAGTTGTGTGGGGGGGGAGCTGAGAGACCTGCAGGCTGGTGGCATCAGCACAGAATGCCTGGGTTCACAGTGCAGCTTGTTGCTTGTGTCCATCTTGCAGGTGGCTCTTCTTTGTCCACATCACGACCGAGTGTCAAAGATGACAGGGTGGTTCTTAGGTATCCTCTAGGTTCTTAGGAAATTTCACTCTGCTTCTGCTCAACGGTCTCTTTGGTTGGCAGGGTGTTCTTCTCCTGTGTCTCCATTTTCTTCAGCTTGGCCTTATTGAAGCTGGCGACTCCCCCCATGTCTGGCTTGCCTGCCATTTTCTTAAAATGATACGTGAAGTATCCAAGATCTATAAAAACTTACCTAACTCAACACCCAAAAATCAAACAATCCAGCCAAGAAATGGGCAGAAGCCATGAACGGACATTTCTCCAAAGAAGTCATACAAATGGCCAACAGACATGAAAAAATGCTCTACATAACTTTGCAGCAGGGAAATACAAATCAAAAACACAATGAGATACCACCTCACAGCAGTCAGAATGGCTAAAATTTACTAGACAGGAAAAAACAAATGTTGGCGAGGATGTGGAGAAAGGGGAACCCAATTAGACTGTTAGTGGGAATGAAAGCTGGTACAGCCATTATGAAAAACAGTATGGAGTTTCCTCAAGAAGTTAAAAATAGAGCTACACTATGACCCAGCAATTGCACTACTAGGTATTTACCCCCAAAATACAAATCTAATGATCCAAAAGGGCACATGCATCCCAATGTTTATAGCAGCAATGTCCACAATAGTCAAACTATGGAAAAACCCGATATGTCCATCAACAGATGAATGGATAAAGAAGAGTGGTGTTTGTGTGTGTGATATATATATATATATATGGAATGGAGTATTAGTCATCAGAAAGGATGAATACTTATTTACATCGACGAGGATGGAACTAGAGGGTATTATGCTGAGTGAAATAAGTCAATGAGAGAAAGACAATTATCATTTGGTTTCACTCATATGTGGAATATAAGAAACAGCACAAAGGATCATAGGGGAAGGGAGGGCAAAGGGTATAACCTAGAAATATCCACAGAGAAGACATGCAAAGGTCAAGGTACATGGGAAGGGGCACAGAGCTTCCACGCTCTCTCCAGCATGCCACTTTCCCCAAATCTCCATGTGTTCACCAAATAGAAATCTCTTTGAACCCTGTCCTTTTGGGGTTTTATGGAGGCTTTATCACAAAGGGATTATTGATTAAGTCATTGGCCATTGGTGATTGAACTCAATCTGAAGCCCTTATCCTCTCCCTGGAGACTGAGAAATGGAATTGAAAATTCTAACCCATAATCACATGGTTGGCTCCACTGGCAGCCAGCCAGTCACCACCCTTAGGGTTTCCCAGACTTACCTCATTAGAATAATAAAAGGGTGGCTCAATTCGTTAAGCCTCTGATTCTTGGTTTCAGCTCAGTTCATGATCTCACAGTTAGGAGATTGAGCCCCGCATCGGGTTCTACACTGAGCACAGATTCTGCTTGAGATTCTCTCTCTCCCTCTCTCCGTCCCTCTCCCTCCCACCTCTCTCTCTCTAAAATAAATAAATCTTTAAAAAAAGAATAATAAAAGATACTTTTATCACTCTCCACACTTAGGAAATTCCAAGGGATTTTAGAGCTGTGAGCCAGGTATTGCATAGGAAGGCCAAATAGATATCATCTGAATGACCAAATATATATTTTTCTTATAAATCACAATATCAAACTTACAATATTGTTGTTTGTGGTATATGAAACTATAATTAATTGAGGACTACTCAGCTAAGATTGACTTTCTTTGGGTGAAACTATAATCTCAGTAAACATTTAGTTTTTCTCCTTTATACTGTCTTTGTATGTTTATGCTGAAAATCTTATTTCAGATAATTGAGGCTTAAAATGGAGCTTATGAATTGTCCCATTCCTTTTGTTTATAATTTGATTTTAATTAAATATAATGCTTTGGAACAAGAACTTCATAAACAGATGTTTACCTTATCTTAATGAAGTGATGATTTTGTATAAATTTAATATTTCTGAAAGGATTCAGCTAAAAGACATTAGTATAGAAGTCTTCTATTTTTCTGAAGAGTGGTCACTCTACGGTAATAAACCTTACCACATTTCCTACCAATGCCCTTTGTGTGAATTCATTTTTAGAGGATGATAGACCTTCACCTTTCCTGTGGGATTGCTAATACTATCAAGAAGAACAAAGAACTTTTACCCTCTAATCTCCTGGGACTACTGCTCTCTCCTTGTTTCATCAGAAGTGAGGACTTGTCAGTAGGCACATTTAATCATAGGCCATATCAAGAATATCTTCTGGGTCCAAAATGAACCTAAAATCTCACTCTAAGCTTTTACATAGGTTACTGGACTTTACTAGTTGCTAAAGAGTTGTGCCGTTGCTTCTTATTGTGGGAGTATTGAGCCATAATACAATATAGTTTTAAAATAGATTATTATAGAAGAAAAGGCTACTTTTTGGGGCACCTGGGTGGCTCAATCGTTAAGCGTCTGCCTTCGGCTCAGGTCATGATCCCAGGGTCCTGGGATTGAGCCCCGCATCCGGCTCCCTGCTCGGCGGGAGGCCTGCTTCTCCCTCTCCCACTCCTCCTGCTTGTGTTCCCTCTCTCACTGTGTCTCTGTCAAATAAATAAATAAAATCTTAAAAAAAAAAATAAAAGAAAAGGCTACTTTTTCAAAACTGAATATAAAAATAAATCAATTATCATACATTTTAAAGCCATCTTATATTATTCACTATAGCATAATATTCACATGCACTGTGTCATTTAATTACCATAATAGCCAATGAGGATGATAAAAATATTGAGACTACAGCCAGTTTAAAAGTTGTTTCCAACTTTTTGAAGAAAGGGAATGATCCAAGATTTAAAGCCAGTTCAGTTAAACTGGACAACCATTAACTTTCTACTCTGTAGCATGGCCTTCTTAGTTCATAGATTTGGTAATAAATCTGAAAGTAATTCAGAAGGTGAATTAACACAACTAATTGAACACATTACTTTAAAATTTTAATTTTGGTATGTTCAAGAGTAATCATAAATAAGGAGTCTAATTGTTTCAGCATGATTTTTTTTGTCACCTTGGATTTACCTTAATAAAAATAGTGTGCCCTGTGGTTAATTTCGGTACAAAATACTCCTCAGACTATACCTAGTTGTACAGTTTTTTAAAGTCATTTAAAAGGATTCAAAGAGAGAAACTAGAATACAATTCCACATACACACACAAAAATCAAGAATGGCTAATAAAAACAAATAAAATAAATTTTAAGGTAAAAAGTCCAAGAAAACAAAAAATGAGATTGTTATACTAGAAAAATAAGTAATAAAATATAAAAATAAATATTTATGGAATTTATGATTTGAAATAAATTAGCTGAGAATGTACATGTGTCAAATTTTTCTGTTTTGTATTTAGCATTTTGTATACATGGATTATGTGTTCATTGTAAAATTCATGACCTGATTTTTCCCCTTGTTACAACTATTTTAAATAAAAACTGAGCAAAAACATTCTAAGTTCTATTGCATATCTTGATATTAGCATCACGCTCTAACCAACTGAGCTAACCGGCTAACCGCCAGCATATCTTGATATTAACACATTTTGATTTCTTGATTTATTTTTATTTTCTTTTAACCTGGTTATGCAACAAATTGTTCATCTAGTTGTTTTTACTCTTAAATTATTATTCAAATATCTTCTATAAGATTGTTTATGAAATCTGCAGATTTTCTTTTCCTCCAGTTCATTGTGTGTATATGGGTGTATGTGTAATTTTTATAAACACCTTCCTCCTGGTTTGTTTAATTTTATTTTTTCATTTTTCTGACTTATTTAAATTCTTTAGTTTGTTAAAATGATTTAAGTGCTTAACTCATTTAAGTCCCCAAATCAAGACTCTGAAGAGCTAAGTGTAAGCCAGTCCATGATGAATACATGGTCTTATAATTCTTTGTTTCCATTTACTTTCACCCATATTCTTTTTTAAAAATATTTTATTCATTTATTTGAGAGAGAGAAAGATCATGAGCAGGTGGCAAGGGTAGAGGGAGAAGCATACTCTGGGCTGAGCAGGGAACCCAATGCAGGACTCCATCCCGGGACCCTGGGATCATGACCTGAGCCAAAGGCGGACACTTAACCAACTGAGCCATACAGATGCCTTTTTGCCCACATTCTTCAAGATTTCTTTGCATGTCTTTGCATGTCTACATACTTCTGCCTGAATTCTTTGATGTTTTTATCCTCCCTTTTTGTTTTTTTTCAATATTCCCTTACTCTTCTTATACCTTTCTTTCCTTTACAGTGCTGGATGATTTTTCAACTTATGCTGTGGTTTTTTTCTTCTACTGTATATTGTAACTAACATCTAAATTCAAAAATGCAATAGTCACTTATTAGATCCTTTGCTTTCATGAAAAACTTTTGGCAACATTTTTACCAAAAGTACGGTCATTTTTTAAGATGGTAGTAGTTATTTAAGTCAATTTGCTTCTAGTTAATTTCCTTCTTTATTTTACATCTTTTTATTAACTCCCATATTTTTTCACTGCCAATCATTATTTATATTCCAAAGAGGAGCCAGGAGAATGCTATAAAATATGCAGATGATTTCCAGGAATGAAAGTATGTTTCTGGGTCTCTGTCTTTGTCTTCATCCCTCCATCTCTCTCTGTCTCTGTGTCTCTCTATATATATATCTGTATCTGTATCTATATCTAATCTACATCTATATCTAACTATATCCAGATGTGTGTGTGTGTGTATTTAGCCTTTACTTGCTGGTAATAACAAATACCAGCAAGAGAGTTTACCATTCAGTTATCCCTTTGCCCTGTCAAATGGAAAATCCTCCAATTTTTTCTTCCACCATCTCCTCCCTGCTATTTCATGGGTCAGATCCATTCACTCTGATCTCTCTCTGTTCAAGTAATGGATGTTTCATTTTGTTTTTTAAGGTGTGCACCTACTTTGGAAAATTCCCTACTCACTCAACATTTCATTATTTTTATTTTTATTTATTTATTTTTTTAAGATTTTATTTATTTATTTGATAGAGAGAGAGATAGTGAGAGAGGGAACACAAGCAGGGGAAGTGGGATTGGGAGAAGCAGGCTTCCTGCAGAGCAAGGAGCCCAATGTGGGGCTTGATCCCAGGTCCCTGGGACCATGATCTGAGCCGAAGGCAGACGCTTAATGACTCAGCCACCCAGGCACCCCAACATTTCATTATTTTTAAAGTGTAAGATATCCACTCTGCATCATCTCATATTCTGCAACACATTTTTTTTTTCATTGAACTTGGAATTTTTCTTCCTACTCTTACATTTAGCATGAGAGCTTGCCCTATTTTCCATTAAGATGGAATTGGGATTTCATGTTCACCTCAGTTTCTCTGGATTCAAAGAAAAGGAGATAATGCTATCTTAATGCCATTATTTTAAACACATAATTTTCTTCTGGGTATTGTACATAGCAAAATAGCTCTCTCACTCCAATCTATTGAAAATCCTCAACACAAGGGTTTGTTAAAACAAAACAAAAAAAATAAAAGAAAAAAGATGAAGAGAATTTTTATAAAACTTAAGTGCACCTTAGAATCTCAATTCTACACTATTTCTTTCCATATTTAAATATTCAAAATATATTGAACCTCTTCATATAAAAAGTACTCTGTGACATAAAAAAATGAGTAAGATAACAGTTCAATTCCTTAAGTTGCTCACAATTTACTTATAGAGAACATATATACATCTAATCACAATACACGTCAGATGGTCTAAAATCATAACTGATTAAGATATAATGTGATTTGATAAAATAAAAAGATGACTGTTGAAAGGATCATATTTCTTTTCTGAGTTATGGAATTATGACAGCACACCATAAATATTCGTTTCAAGTTATCCTCATTAGGTCTTAAAATCTTTCACTTTAGATTTACAGTGGTCTGGAAAGACTGCTATTGTATCACTGTGAATACTGTAAATTACTCATCAATCAGCATTTTTTATGTTAAACTGAAGTTGTGATATTGTCTGAAATATGGCAATAATTAATCCCTTACAAGTCACAGGTGTTTCCCTATAACCTTTCAGTGTCATTCTGTTTATGTCTCAGTCCCATATTAATAAACCAGTATGTCATATCTGTGCTTTATGCAGGTAAAGGACCATGATCAATATTTGTTGACATTTTTGGCTTGTCACATAATCACTAAATTATATTAATTTTAATGACTAAAAATTTAATACTTCATTTTGTGTTAATTTTTTTCAAGTATCTCTCAACCCTGCTCTCTTTTAGGATCCCCATGAGCAAATGTCTAAGTGTGAATTTTGTTTATAGACTTACTCTTTCATATACTTATATTACTGCCAAAATATATTAAACAGTTTTCTCTGAGGACATATTATATTACATACACAAATGTTGATATTTTCTCTGTTCAGCTGGTAAACATTTCTTTTTCTCAGATAGCTTCATATTTCTAGTTAAAGTTCCATTTGTTTCCCCAGGCAGCATAGAAGATATAGTTTATGCTCTCTCAATTGCCCATCACCCATATCAAGAAATCACATACTTAATTTTCAAGATATTTTATACCTTGGAATATACTTTTATGTTAAGTAATACAAATGACTCTGTAAGTACATTATTCTAGAAAACAAAGACATAAATTTAAGAAATCTTAATACCAAAATTGAGGTGACTATAGAGAGCAATAAATTTTATTTTAATAAATGCAGTTGCCATAGTTGAATAATTCAGGACTCCCAACACACATTTTCTCTTGATTAGTAACAATGTAAAAAACTATTGAGCATTTCCTATACACTATAATTAATACTCAGGAAAGATCAGAGAACAAGTTAGAAATGTTCTTTGTCTTATTAAAGTGGGAAAAACAGACACTAAAGAAAATATTACATACAATTAATCATATATTTGCAACTGTGCAAAGAAGAAGTGTCTTTTAAGCTGAAACCAGAAGGATGACTGGGATTGAATGAGCAAAGATTTGGAGATAGGAGGGAGTAAGCATTCTAGACATACAACATATGGGGAGGTTGAGAACCGGATGAGAACATTAAAATCAAAGACCAAAAGAAACTTAAAAAGAGTGAATCATAGAATAAAGAAGATTCTCAGAGAGTTTAGATAACTGTGGCCATATCATGTAACACATATGGTCATGATTTTGGACTCTACCTGAAGGATTTTAGTTGGGGAGGGTAAAATCCCAATATTGCTTTTAGTTACTGTGTGGATTATAAATTAATAGGTTGTTTAGCTATAGTGTGGGCAAACAGATGGACACTAGGAAGTAACATTCTTTTTTCTTTTCTTTTTTGTTTTTGTTTTTTAGGAAGAAAATTTCTAAAAGCTGGTGGATGAGTATAAATTTAGAAAGATGGAAATTTTGAGATAAATTCCCTAGTTTCTGGCATAGTCAACTTGAAGGAACTGCTTTTTACTGAATTGAAGAACACCAGAAAAAAAATTTTTTTTCATTTTACATAAAAGGTGTTGGATCTTTTTTATAACATTGCTATTTTGAGGAACAAATGAAGTTTCAAGCAGAGATTTATAAAATAAAAATATTTATTGATTAGCCATTGAATGTTGGAGTTGGAGATACAGAAAACATACAAAATAGTTCTCATGGAGGTTATAGTAAAGTGAGGGGAACAAACTAATAGAACTAAGAGTAGTAGGATATATGTGCTAAAAAGAAAAATTAGATACGTGATTCAAAGGAATAAAGGCTGAAGTAATAGCTGTTTTAGAGAAGGCAGGTCAGAGAAGGCCTCTGAGCAGGCAGCTCAGTGACAAGTTGTGAGTGTGTGTAGGGGAGATGAGCATTCCAGGGATCAAAGCAAATGCCTTGAAATGATGAGTTTGTGGATGGAAATAGCTGACTTCACAATAAAGTTGATTTGAGAATTATTGGTTTACATCTGACAAGTTCAGTCTTGGGATTAAATGACATATTTCGAGCTTTAAGCCTGAAAACTGAATTCTGATACATTTTCCTATTTAATGTCATAATTAGTCTCAAAAAATGTTTAAGTTCTTCAAGATTAATATAGTCACTGCTTCATTTAAGGTTCTGCAAGAAGGCAACTATGAGATACTTTGGAAAAAAAGAAGAGTTTTTTAGAAAATTATGGGCTAGGATATTAAAGCACACTCTTTCCAAGTCAAGCCATGTAAGTTTGGTGTTAATTGATTTTTATTTATTTATTTATTTATTTATTTTGCCACAATAGGAAGTGGTTTCCTGAGACTGTAATGTTTTGGCTTAAGACATGGATTTAGTTGAGATTCTGAACAATTTTCAGGCATTAAGTTGGTGCTTCTGGCCTCTGGCAAGGTGGAGGGGGCCATGCTTATATATCCAAAAGGTTCAGTTAGTTTTGGACTTCAAAGTTCTTGAGCACATTCACCAGATACTATCAAAGTCTTATAGCCTCTATCCAGACATTATCTATGGTGGGAGAGGCTTCCTATGCTGCCAATTCAACTTTAGCTGAAGCCTGGTTTTCATATAGTTAGATTCTTTCTCTATCTTCATCACAGTGTGAATGTCTTATTGGTGCTGTAATTACTGTATCCTTTATAATCAGTGCTTGTGTTTATTTTCTAGCAATATCTGCTCTGAAATCCTAAGAAATCTAAGTCTCCTTCAATACTACCATAAAATAGTTTTCTTTGATTTTCTAGTTCTCTCATTAAATAACCCCTAAAAGTAGGTCATGATTCTACTACTATTCTGTTCCAGTGATCTACTGGTCTATTCTGTCACAACTATTTCTGCACACATGCTACACTATCTCTGCAGTTTTATATTTAGTCTCAAAGTTGGGTAATGTCAGTCCCCCAACTTTGTTCTTCTTCAATTGGTGTTGACTATTCTGGGTCTTTTGCCTCTCCACATAAACTTTAGAATAAGTTTGTATAAGAAAGTTGGTTGACTTCTGTATATTTTGTATGTTAACCTTATATCCTTCAACTTTGCTATAACTGCTTATTAGTTATAGGAAAATTTTGTTGATTCTTTTGGATGTTCTACAGAGAAAATCAGGTCATTTTAAACAAAGACCATTTTATTTCTTCTATCTCTATTATCATACTTTTGTTTTCTTGTCTTATTGCATTAGCTAGTACTTCTATGCAATGCTGAAAAGGAGTGGTGAGAGGGGAAGTTTTTGCCTTGTTCCAGATCTTAGTGGAAAAGCTTCTATTTTCCTACACATTAATTTTTAAAGCCTAGAAATCTGTAATTACTCTTCTGGTTAAATTATAAATCATTGTTTTTCTGTTTCTAAACATCAAACCACATAATTTATTTCAAAGAATAAACGAATCCACAGTTTATGTTGAAATATTTTTTTCTATATTGACTATTTAAATCAGATTATCATTAAAACTTTTATTAATTTTAATTTAAACATGCACTAATATTAAGAAAGTTGAAGTAAACTAAGGCACAATTTCATCTGTATAATAATCACTTAATAAAAGTGTACAGGCCCTATGAGGAAATGGAACTGAAAGATATATATTGAGAAATTAATGTTTACTATTTAAAGATCTTTATTTATTAAAAAAATGTTGTCTGTGAATTAGCATCTCAAATGTGACTTTGACTTATCATTCTCTATATCAAAGAGCTTTTGGTATTTAAACAAGCTTTTTATCTTTTCTTAATATATTTAGCATAAGTTTGGTCTTAGAAAGATGTAAAACTTGGATATTAATTATTTTAATTTTCTCCATAATGAGACACAAGCAAAAGAGAGTTAAGAGATTAAAAAATTCCTATAGATCTTTAACACACATACATACATTGTGGTACATACAAAATTGTTGCTTTTTAAATTAAAACATGAGAAGCTTTTTAGAAGTTGATATTTTAACAAAAAAGGAAAAATGTTAAAGAGCAAAGAACCTGAGGCTATTACTCTATATCTCAGGACACATTTTTAAAAGTATGAGTCAGTTATATCCACTACCAAATAAGAAATGAGTTTCAGTTGAAAGTAATCCTGGAAAGAAAAATAAAACTATGTATCAGGCTGATTACAATGGATGGAGTGGCATAACTTCAAGTGCTAAGAAATCAAGTTCTATAAAATTAAATAAACTAAAGTTCAAAGGTTTAGCTTCAAATCCCTATATTTGAGGCTATGGAAATTGGATACAATTTTACAAGAGCAGGTTTTTTTTTTTTTCTTTTTCTTTTCCTTTTTCTTTCTTTTTTTTTTTAGAGTGGTTTTCAGAATTTCAATCTTTTATTAGGGAAACTCAACATTTTTTGCTAGTTTACATCAATGTATGTACCCTGCTATATAAATTAGTATCAACAAAACTGAAAGAAAGTAGCATTCCATTTAGGTTTTTATTTTATTTTATTTTTTTATTATGTTATGTTAGTTGCCATACAGTACATCATTACTTTTTGATGTAGTGTTCCATGATTCATTGTTTGCGCATAACACCCAGTGCTCCATGCAATACGTGCCCTAAATAAATCAGTTTATGAATCTGAGAACATCATTCTTTAAAAATAACAGCAAAGTATATTAATAAAGATTCACGAATATATTGCTATTAAATTGTAACTTGTTGATGTGATATTTAATGCCTGCAATTATGTATTTCATAATAAAGTAATGAACAATTTCCTAGAAATGAATTAATATAAGGATTAATGTGAGCCTTAATATAGATTTGGCCTAGTGGTCTATGAAACTAAAGCCTTTGATTATGGGGAATATATTTTTTCTTTAGTTTTATTATTTTTTTCTTATTTTTAATGATTTAAACATATGAGACACTGGATATATATTTGTTAAGCAAATTATTGAATCAACAAATGTTTTAGTTATTTAGTAGTATATAATAGTAAAGGTCCAGAAATGCTAATATCAGTTCATGATAGAATTTTCACTATTTAGAAAGAGATAGTCAACTGAGTTTATACATATAAAGGACTTGCAGTGGTTTTTCTAAGATTGTATTACATGCATTACTTATTGTTAAGATATTTTTTCTCTTTGGGATAATGTTTAATGAAACTTATTTTTCCTACTTTTTGTTTTATTTCACTATACTAGAGTATTATTTCCATACAGCGTGTATTTGGGAAATATTTTTTTAAGTTAATGAAAAGCTAATAATTATGCTGAGCAGTAAAGGAGATGCAACAAAGAGATGGCCACTGGATGATCTTACAAACCTTCAGTGACAATGATTAGAGCAATTTCAATGTAGTTCCAGGGATAGATACTTAGAAAGAGTGGCTCTAAAAGTGGAGCTGAACATGAGAGGACAGAAATAACAAATAACAGCGCCAACAAATTTTTCTCTAAACTGATAGCACCCAAGAATAATGTATCACTCATATGTCTAAATCCAGGAATATGCTGTGTGTTTTCTGCATACGACATCTTTTCAAAAATATATTTGAAAACCATTAATTCAATATGTTATGTTTTGTATAATACCTAATTATTTTTAGTTTATTATGACTGTGTCCTAATTATACTTATAATATGGAATATTTATTTATCTTTTTGTTAATAGAGTTGGGAAATTTAATAAATGGATTGCTTACTTCTTTTTCTGTTTATGTTTTAAAAAGCTTATTCCTGGGGCGCCTGGGTGGCTCCATCGTTAAGTGTCTGCCTTTGCCTCAGGTCATGATCCCAGGGTCCTGGGATCCAGCCACGGATCGGACTCCCTGCTGGGCAGGAAGCATGCTTCTCCCTCTCCCACTCCCCCTGCTTTTGTTCCCTCTCTTGCTGTGTCTCTCTCTGTCAAATAAATAAATAAAATCTTAAAAAAAAAAAAAGCTTATTCCTGGCAAGGCATGACGTACATATCTAGATCTTTAGATCTATTTGTTTATCATTATATTCATCTTCTTATACCTATTAACTTGTATTTTTATTATGTTACACAGTTTTGTCTATTGTTAAGTGCGTTATCCATAAAGAGTATTTATATATAAGTTCTCTACATGTATGCCTTTTTAATATCCTATGTACTTATTTTCTCTTATTAACTTTACTGTCTCCATATTTTGGCTTTATTGTTTGCACATTTTTTAGTATCATTCATTTAGATTAAAAAAGGAAAAGCTAAAATTAAGGCTATGCCTTTTTCAGAATGCATCTGGTGATGTATTCCAATAATTATTTTATGCAACATGACAGATCATTCAATCCATGATAATAAGACTTATGTAGTGTTTTCTCCAGTGGCTTGGTTATTTTAAAATCATTAATGATTTGTTATTAGTTCTTTTGCATTAAAATCAGGAAATATGTATTGTAATATATCCATTCAGTATATTGAGATTTCCATTGTAGAAGTATACATAATTTTTCACATGTTCTATACACGTGGCAGAAGACAGATAGATAGGGATAAAGATATCTTATATTTTACAATGTTCAACATAAAATAAATATTTGAAAACCATGATTTTATAATCCTGAACTCCAGAGGCTTTTTATTTTACCAACAAATATGATATTATAAAGCAATCAGATAAAACTATTATCTAGTGTCCATAGAAAAGATTATTAGCTCTGTAAGTAAACTATACTGATGCTTTCCAATAATATTATTTTATGAAGACATGTAGTGCACTCATATACTCACTATAATCTCAGAGAATATGCTGAATTTAAATTGAAATAGTTAATTTTTTCTCAGAATATATACTATTCAGGTATGTTATATTACATTTGTGTTTTCAAGGTCGCAATAACATGAACTTTAAATACACACAAGAACATGAGCAAGATAGTAAAAAAAAAATTTTTTGTTTACTTTTTATTGACTTAATAGTGAAGGACATCCAAGTGATAACTACTGAATATTTTTCCAATTACCAAAAGCCATTCTTTAACACCTTTTCTCCTGCCAAAATAATTCAGTGATCAACAATGTGCCTTGAGTACAAAATTAACAAGGAACCAACACACCGATTGATATTCTGTGCATTCACAATACATAATTCTGTTAACATTTATCTCAAGGATATTTTATGCAATATTGATTTTTTCCCTTGTTGAATCATATTATTAATGTTCATCAAAATAAAGAGACTGTGTATTGTAGCTGATAAGAAGACTGGTTGAATAAATATAAGATGACAAATTTATTTCATGTCATTTATCAGAGAGGTCTCAAAACTCACATTCAGCTGTCTTAAAAGACACCTGATGGGTCAAGAATGGTGAGAACTGAGACTTGACTATTGGTTTAAGAGTAGTGATGCCACTGAAGACCTAACTAAGCAGTATCAATGCAGTGACGGGGCCAGTCTCATTTGCAGTGGTTGAAAATAGAATAATAAGAGAAAAATAGAAGACATCAGTTTTGGTGGCATCTATAAGAAGGTTTGTGGTTTGCAAAGAGCTAAGAGCAGTGCAGAGAATGGTAAGGATTGGTTGTGGGGTGGTTTGTGGTTGTTGTGATTTTAATTTTAAGATATATATACAGTGGAATAGTATTTGGCCTTACAAAAAAGAAAAAGAAGGAAATTTTGCCATTTGTGACAACGTGGATGAAACTGAAGGACATTATGTTAAGTGAAATGAGCCAAACACAGGAAGAAAAACACTGCATGATGTCAATTATACATGGAATCTGAAAAAGTCAAACTCATATAACCAGAGAATATAATAGTGGTTGCCCAGGTACTGTGGAGTGGGGAAAATGGGGAGATGTTGGTGAAAAAGTACAAATACTCAGTTTTAAGTTAAATTAAGTTCTGGGGTCTAATGTACAGCATGGTGATTATAGTTAAATGCATTGTGTACTTGAAATTTGCTAGGAGAGTAGATCTTAAATATTCTTACCATACACACACAAAATAACTATGTGAGGTGATGTGTTAATTATCCTGATTGTGATAATATTTTCACAATGTATATGTATATAAATCATGTTCTATACCTTAACAAATCATGTTGTACAGCCTAAATATATACAATTTGTACTTGTCAATCATTCCTCAAGGAAAACTAGGAAAAAATTTAAAAGTAGACAACTTTTTATTAAATAATAGTGAGAAGTGCCAGTAAAGTGAATAATACGATGTTGGGGGAGACAAACTGGAGAATTGTCAACATGAATTCTTGGAATTGCATAAAGGAGATGCAATTTTTATGTACAACATGATGGTAAATATTCTTCCAGAAATACAGTTAATTTGGAGAAATGTAGTAACAGGAGAGAAGTCATTGTGGGCTCAGATGCAGATAGATATGTGTAACGAATGGGGCTAGCAAATGTCTCCGGAGGGTTTCATGCCTATGTAAAATAGGTGGCAAAGGCAAAGTCATTAGTAGTAAAAACTTAGCTGAGATCTAAGGAAAGAAGATGATCCCTTAAAAATATCTACAGACTGGGATAATAAAGAGAAGTAAGAGAGTAAAGGGGCTGGGGAAATTCCAGTAAAATATTAGGACTCAAGTTAGTTATTGTGAATTTAAAATTTGTTCATTAGGAGCACCTGGGTGGCTCAGTTGGTTAAGTGTCTGACTTTTATTTGGACTCAGGTCATGACCTGAGGGTCACGGGATTGAGCCCCACATTGAGCCCCACATGTATTGGCTCAGCACTCAGCAAAGAGTCTGCTTCTCTCCCTCTACCCCTCCCCCTGATCAAACATGCTCTTTCTCTCTCTATCAAATAAATAAATAAGTCTTTAAAAAAAATTTGTTCATTACTATGGCTTTGAATTTTACCCCAGCCATATTTACATATAGCGTTAAGGTGTGTAATAGTCTGAGACTGGATTTTGGTTTACTCAAAATAGTAAAATGAAGTAAAGGGGCCATGAGACTTAAGGTCATATGAAAGTTTCTGATGGTGTTTTAGATTTTAGTGGTTGATATATCAGGATAAGTGAGTTTGAGTCATAGGATACAGTGTTCAGAGATCGGAATAACCAGAATGAAAATTATGAGAGATTGCTAACATCTAAGATGTAAACATGGCCACGAATAACTGAGATAGTGTACGAGACAATAACACAGGAGAAAAAAAGTTCAAGGAACTGAGATGCCAAGTAATTGGTAATATTTATGTAGTAATAATATTATTACTACACAGAGAATTATAATAGGAATAGTGTTGAAGAGAATGGGAGTGGATCCAAGTTCACATATTTTATTGTAATGTCTATAAAGGGACAAGCTAGTATTTTTTCTATATTGCTTTTTTGGTATTAGTGTACTCCATTCTTGAAATACTGTAGTAAATGTATTATGCTATGACTATATTTTAGTGTATGATTTACTGTTGGGCTGTAGTTCTCTTGTGGTAATTCAGTGAGATAAAATAAGGGAATAATGGTGATTTCTCCCTTCTTTTTGGACCAGTAGCATCTCTTTTCCTGTGTCCTTAGTACTGAGACTTCTCTTGGTGTTTTTGGCAACTTCTCAGTTACTGACATCCCAGGAGTATAGATCCTTGACTGGAGCTGTCATACAAAAACTAAACAAATACACACCAATCAAACCACTAAAAGAAACTCTTCCCTCGTTCTCGCTGACAAGAGTCAATCTTGCCATTGCTCTAAACAGAGATGATTTCTCCTGGATGTTTTGCTATCTATGCTTGCTGACCAATTCCATGACTGGGGCCCATCATTGGGTCAAAGCTGGAGGAAAACAGCAACAAAACCAAAAAACCCCACTGCTGTACAGGACTCTCTTCAAGTTTTGACTTCATTTTCAATCTGCCTGGACTTATTTATTTTTCACAGTCCTCATATAGTTGTTCTTTGTAGTCTGTCCAGTGCTTTCAATTGTAATCTGTGGGGAAATGAGACTCCAGTAGGTTTACCTCATCTTTATCTGCACTAGAATTCTGACATTGCATTATTTAATTGATAAAAATAAACTTGTATCATTCAAAGGAAAAAATATCACAACCAATATTGGAAGGCCAATCTAGGTTTCTAGGAAACAAGTTTGCTGATAAATAAAGAGTTATGCTACCTATGGTTAAAAAACTGAACTGTGTTTCTCGTATAATTTCAGATTAGATTATGAATATATATTATAATTTCAGGAAATTATCTTAAGTACAAAGAAACAATAGTATAATAAATATAATATTCCCTGACATTTAGACAAAATTCTATTTGGATTTGTTTTTGTATAACTAATTGTGTGCAAAACTGAATTGTTTTTTTCCCCAAAATATTTCATTAGATAATAAATCCATGCTTTCTTTTGCTCATTATAATATTTCAAAATACTAATAATGATAATAAAATAAAGTGGAAATATCCACAATCATTCCCATAAAAAATATTTTACAACGTTGTGAGTAAAATTCTACAACAGCTTCAGAATGAAAGGAAAAATCATACCTTTTGTGAAGTGAAATCTGTTGTTTAGGTGGTGTAACGATATATATTTGTTTCAGTACCTGATAATGTTGTAATATATTTTTTCCTTGAAATATGGTAGCTATCCAATTTAAGTAAAAACAGCCAACACTGAATATTAATTAGTTTCTATTTAAAACCAGGACAATATGTGTTCAGTGTGTGTGTATGTGTGTGTGTGTGGAAAGGGAATAATTGGATTTTGTAACAAAAATGTCCAAGTGCCCCAGGCCAAAGATAAACAGTACAGAGACAAGAGTACTGTATCGTTCAATGTCATATTTGCCTTGGCTGCAGCATCTCATTAAAAGTCATATAAATTACTGTCCAGTTTTACTTCAATGGTTGGAAATAAATTACTTGCACATCTCTTGTGGATTAAGTTATCTCTATGCATACACATAAATCATGGCGAAAGAAACCAAATTACTCCCTAAATGCTCATAGACCCATATTCTTCATTCATAATAATGTGCATTTTAGCTATAGACATGTAATAGTGTAGTATAGTTAATATGCTTCAAAGATGACCCTATAACACCCAGAATTATTAACTACAACAAATCTGAACAGCAATTCAAGGCTGCCAGCTTCTTGGCAGTATAGTAGATCATTTTAATACAGGTTATACCTGATAAGTCTCAGCTGCTCTCTACTTTTAAAGGCAATTTCCTCTGCCCCCTTTCTTCAGGTCAATAAAAAAAAGAGAAAGTTAGGATAACTTAAGTTTCTCTGGCACTATAGTCTTTAAACCTGTCTTGCTTCATCTTTAGCTACTTAAAATTTCTCCTCTAGTAAAGTTCCAACTTTAAAACCCACAGAGTTAGTTTTGAAAAGGTATTACAGCAAAGATTTTTATTTGAAAAGTACCTCAAGCCATGATTTTACAATTGTGTTTCTGGCAGAACTGCCATAATTAAATTTAACATTGCAGGAGGAAAATTTTAAAAACAGACAAAAAACACTTCTGAATATGATGCATCCATTTTAAGTTATATCAGAGGTAGGGAAATTAAATGTCTTTAAACATACTTCATTTTTTAAAATAGCAAAAATAAAAAGAGGGCTACGGAAGCTCATATTTAGTTTTTTTAGAGTTGCTTAAATTGCAACAAAAATTAAGATAATAAAATAATAAAAATTAAAATAAATTTGATTTAATAGATTCTAGGCTTCTATAACTAGCAGATGGTTTGTTGAACAGAGTCTTATATTGTAATCCAAACATATCTTGCCCTAAAATAATTAGATGGTTTTGAAAATCATATGCAATTTTGGAAGAATTCAGTATATGATGAGCAAAAGGACTGGTATGTTTGCTTAGACTCATGCATACCATAGGTGTCACACAACAGCAAAATTTACTAATTCCCATTAGTACACATTGTTAAATGCTTTATGTTATTATAAATGCTTTATAATATTGGAACGTTATGGACAATATACTATTTATAAATTCATCCCTATCCACCATTTTTAAACATATTTTAACTATAAAAGTTATATTATGCAAATTTCCAAAATGTGACAACCAGTTATACTGGCCATATATGGGAGCATTTAATATAGCTCATATATATACACACATATATATGTGCATATATCTTAACATTAATTTTGTCTCTAATTATACACACCCTATTTTACAGGTTCAGAAATGTGTATTTTCATAATTTAGTAATTCTGAAAATTGTCAAGATTTAAATTGATATTGAATGAATTCCAGCCACTTCAAAAAAAAATAATAAGTTGTAAGGAGGATGTAATATTGTTGGGCTGGCAGGAGCAATCTGCCCTCAAGTGTAAATAATAATTATATGTGTTATATAGAGAGACTTTAAAATAATAATAATAATAAATAATAATAATGATAAAGACTAGGAGTGAGTCTTTTTGTTATCACCCTGTACTGGTAATTTTAAACAGTGTGACAGGGGCGCCTGGGTGGCTCAGTTGTTAAGTGTCTGCCTTCAGCTCAGGTCATGGTCCCAGGGTCCTGGGATCAAGCCCCACATTGGGCTCCCTGCTCCGCAGGAAGCCTGCTTCTCCCTCTCCCACTCCCCCTGCTAGTGTTCCTTCTCTGGCCGTGTCTCTCTCTGTCAAATAAATAAATAAAATCTTTTC